>NW_018127921.1:3558264-3563508 GCF_001952655.1 Monopterus albus | reverse complement strand
TTGTTGTTGTTGTATGTGCAGAAGGTCTTTTTGGGCACACACACATCCTCACAAAAGCTGATATAAGATGTCACAGTGTCCGTGAGTTCATCCAGGTCTGTAGCTGCAGTCTCAAATACACTCCAGTCTGTGCAGTCAAAGCAGGCCTGTAGCTCTGACTTAGCCTCCTCAGTCCAGCTCCTCACTGTTTTGACCACAGGCTTTGCAGCTTTAAGTTTCTGCCTGTAGGTTGGAATAAGATGGACCATACAGTGATCAGAGTCTGAGGCCTGCACGGGGGACAGAGCGATAGGTGTCTTTTATTGTGTAACAGTGGTCCAGTGTGATTTTGTCCCTGGTGGGACAGGTGACATGCTGTCTGTATTTGGGCAGTTCGTGGGTGAGATTTGCTCTGTTAAAGTCCCCTAAAACAATGAGTGGAAAGTCAGGATGTTCTAGCTCCAGGCTAGTTATCTGTTTTGCCAGGAGCTGTAGTGTGCTAGCGTAGGCCTGTGGCTTAAATAGGCACCCACCAGTATGAAGCATGAAAATTCTCAGGGAGAATAGAAGGGTTTGCAGTTGAACACTGAAATTTGAAGTAAAAGTTGCTTATTTTCCACAAAAACTGTAACAGCCAATCCTGGTTGCCCCTAGCAACACTTACAGTAGGAAGTTGGAGAGGAACCACTTGAGTGCTGAAGCCAAACTGTAGAAAGGCTGTAGAGAAAGATGGACAGACTATGTTACAGCAGATATGACTGGACCGTTATGGTAGTAATGCTGTGTACAGAGTGAGTTCATACACATACATACACTGAGAAGTGAACAGGCGCTGCTAACAGAGTATGCATTCATCTTACACATGGCCTGGTAGTCAAACAAGGATACCCTGAAGAAACACACACACACACACACACACACACACACACACAGAAGCACATGGTGTTGCTCTTCTGGCAGTATTTCCCCAACTTAGATCAATCTCTTGACCCTCTCCAGATGATAACACACAGCTGTGTATGGCTGAACTTAACCTTTATGGGAACCCCGATCCCTTACAGAACAAAATCTGACAGAAAGACATTTCTGTGCTAGAATTTCTTTCTTTTTATAGGAGATTGACACAAGGTTCCAGGTTGAAACATAAGAACACATAAATACACATACTGTACATATTAGCAGATACATATATAGTATATTCTGCAAACATACACACGCACAGTCACTGAACGTCATGCATGCTCAAAACAGTTATGTAATGTCCTCTGTCAAATAAAACACGACAAAGTCTTTAACTGTTTAAAAATAGTACATAACTCATGAGATTTCAAACAGGCAAAACAGTAGTCAGAGAAGCACAAAGGGAATTAAAACAGAAAAGCAGGGATATCTATAACCTAGACACCAAGATGGGTGAATTAACTACTCTCAGCATACAGAGAGAACAACACAGGACAGAGACTATGTCATTATATAGCAATAAAACTAAAGCCTGTTGAGTCTCTCTAATGACTGTAAAAAAGGTTCTCCAGGGTATGCGTTATATGCACACTAATGCATGGCTTAGGTGTATAAGAACCAAAATATTTACATGCCAACCTCCTGCTCAAGACAATGCCCAACAGCAACCATTGCATTTTCTCTACCAGTCAAGCAGGCATTACTTTTTGAACATGCCCATTCCAACCAGTGTGGTCATCACTGATCCATCAATCTTGCCAAAGAACTTCCCTGCCTATCAGCAAATTGAAGAAACACTGTGTGAAAATTCCTGTCACATTAAAGTGACAGAGGGAATATCAGCTCTCATCCTTCAACCTTCTCATTATTTATTCATCTGCTTTATATTGTGTGCTGCTTTTAAAGCAATGTACATTATTGCAAATGAGTTTGTTCTCCCTCAGTGCAGTCAGCAGATGTGAGCAGAATCATTTTAAAAGAACTGTTTTACATTTTGGGAAATACAGTATAATCACTTTCTTTGTGGGAGTTAGAAGAAAAGATTGCTACATTCCTGAATGGTAGAATTTATTCCACTTTTATAACGTTTTTCTGCTTAAATGAATTAATTTACAATCTACATGACACATAAAGATCATTATCAGATGGCTTTAGTGTTTCTTCTGGCTCCAGAATGTAATGTGGATCTTTAAAAATTAAATTTAAATAAAGATAAAAGTACAAAAACCTACTAGAGCACAGTCCTTTTGGTTGGGAATTGCTGCCCCTTGTACAAACTGTATTGCTGTACTACTTATACAGTTGTTGTGAGTCATAAGCACTGACTCATTTTATTGCTCCCACTTATTATTGATATGGGAATAGGATTAACTTTAAAACTGTGAATATTTAAATGCAAAAAATGTTATGTCATTTCAGCTTGTCACTGTTGGTGTGTAAAAACCAAACATTTTAAAATAGTTTTGCATGGGCCCAAAAGTTATGAAAGTTCTTCTAAACATTAGCAGCCAAGTAATCTCTCAGTTTTTTGAGCCCTGTTCATAGTTAAACTGTCAGACAGGCAGTGTCCTTGCAATACTGGAGGGATCACAAGGAAAATGTAACTGGTAGAGAGATATATTAATATTTCTAAATAACTGTCAAAGACTAGTTTGGATCTGTATTCTAAGTGTTTTTTTCTTCTTGTTAGGTAATAAATATTGACAAACATAAGAGCTTTCAAACAATCAAGTCAAAGAGCAAAAACCACTCCTGCTTGTCTTTGTGTGTGTGTGTGTGTGTGTGTGTGTGTGTGTGTGTGTGTGTGTGTGTCTGTGTGAATTCACATTATTGCAGTGTATAGAAATCAGGACAAAACCATTGTTGTCAGTCAGGTAGCAATTGATATCCTGAGATGACATAAGAAGACAGAGATAGAGAAAGCAATTACTTACACAAGTAAAAGATTCACTGACTGAACTCCACTGACAAAGATAACAATCAGCCAATTCCTTATATTTCAATATATTTAAATATATTTTAAACCAAGCATTAAGCAACATAAAATTCAAGCTATACAAGTCAGTTTCTTACTACTGCGGATCCATATAGTCACATAAGATGACAAATTTTGGTGACTTTTGGACGCTGGAATACCCAGATATTACAATAAAGTCATAAACACTTGATGGCTTGAAATAATGTCAGAGAAACAGTGGGATATACTCACAGAGTTGTCACACTGAAGAGGACAAATCACTTCTATGTCAGAGCACTAGAGGACAGACAAGAAAATGTTTATAATGCGCCTCACCATTACCAATCCTGAACACTAAATACAAGTGAAAGTGATGAATGTGAATGTGATGTTTGTTTAGACGGGTGCATGTTTGTCTATGAGAAACTGACTTTAACATGTTTGTCTGTGGAGGTGCTAGACTTGAACATGTGTCAGTGTTAACAAGCACAGAACACGTACTTGAGTGTGTGAAAAAAAAGTGTTGTGTCAGCAACGTGTTAATTTGAGTGTGATATTTTTTGTTTACCTGAAATGGGCTCCTGCGTGTCTTGTTTGCAAGTCTGTTCACGTGTAACTTCTGCATGTCTGTGATTGTGTGGATGTGTGTGTTTTAACTGGAGTGTGAGGCTGACTTCACAAAGCTCAGCAGGTGCTGAAGATGTTAAATGTGGTTCTGTAGAAAAAAGTAGAGTGATGTTGTGAAAAAACAAAGAAAAGGGAAATTATGCATATTTACATCTGTGTCATTTGGCTGAGAAGGTGCAAGGACAGGAATAAAATAGAGCGTGAAAAAAGGAGAGAAACAATACTTCCGTTAATGACATGTAACTCAAAGCAGTGACTAGAACATCTCCATTCTCAAGAACATGATTCAGAAATCACTTTCTTTATTTAAGTAAGACTTCCATTATAGTTTTGCTAGTTTCCAAGCAGACCTGAATAAATTCATTCATAAATACAGAAACACACACTACGGAATACATTATAATCAATGTATTCTATTGTATACTGAATTTTGCTGTGGTATAAATGCTGACTTATAAATAAAGACATTTTTATGAAATCATAAAATAGTTTAGTCAGCGTAAGAGTAATAAAAATTTCCATACGACTGGACTTTGGACTTCTTCCTGAATGTTTTGTTCAGGATTTATAGAAGGTACAGTATCTTCATCCCCAAGAGATCAAAAGACTTAAACTAGACCCTAGAGAGAAGGATTTCAGGCACAGAAACACACACACACACACACACACACACACACACATCCATGGATTGACACAAATGAGCATATGCAGTCAAGACAAGCACATACTATGAGTGCAGGCACATGCAAACCCTAAAAATTAAGATTCCTGACCATGAGTACCTGACAGAAAGATAAGATGATTATGTAAACTATCTGGTGAAAAGAGGGCTGGATAATGAGGGGAGCTGAGGAAAGGATGAAGGAAAAGGGGGATGAGAAAGGGAGCGGTCTGAAAGCATTCAAGAAAATAAAGGAAATGGGGCAGAATTGAAAAAGAGGAAGAGAAAGAACAAACCTGAGAACTCAAAGTACACAATACATGAGAACAGCTTTCTTTACAGCATGAATCTAGTGGATAACAAGACTAATGCAAACGATGCCAATGATCTTAGCTGATGAATATGGATATTACGACACACTTATGCACAGATGGTACCTGTCAATATGACACACACCTAGACATATATAGTACACTCTTGACACCCCCCACAAACATAAATACTCACACTCACACACACGTCTTTATGCCTTTGTGTGGCCCACATTCTGTGACTTCTTTGTGAGGGCCACCACTTCTACTATAGTTACAATGGCGCAAAACACAAATCTATCATGAGGTGGAAATAAAGAATCAAAATGTCAGTTCAGAATTCAGAAAACTCAAAATAAAAAAAATCTTTTCCTTCTTTCTTCTACACGTGTGAGGACCGGAACCTGTTGCCACACAGATTTGGTGAACTGGACCTTCTGTCACAAAGCACCGAAACAATGCATGTTATATCACCAAATTTTATTAGATCTTTCATAACTGTCCCATCTTATTTTCCTGGTTAACCCGAACAACAGCATTACACAGATGGAAGCATGTGGTTTTTAATTTTGCCAATGTAAAGTGTATTTAAATTTGATTGTATTTACATCTATTAAAAATGTATTATAAAAAGGGTATATGGTATGCATCTCTGCATTTAAAACTGGGTAGTTTTGCAAACATCTAAACTTTAGGTTTTTTCAATCTTACATGTCACTTGCTAAGTTTGCTTAACACCAGTAACACTG
>NW_018127921.1:3554757-3555530 GCF_001952655.1 Monopterus albus | reverse complement strand
ACAGGCAGTATTGCATGAATTCAGCTTAAGCAGTATTTAATCAGAACATGATACTTTTAGAGCACAAGCTGGTACACATTTTTCTGACTTTACTCTCTGTATGTGGACATTTTCTGAAACTTAGACAGATCATTTTTTAGGATGAAAGGAGCCTATCACAACATTTTCCTTGTGTGGACCACCCAAAAGGTCCACACAAGAAAGGTGTTCTGTCAGGGGTTGGTTCGCACAAGTATATAAAGACAAACCCACACACACATATACACACAGGAGCTGCTGAGCAAGCTGTGGCAACAATCCATCATTTAATGACTAGCCAGCAGCCTTAATGTTCTTTTAACTGCTGTCATTTACAGCCATGGGAACAGAGGAGGACAATGGACAGACTATCAAACACCTGCGACAGCAATAGTGTTACGCCAAATTAATCAAGTTTTTCCTGAATAAAAGGCTCTGTTGAGAGTGTGTACTTTTTCACACCACTGTATCTAATAACAAGACTCTCAAAATATAACCCATCTAAAGATGATTTAGAAATATATATTTTTGCATATAATTTGATATCCAGCTGTATTCAACAACCATACAGTTCATAATACTGTTGCAAACACCATTTTATGGTTTTAAATATATGTAACCAGCTATCTGAAAATAAGGCACATTTATTTAAATTCAAAGACTGAAAGAAAGTGCAGACAATGTAGAAGAACATATTTGTGTTGTGTTTGGTAAAGTCAGTTCAAGTACCTGGCATACAACTTATCATATGCTTC
>NW_018127921.1:3540110-3554681 GCF_001952655.1 Monopterus albus | reverse complement strand
GTCCCACTTCTTTTTAGCTAGCCTCTTCCTCTGAATGCTGTCCTGTACTTCCTCGTTCCACCACCACGTTTCCTTATCTTCTTTCCTCCTTCCAGATGACACACCTAGCACCTTCCTACCTGTAAAATGACTCAGTAATAAGAACATTAATTATTTCATCTGACTTAAAAATAAATTATTGAACGTTTCTGTATGAGTGCATTGGTATTTTACAAGCATTCTTCAATATAGGTGCTATAGTGATAAATACATCAAACATATCTCATTAATGGTATTTTATTACCATAATGAATGTGTTTTATAGGGTACATTAAAAATAAAAACAAAGTAGTGTAAACCTAACATGTCTAACAAATCTTGCAGCAATAATGCAACAACCCCAGCGTTTAACTCCCAAACAGTGCACATTACCTGACATTACATAACATTCATGACTCACAAAGCAACATATAGCTGACAAGACAGCTAGAAGTCAGCTAATAGTTATAGTCAAAGGTTTATTGTTCTATATTCATCCATGTCAATGTCACAATTCTGATCTTAAATTAAACTCCTGATAACTAAAATATGAAGGACTCATTCACTGAAAGGTCTGCAGAATGAAGTTCTGTTTTCACGCCTGTTAATGAACTGCTGCAGAGAGTGACAGAAATGTACCTATGTACATACCTGTGTCACAGTGGCCCATAATCTTGACTCTATCACCCCCAGAGACATCTGGACACCAATGGCTGCACAGACAGGAGAGACAGAAAGAACATCAGAAGTCAGTTCAGTCGAGGAAAATTAACCTTAATTTAAAAACTAGAAGAGATAATGGGTATAGCAGAAGAGAGGAGCAGCGGGAAGAGAAAGGTGAATGAATGAAGAAGAGGAGGAGGATAAGGGATGGCAAGAAGAAGTAGAAGATGAAGAGTACGTTGTGTTTAATAGTGGTTAGATTACAGTGGGGGTGTGACAGATGTATTATATATAAATGACAATTACTATACCACTGCTGACTGAACGTGCCTCTCTATAGTAAACAGCTAAAACTATTGAACATGCTCAAACTGACATAGCAACAAGATGGAAGCAGGAAGAAAACAATGTACACCTCCTGAGGGTACACAGCATGATCTTTCCAGTATTATTATCTTTTTCTTTGCATTGTTTACCTATGTAGCCAGTTGTAGGTTTTTGGTTTTGTACTTCCATCTCTGTCTCATTTGGCCCACCAACCAGTCAGTACAGGAACAGACTCCAGCAGGCAGTACAGTAAGGACTGTGGGAAAAAATCATAGGTGCCTGCCCTCCATGGAGGACCTGTACAACTCATGGGTCGAAAGGAGGGCAGAGAAGATTTCTGCAGACCCCTGAACCCCTGGACACAAACTCTTTGAACTCCTTCCCTCTAAATGGCGCTACAGGTCACTGTACGCCAAGACAACCAGACACAGAAACAGTTTCTTCCCCTAGGCCATTACACTTATGTACAGTTAGTCTATGTTTTGCTTATTTAACTTGTGCTTTTTAAACTTGTATACATTCTGTATTTATTCTGTTTTTATTGTTGAGCACATGGGGGGCCATTGGGCTGGAGTCAAATTCCTTGTATTTTTGTAAACATATAGCATAAATAACAAGACAACAAAATGCATATTATCTTTTTAGCATGTAAGTGAAGCTCTGGAAAAAGCTAAATAAACCTTAATTTGGGCTTTTTACTTGGAAAAACTGTTATTTCCAAGGTCAAGAATGAACTTCAGCGTCTAAGATTGATAAAACCTTATCAATTCCATCTTGCTGGTATGATCACTGTACATCACTACTGTGATGCGATAATGGTTTTAATACTGTAGTGGTAATAATAATAGGAACAGCACTAGTAAGAATATATAAGTAGCTGAAAAACTATTTTTGTCCAAACAGAACACCCCTCACTAAACAGGGGTGGTAGACTAAGACATAACTTGTCATCCATCTACAATTCTGTTTTGAGATCTCTGCCCAAACATGCACACCAGAATAATTGGTGTCGGTTCACAGGTGAGGGTTCAAAGACATGTAACGATGCTCACCTATACTGGGCTATAACGACTCATTCATTGGGGGACATTGTTGGGCATCAAAGGACTGAAACACCACCAATGGGGATAAATATCTCTGGCTCAACGCCAGTCGGGCAGAACCGGTGAAGCCTCTTGGATGAGAGGTGAAATGTCTTCAATCTAAAAACCTAGTCCAGTTGAAGTTTTTTCAACTTACTATGACCTGGATGACTGAGAATCTGCACAGACATATATAAGTAGCATTAAAACAGTCAAACATACCACTGCCATGATAATGTCTGCAGTTCAAGTGGTGGTTATCCCTTTAGAAATAATGGTTGTAACAGCAATAGAAGACCATAAATGGAGAGGGAAACTTTGATTCCAGCAGTTTAGCGGAAACATCATAAATGAGCCGATTAATATTTGAACACAAGAGACTGTATTTCTGTCTTGGCTTTCAGGATGGAGGAGTAGAAAAGGACCTGCTGTACAAATCATCTCTGCCTACGGAACTCAACTTATGAAAATCCTTTTACAGTAGCTGGCCTTCTGAGCCTCAGCACTGCTGTGTGAACTGACTGTTCTTAGACATTGTGTGAGCGTGTGTGTGTGCACGCTTACGTGTCCAACCTCTGCCTACAACCTAGCATTCTTAGTAAAAAAAAAAACCTCTAAAATTTGAATTAGTGTGTATTTATACTTCACACACACACACACACACACACACACACACACACACACAGACACACGGTGACAGTGACTGCTTGTGTCAGCTTAGCCTGTATGTCCATCAGCATTTTGGTCATTGTGGTAATGCAAAAAGAAACTGCGATTGCATAAATTCTCAGTGCACACATACTGGACCATGTACACCAACACAAATGAACACAAAAACACTATAAGGGAATATATGACATTTCATATTAGCACCAAACACTCAGCAGTTTTTTTTTAGGTCTGGTTGCAGGGAGGAGGAGGAGGAGTAAGGAACAGTGGAAGCAGGAGCAGAGAGAAAGGCTTGGCCATGCATTTGCTGGTTGACCGATAGGTTTGGACACATTTACTGTTATATGGTCAGGTCAAAAATATCAGCTAGGAGTTAAAACAACAGACCAGAAGTTTTATATGTCACACATAAAGTACTTACTAATCACTTTGCAAACCGTCAGCGCTTAGATGTAAGAAATATTGAGATCATGAGGCTAAATTTTGTGACAATGCTAAATTTCTAGAAGTAAAAAATTCTACCATTTTTTATTTTTAAGCTTTTTCAGTTATATCAATTTCTGCCTAAAATTGCCTAATCTAGTTTTAAAAAAGCCTTAAAAAATTCAAACAATGTGTAATACTGTCTTTGTAACCACAGAACACAACATCCTTATTTTTCCATTTAATCATGTTTTTACAGACAAGAAGACCTCCCTATTATAGTTTAGGAAATTGAGTATACAGTACTACCATTCCAGGCAACCATTAGCTCGCATTCCTTTTTGAAATTTGAAGAGCAGACTCATGAAACTTGCTTGAGATTATTTACTGCAATCAACATCAAGCCTGCAAAACAGTAGCTTTTTACCCAAGTTACATTATTGTTGTGGGCTAACAGTAAATGAAAGTAATCCAGTGGCTGCCTGAAGCAATTGTGGCCAGAGCTATAGGCTGAACATAATTCACTCAGTTCTGCTTGTTAAAGTGTATTAGGTGATGAAGTAGGGACTACCGACAGTAAGATAAACTCTGGGCTGAACATCCTCGGGGGAATCAGTCTGGATATTACAAGGAAAAGGCTCTGACAATTTCTGTCTGAGCATGTGTGTTTCAGTTTGTATGGATGTTTGGTTTGTGTGTGTGTGTGTGTGTGTGTGTGTCATGATTCCTTCCAAGTTCTTGAAAGTCAGTCATGATGCTCAAGCATGGTTATAATCAGCCTGTAATCAGTCATGTACATAGCAAAGTTTGTGTGAGAAGAAAAAAGATCACATGTAAGGCTACAAAGTTAGTCGCCTTTCATCATGTAACCTTCATGATATTCTATGTGATGTGTGAATTTTATTTGGGTATTTGAACACTTTCCCACATTCTCACACATCCTCTGCTAAATAGTTCTGGTAACCTTGAAGACGTCCACCATAATCTCAGATAAAGTGTGGGAAGGCCATTATGGAGGGCAGCAATAATATTCCTTCTTTCCCTCTCTGAGTTGAAGGCTGATAGACCAAATCTAATTGTGTCATAATTATATAAGACATTTTTCCTGTAATGTATGTGCACATTTTTAACACTTGTGTTCAGTTTGATTAAAATGTACACAAGGATATGTATGACCTTGCATGCACTCAAGTAAAAATGTCTGCACTCAGGAGCCTGATTATGTGTGTGCTTGCATATGTCTGTGTGTGTGCTTATGTGAAAGTATATCTTGTAGTATTACAGTCTGAGCTGCAATTAGCACGAGCTGCCAATCATAGTGAAAAACATTTCAACAGGAAATGAATTAATTAAGAAATACATTTTAAAAACTAAAGCAACTACGAGCCAGAGTTAACTGATCATTAACTAATGTGATAGAGGGATAAAAGATGGAGGGTTTGTGAACTGTGGATGATATGGAAAAAAGAAAGTCCAGAACATGGATAAACAGACTACAGACTTTGAGTCTCACTGCATTGTTGTTACATTTTGTATGTAAGGAAGTAGTTGTTAGAAATTAATAAATCAGTCAGATAATTATTAGACATTAATGTCTTAGACTTTAATGTGTTAGTATTGTAGTTTAGTAAGATTCAAAGTCTGCTCTAGTTTGCTCTGCTTCAAGGTTAGAAGATAATGTTGATTCTGAAAAGTGTACCTTGACACCAATTATTTTCTTGTATTAATCTTGTCTTAGATTTGTGTCTGAATGATTGTTTTAGTTACGCACCACGTAACAACATCCACACACATCGAGCTACCTCATTTTGTTATGACTAGGTAATATGCAGCTGCTCCAAGCCTGTGGGGCTCTAGATAAGAGATGGAGTCTGCTGGACGGACTTCATCTGTGTAAGGGGTTAGCCCAAAAACTGATAAATGTATTAGGCTCTGTGTTTCTGGGATCTCCTGTCTCCAGCAGCCAGAGTGTGTGTGTTTCTGGAGGAAGGAACAACCCGGATTGTATTCTGTAATCTTTATTCATATATTTTTTTAAATAAACCAGCACTAAAATCAAGAAAGACGGACTCCTTCCTTACTCAGATCTGTCCAATAAAAGAACTGGGGTATAACATAGTAATGAAGACAGAGGCAAAAATGGAGAAGGGAAAATTTAAAAAAAAACTGACAGATGAAAACTAGGAGTAAAGGAGAGACAATGACAATCACACACAAGCACAGAGAGTGTCTAAACATAACCTATACCATTTTGGTGACATTGTATATTTATAGCGCAGTTAAATTAAGTGAATGTGTTTTCAGATCATTAATGTACCAAAGTTGGCATAATTTGCTGTGCTTCTGCCAACTAGTTTGTGTGTATGTGTGTGTGTGGTAGGCTGAGGTGGCACAGGAGGTCTCACACATACACACATACCCTTGCCGTCATCACTCATAGGGTCTATACAAAGACTTAAAGTAATATCCAGATGACTTACCTTAACCTTCACCAGAACCGCTACTTGCCTAATCTTAACCCCTACCCTAATACTTAACCAAAGCCAACACTTGCTCTAAACCTTACACTGTCATTTTTGTAAAATTAGACAAATTATTAGTGGGGCCCAGCCTCCAGTCCCCACAAGTGAGTTCTGATCCCTGCAAAACATTGCACTCCCAGTGTTCCATCCCCACAAGTATATATTAACAAGGCCACACACACACAAAGTCAATAAATGAGACTGGAACAGTGGCTAAGTCTCTAGGCACAAAGGGGACACTGAAAATAAGGACACTAGTGAAGAGATCATTCTTTTCTGTTTCTCTTTCACACACACACACACACACAGACAAAACAATGAACAGTGGTAGGTTTTTGTAATGGAGGTGTGGAGTGGATATAATACGTATAACTAGGGGAAGAGAGCAAGACATTCAGAAAGAGAAGAGAGTCCAGAGAAGTGAAGGACACTCTCATAAACACACGCATAACAGGCTAAAAATGAAAAGTATGGGCTTCAGAAAGGACACGGGTGCGCGCACACACATGCACAGAAAGGTCATCAACAGAGCAGAGATATTTTAATCAAAGGAACAGTTTAATTGATGTAATGGAGTCAGGTGGCCCAGATGAGAGCGGGATGAAGAGGGATAAGAGGGAGGACAGAAAAGCTATAAGACAAAGGCTGAGGGGATGAAAGAGGATGAACAGGTTTTTAATAGTGTTATGAGTTGGAAACCCTTTTCATTTCTAGCAAGTGCGGTTATTAATAATACACAAAGCAAGATCAAATGGTTGTGTATGAGCGTGCATGTGGGTATCTCATTCATTCATGTGTTTATTTGCATATGTGTGTGTAGAGACAACAAATGAGGTGGGATGTGAGGAGGGGAAAACAAGGACTTGGTGATGGTGTGTGTTTTCAGACAGTGTGAGCACCCGCTCTTAATTTAAAAGTCACCTGTTTGTAAAATTCTGGATTATTAAAGCTTGAGTGGCTTTTTAGTAGTTTTGGCCATCATTCTGACTGATAATAATAACAATACACTCATCATGAACAGTGGTGGTTGGTTTGTAACACTGTTGGTTTCATTTGCCCTTCTGATTAAAACTGGTTTTGTCTTTTATACATCTTGTTTTTAGATGTTTAAATCTGTCTTAAAATCCTAATGAGGGACAGGGGATGTAAATGAGCTTTTAGTTAGATGCCACATACTGTATGCACTGCATCAATTACCTGTGTGTAACAATGTTCAGTGTGTCACTGTAAAATAAACAAAGCTGGCAAAGCAGCTGGTCGTACAGGTCTTGAGAAAAACACCAAGCTAGCCAAACTTATCTGGGAGAGAAAACAAAAGAGAATGGTAAAAGTATAACCCCAACGAACATCCATCACAGTAAACAAATGTCTAGATTAAACTTTGTGACATTGTTGCTGTGATTATATGTCAACTTAACTGATTAGAATGATGGCCAAAACTATAAATACAAGAAAAAAATTGTAATAAATGAAAATTTCCTTCATCCTGTATCATTGCTTTGCTATTTTTAATGCTGACATATCCCTTACTTTATGATGACAGTATAATGCCTGTTTTCATTTCTCCCAGCAATCCCTCAACCTGCCTCATCTGCTTCTACTTCAATTAATCAACCCACAAATCCTCAAAGATCATCAGGATTTGTTGCATTTCAGTAACAAGAGACATATTGTACAGAAAGGATTTTTTTGGTCGACAAGTTATTCATATCTCTTCCTTTAAACACATTGTATTGTGAACTACTGAATATACTGAAGCTCTTTATTTTACAAAGATAATTTTACCTGAGATTCCACAGCAGGACCACTCCTCAAACACCCCCCCCATTCCTATCAGGTATCTACCCTCCTACCCAACACACCTGTTTGTTTCTGTTCCTGTGCCCCACCTGCCCTCAATGTATCTCTTCTCTCTATAGGTCATATACAGCAGGTCTGCACAAAACTATATAAAAGGAAGCATTTTGTTATTTTAGTTGTGAATTTTTGTGTGTATACATGAAAAGTCTTTTGTGTCAAAGTAACTGATTCACAAAAGATGGATTTTGGTGCCTTTGTGTCTCGTTTGATGATCCTAAAAGTGTGTGTGAACTGAGTATGGACAACAAGATTACTGTTTATCTGAGCAAATGTCAAAGATTTATCTTGTTTCTTTCTTCACTGTCTCTCTTTTTTCCTGCTTTCTTGTGGACGCATACAGCAGCAAAGACACACATCAACAATGACAAAGACATAGTCATGCAAACACAGACATGCGGAGATGGCTGTCTCACTTAGGGATGTCACTTGTGCTCTCTTTCTGTCTCTGTTACAAATGCACAAGACATAATTACAGTTTTTATCAACAGATGTCAAACATCATCGAGACACTCAGTGTGAAGAAACAGAACATTTTTTCTCTGCCATATTTTTCTCATTTCTACCAAATCTTTCATCTTTTTCTTTAATATGTGAGCAGTTGACCCTGTAAAAAAGAAATCTGTTGTTAAACTTGATGTTGCAAATTCACATTAAAAAAATACAGCAAGTAGGCCAGTCTTCTTGTTCTCATACTGAGCAAAGGTCATTCTTGTAAATGATAGAAATGTAGGCACTGGGGATTTTTCTCTGGATAAGGGCATCCCTCCTCTCACAAATACTTTCTCAAAACCTTGACAACAATAAAACTCACTTCACCCACACAGAAGCGAGTAATCTTTCAACTCAAATAACAAAATTACTGTTTATGTTTCCCAAAAGCAGCAGTGCTATGTTCACCAAAGCCTCAGCAGATCCCTTGGCTTTCTGATGAAGCGCGTTCAATAAACTGATGTTGCCAGGCAACAAACACTGCTCCAGCCAGTATAAGGAATTATGGTTATAGTTAAGGAGCAAATTTTGATCGACTCCTCAGAGAATTAAAAAAGTTCAGTATCAGCTGATGATTATGACCAAAATGAATAATAATCCTTGATACATCAACAATCACAAAAATACACAGGCTCACACATGAGGATATCTACACACAGGCTTTCACACAGGTACAGGCATTTGATGCAAAGCAACACACAAAAAATTTACTTACAGACTCAAATGCAAGCTTATTAAAAAAAATGCACACCCTCATGGAAAGTAAACACATACAACTGCTAAAGAACTGGACCTCAACTTTGACCATACACTTTTGAAAGTCAAGTTACTGTTGGTTTGTGTGACAACTCAAAGAGGCCAGTGCACACACACCTCTGTGCTGGAGCTCACTAACCTCAGAGGAGTCGCCAGAGGCTGCACTGACATCACGTTACCAAAGCAACAGGCAGAGGGCTGGGATTGGACGAAGGGATGATGACTCAACCTCCCTCCCTTGTTGTCCTCCTCTCTCTTTACAGAAGTGTCTCTCAGTTTCTCATTTGCAAACTTTTTGAATGTCAAGGATGCAGACAGAGGTGCATGTGAAAAGAAAGGAAACAGTGGTACACGCTGGCATGGACTAATGTGAATTATACACAAAACAGTGGTACACGCTGGCATGGACTAGTGTGAATTATACACATACTAGGACAAGCACTAACACAATCACACACAAACTGAATAAGGGTGCATTGTGTTCACTGTGAAGCATTTATCAAACACAAAATTATAAATATGAAAAATCAAGACAGAAGCTGGATTCATGTTTTTTTTTTTAACTGTGAGACCCACTGACACAGCTGAAAGATGGACAGAACATTCACTCACTGTCTTCAAGGTGACAGAACATAAGTGATAATGTTTCTTTAAAATAGAAATAAACACTGTTGTCATAGATGTGTGTGGACCTTCTAAATCAGCAGACTGTACCTTAAATTAACCTAGTTTCACAGCCTTCGTGAGCAGGCCTGTTGGAGGCACACTCACTAAATCATTCATAGTGGAGAGAGGGAGAAACACGTTCCTCTGTGTGCTTGTGTGTGTATGAGAGAGAAAGAAAGTGAAGTCAAACTGCTAAGCTCTTCCTTCTGTTCTGAATGTTTCTTGTTTCTTTGTGCTCATAACAGGGCAATGTCATCAAACATCAAAAAGGAATTAAAGCAATGACATTGTGATGCACTAGTTTAGTGTGAAACTCAATTACCTTCTCAATCTTTTATAACATGAAAAGAGATCAATATGGTGCTGTGTCTGGGTGATAGCCCTCTTTCATTACCTCACTAATCAAATTTTAATGTGGCATTAACTTAAGTACCTGAACTCTAAAGGAATATTGAAACTTTTGGGGAAATATGCATATTTGCCCTCTTGGGTACTAAATGTGAACTTATGTGAACTTCGGCGATGATGTGCACAGCATATGCTTACTACAGTTCTGTATCTTCAGCACATATGTGACATTCCTACTGAGCTTTTCTTATCATTCTCAAGATGAAAAAAAATAAGCATTTCCACATAAGCATTTCTTTAATTTAAAAAAAGAAACAGAAATAACCACATGCTATGTCTATTTTCATCTCTCTCAACTTCTCCTCTCTTTACTCTTCTGTTTCTCTCTCTCACTACGAAGACAGATGGTGTTGGCTCACTTCCCCCCTCTTTAGCTCTCAAATGTCTGTCTCTTTTTCATCCATTTTTTCTTTTGCTTTCTTGTTTTTTCTCATTCCCTCTCTTTTTATTTTACTCTGTGCACCTGTTTTCTCTGGCTCTCTTTTTCACTTCACCCCTTCTCTGGCTTCCACTTTCCATTTTTTCTCTCCCTCGCTCTTGTCTCTTGCCTGCCCCACGCCGCTCTCTTTCTCCCTCTTACTGTCCTCTAGGAAATCCCTCTCTACCATCTGCCTGGCTCCGATGAAATCAGAGCCTTTCAGAACAAACCAGTTTGGCCAAATTAATGAGACTCTCCATGGGGATAAACTTTGTGTGTATTTGTGTGCAAGAGAGAGTGGGTGCACTTAAAATACTTAATAATCCATTGCCTGTCATAATCCTGCCCCGTCAGCTTCCGGTCCTGCTTTTATTCTGACACCACTTCCTGTCCCCAGCTCACCCTAACTCCTGGTAACTTCATCTCATCATGCACATCAGTTTCACCTGCCCCTTAATCATTCACACCTGCTCACCACAGTATCCAGCAGCTCTTCACCCTGTGGGGAGCTGCCAGATTATTCTATGCCCTGTCTAGACTCTCCAGCATTAATTTCCAGTGACTGCTATCCTGATACCGAACCCGTGCTTGCTTTACCGACCTATGATCCAGCCTCCTCCCTCTTGCCTGACTGCTATCCTGAGATCGACACCCTGTCCTTCTAACGACCTATGATTCTGCCTTGCCTTCCCTGCTACCCTGCGGAGATTTCGAACACAGACTGAACTAAGTACTGCTCTCTGCCTGATTCCTCAAGACTGTCTGTCTGTTCACGTCTAACTTACAGAAAGACATTAAACCGTGTTCTGCTGCCTCAGCTTTCTGGCTCTTTAATTGGGTTCACACCTCCAACCTCCACGGGAGCTTCACACCCCCCCCCCTGACAGTACAATCTGGCCAAGAATGAACCCAGCCAGTAGCGATCTACGTGAGTGGCAGGAAGGCATTGAACGGGCCCTGGCCGCTCATGAGGCAGCAATAGGAACCGTGCAAACTACCGTCCATAGTCGGAACAATGCAAACCACCGTCCATGGTCTGGCTCTTGAAGAACAGAGTCAGGGCACCGCTGCCTCGGCTCAGGTCCCACTTCCAGCCACACCTCCGAGTTGCCACAAACCCAAGATCCCGCCCCCAGAGCGGTATGGAGGAGAAAGTGGGGACAGCTGTTCTTTTCTGATTGTGTGAGATACAACGTGAGTCCCAGCCCTCGGCTTTCCCCACGAAGTCGCGTACACACTATCATTGCTGACGGGCCGAGCACGCCGGTGGGGCACCACCAAATGGGCTAACCAGTCTGACTGCTGTGCTACATTTCAGAGGTTCGGGGCGGAATTAATGAGGATCTTCGGCCCACCCAGCCACGCTACAGCCACCTCACCCTCTCTACGCACCTTGATTCAAGGGAACCGGACAGCAGTGGATTATATAATAGACTCGCACCGCGGCTGCCAATTCTGAATGGAATGAGCCTGTGTTGATCGACGCCTTCTATAGAGGATTAACAGACAAACTGAAAGATGTGCTCACAGCATATGACCGGCCCAGACGCCTGCGAGCGCTAATGGATCTGGTAACCAGAATAGATGGCCAATTCAAAGAGAGACAATCGGAACGAAGACAACATCAGACGCCCCCTCAGGATTTTGCCTGGACATCGACTGAGCCCCCCAAACCCATGCAACTGGGTCGCTCCCGAGTTACCCCGGAGGAGAGAGAACGCAGATTTAGGCTGAACTTATGCCTATATTGTGGAGAACCCGGCCATCGGGCATTGCTCTGTCCAGCAAAAGGCAGAGTGGGGTTCTTCTTTGTCAGCAAAAAAGACGGAGGACTATACCCATGTATCGATTATTGTGGTCTCAATAGGATCACCATCAAGAACCGTTACCCACTACCACTCCTATCCTCTGCCTTTGAACTACTACATGGGGCCAAGATCTTCACTAAGTTGGACTTGAGAAATGCCTATCATCTGGTGCGTATGAGGGAGGGGGATGAGCGAAAACCACTTTCAACACACCGTCAGGCCATTTCGAATATCTAGTCATGCCTTTCGGACTCACTATTGCCCATGCTCTGTTCCAGAATCTGGTCACTGATGTGTTAGGGGATATGCTGAATAAATTCATCTTTGTATATCTAGACGATATTCTCATCTTTTCCTCATCTGAGACCGAACACAGGACTCATGTTAGAACCGTGTTGCAATGCCTCCTTCAGAACAACCTGTTTGTGAAAGCAGAGAAGAGCTGCTTTCATGCCAGGACAGTCTCCTTCCTGGGCTTTGTCATTTCCCCAGGACACATTGAAATGGATCCTGCCAAAGTCCAGGCAGTGGCCTCATGGCCAACACCAACCAACCGACAGCAGACACAGTGATTCCTGGGGTTTGCCAATTTCTACTGCAAGTTCATTAAGAATTTTAGTACCATCGGCGCCCCCCTTGCATCGACACACATCCAGCACCAGATGCTTCTCCTGGACTGACCAAGCCACGGAGGCTTTTTGCACACTCAAGCACCGGTTCACTGCAGCCCCCATTCTCACCTTGCCTGACACCGCCAAACAGTTCATTGTAGAAGTGGATGCCTCTGAGACCGGGATGGGGGCAGTCCTGTCCCAATGCCAAAGTACTGATATGAACTGCATCCTTGTGCTTTAATTTTCCAGGCGCCTCACCCTGGCCGAGAGCAATTACAGCAACGGAGAGTGGGAGCTACTGGTGGTGAAACTGGCCCTGGAAGAGTGGAGACACTGACTGGAGGGGGCTCAACTTCCATTTTTGGATTGGACTGACCACAGGAACCTGGAGTTCCTGCGGACAGCAAAGAGGCTCAACCCCAGACAAGCAAGGTGGGCACTGTTTTTTGACCACTTTGACTTCTCCCTTTTGTTTCACCCAGGGAACAAGAATGGCAAGGCGGATGCACTGTCCAGACAGCACAACAGAGAAGTGGAAGAAGACCCAGAACCCACCTACATCCTGCCACAAGCCACTCGCCTTGGAGCCATGCAAATCAGCATCGAGCAGGAGGTAATGGCCGCCGAGGCAAACGACCCCAGCCCGTCCACATGCCCTCCAGGTCGGTTGTTCGTGGCCGCACCCATCAGACCTTGAGTATTCCAATGGTGTCACGCGTCCCAGTTCTCTTGCCACCCAGGAGTGGCCCGGACCTGCTATGTCGTTCAGCGGCGATTCTGGTGGCCAGCAATACGTGACGACGTCAGAGCATTCATGAACGCCTGCCAGGACTGCGCAAAAAATAAGACCTCATCTGGTAAACCCTCAGGGCTCCTGTACCCACTCCCTGTTCCGTCAAGACCTTGGACCCACATTGCCCTGGATTTTGTCACTGGCTTACCACCCTCTAAAGGTAAAACCACCATACTTACAATTGTTGATTGTTTCTCTAAAATGGTTCACTTCATTCACCTGTCAAAATTACCTTCTGCCAAAGAGACTGCACAGCTCCTGCTCCAGCATGTTTTCCGCCTACATGGCCTGCCTAGGGACGTGGTGTCAGACCGGGGACCCCAGTTTGTGGCATGCTTCTGGGCCGAATTCTGTCACCTCCTGGGCATAACCATGAGCATGTCATCAGGATTCCACCCCCAGACCAATGGCCAGGCAGAGAGACTCAACCAGCAGTTGGAGATGGGGTTACGGCTCCTGTGTAGCTGGGACCCATCCCTATGGGCGGACAACATGGTGTGGGTGGAGTACACCCACAATTTGCTCCCCTCTTTCGTGACGGGGATGACCTCGTTTGAGTGCACTCATGGTTACTGTTCCCCTTTGTTCCCCAGCTTGGACCCAGAGATTCGGGTGCCTTCAGCCCGTATGGTTTTACTCCGCATGGTCCAGAACTACGCTAAGTGGGCCAATATACACCGCTCCAGGGCTCCCAAGTATAGACCAGGACAGAAGGTGTGGCTCTCCACCCGCGACCTGCCCCTGAGAATGGAATGCAGGAAGCTTCGTGGGGCCGTTTCCTGTTGCCAAGCCACTCGGCCTCGGGGCGGTAAGACTGCAATTACCCCGTACACTTCATGCTCACCCTTCCTTCCATGTGTCCGGGGTCAAGCTTGTCCGGTCCAGCCCATTGGCTCCCCCTCCAGCAACTCCACCACGGATCTTCAACAGTGGTCCAGTCTACACAGTGCTCCACCTCCTGCGATCCTGATGTTGGGGCCGGGGTGTACAATACCTGGTGGACTGGGAGGGTTATGGCCCTGAGGAACGGTCCTGGGTCCCCTCCCGCCCCATTG
>NW_018127921.1:3538379-3540066 GCF_001952655.1 Monopterus albus | reverse complement strand
CTGCCCGTCAGCTTCCGGTCCTGCTTTTATTTTGACACCACTTCCTGTCCCCAGCTCACCCTAACTCCTGGTAACTTCATCTCATCATGCACATCGGTTTCACCTGCCCCTTAATCATTCACACCTGCTCATCACAGTATTTAGCAGCTCCTCACCCTGTGGGGAGCTGCCAGATTGTTCTATGTCCTGTCTAGACTCTCCAGCATTAATTTCCAGTGACTGCTATCCTGATACCAAGCCCCTGCCTGCTCTACCGACCTATGATCCAGCCTCCTCCCTCTTGCCTGACTGCTATCCTGAGATCAACACCCTGCCTTTTCTAATGCCACCTATAGGTGCCACCTATTCAGGTTACTAGTCACAAGATTCTGCCTTGCCTTACCTGCTGCCCTGCCAGAAATTTTGAACACAGACTGAACTAAGTACTGCTCTCTGCCTGATCCCTCAAGACTGTCTGTCTGTTCACGTCTAACTTACAGAAAGACATTAAACCGTGTTCTGCTGCCTCAGCTTTCTGGCTCTTTAATTGGGTTCACACCTCCACCTTCACGGGAGCTTCACACACACCCCTCCCTGACATTGCCTGTACTCCTTAATTTATCTCGCAGCGACAGATAGCATGTTATGAAGAAATACCACAGACAAGGCTGGCTGCACACGCTGAGGTTCTTAAACTATTATAGGTCAGGGTCCCAGATGGGCCTGTTTTTGGTCATCCCCAAGTGTTCACTGCAGTTTTTCTAATAAGAGTGAGACATTCAGTTTCAGACACGTTTTCCAATAACAACAACATAAGACATTGTCATCTAATGATTTTGGAATTGCAGGTAGTGTCTAATGACCTGTTTCATTTGTTCATGGATCATGGATTTTAAACTGAGTATATGGTGCCACCTATTCAGGTTACTAGTCACAGTTTATTCATCTGATTAGTAGTAGCTTCAGTAATGTTGAAGTGAAAAACCTAATTATCCCTTTGCTTTATGAATTTACAGATAAGGAACAGCAATCCTCCAGAAATATGGTGTTTCAAAAATAGGTATACTTAACAAATGATTTACCAAGAAAGGCCAAAAATATGCTTCCAGCCTAATTATTTACACTTTAAATGTGTTTAATACAATACCGGGCTTTACAGAACAGTTTAAATATGCTTTAATGCTAAAAAGGAAAACAGCAATACCAGTCATATACTGTATGATCAATGAATACAAAGTCTAAAGCAGGCTATTAATTAAACCTGTCTTGAAAAATGTATTTCAGTGCATAAATTAAAACATGATTTCTAATGGAGCAATCATCCCTCACTATATCGACCATGAGGCCATAAAACTGTCTGATCATTATTAGGCTGATTCACGGAAGCTCAAAAATGCTGGATAGAAACAAAGGCACCAATAGCTACTGGGATGGAACAATAGACATATACAATTCCTCTGTCCCTGTGTGTGCATGAATGTGTGTGTATGTGTGTATGTGTGTGAGAGACTGACAGTGCCTTGAAGTTGCTTGCTATCTCAAGGAACTAGTGGTCATAACACTAAACGTGCCTGGTGTGGTAGTGGGAACAGAGCAGGACCCAGTGAAGATGTCTGGAGACCGGAGAGTAGCTTCGAAGAATTCTTTATTTCATGCAGCATGGAGAGAAGTCGTACACAGCTTTGCAATTGCGCAGAGTTCTCTGAGT
>NW_018127921.1:3535514-3537038 GCF_001952655.1 Monopterus albus | reverse complement strand
TTTCTTCTACTTTAAACCATACATCTGTACAGATCAGCCGTCTGGAACTTTAAACCTTTGTACTCTCCAATTGGGTAGGCACCTCATACAACTCTGGGATGCCCTCATAATCACTATCTTCTTCTTCAGGCTCCGCTACACGTTGATTAATCATGATATTAGTAGTGAAACTGGTAGTGATCCTGTTCATGCACAGTTTAACACACATTATGCAACATTGAAATAATATGAAACCAAAAACAAAAAGCACAAAAAATGCAACAATGCCTTCCACAATTTCCTGTCCCCAGTCGTTGAAAAGTGTTCTTAACCATGAAAAAGGACCTGAGGACAATGGTTCTGGTTTAGCCTTCCAAGCCAACTGCCATATTGCTTCTTGCTGTTTTTCAACTGAGACTGAATTATCTGGGATATAAGTGCAACACTCTGGGCCAATAATTTTACAAACGCCTCCCTGCGCTGCTAACATCTGATCCATAGCCATTCTATTTTGCAAGGTCATTTTAGTTGTTTCTCCTAATTGCTGCTGCATAAGGGAAATACTTGTGGCGGTTCTATTTGCTAATTCATAGGTAATGTTAGACAAGTCTCTGATTTGATCTAATGCCTGCATCACTCCATAACCTGGTAACAATGCCCCAAAGAACCTAGAAATGCTGGTATGATGATGTGTAAAATATGGGTCATTACTGGGGTCCCAAGCATATTTAGCCTCTACATCTCTCTTAGCTCTTTTAGCTCCCACGGCTGTCAGATGCTGTTCAAATCTCTCTATGCTGGGAAGATATTTAGTAACTCTCATCGCTGGTGTAATATAAAACAAAGAACATTTACCTCTCCATTGTCTTAGTGGAGGAAGATAACTAAATCCTATGCTGCCGCATGACCATCTCATATTCTTTGGCACTTTAACAGAGGTTTTAGTTAAAATACTTTGCAACCATGTCTGCCTATTCTGATTATTGGCACAACTCTTTTCTTCAAAATAATCCTGTGTGGGTGGTGGGCATTCCAAATTACCTAAAAATGGGCTGGTATCATCGCCTGTTCCCTCTACGCACCACATCGCCTGTCCTACTACCCTAAAGAATGCGGTAATCCTGGGAGGACTGGGGCATGTCACAGACTTATTCACTTGCTGACATCCTAGATCTGACCACTCTGGTTCCTGCACTAAGGTCACATTTTGGCACTCTGAGTTGGTAGCAGTATTCATTAGTTTACATAAATCACATGCAGTTATCGGAGCTCCCATGAGAGGGAATCCTTCTATTGAATTAGTTGGTAAGAGGGAGCAAACATAACATTCTTTATGCTGTTGGCTTTTCTGACTATAAGCTACCTTAGCTGCCATGGAAACAAATGAATTTGGGTCATTTTGGTATCTTTGCTCTGTTTGCCATATGGTAATATCTACTGCCCGTCTTTGCCTTATTAAACGTGACCCACGACCTACTGTTGTCCTGGTTGTAGTCGTGCTATTGCTCCTTGCGGGTCTGCTGGTTCTCTGTGTCCCTGGTCTAA
>NW_018127921.1:3525418-3534119 GCF_001952655.1 Monopterus albus | reverse complement strand
TTGATTTGATTTGATTTATTCATTCAAGCATGTAAAACAGTTGATATGTCAACACATGTAATTTCACACATATCCAACAATAATAATCCAATATCAATTTACTTATACCTAGTACATGCTTGAACGGAGTAGGAAGAAGTCAGACTTATCTAGTCCTACCCCATGACATCATTTTACAACTTTTAAATCCTAAGCAATATCTCTAGATAAATAATTATCCTCTACACCACACAAGTAATATACTACAGAATTATTACAGAGTGTTAACATTCTACATAATTACATTCATAGATAATTATCTTCTACGCCACACAAGTAGTATATTAAAGAATTATTACAGAGTGCAACATTCTTACCCCACACCCACAATGTTCCATCTGATTGATCATTAAACCTGTTCTTGCATGTATCTTGATTGACACATACCTTTATACTTATGTTTAAACTCATCAATTCTAGTACTATTTTTTATGTCCACATTTAAATTATTCCATAGTTTTACACCACTTATGGAAATACAGAATCTTTTTTTGGTTGCACATATAGCATGAATTTTTAAGTTTAACTGACCTGTTAAATTATATCCCCCCTCCCTTTCATTAAATAACTTTTTTTCACCACCAGGTAATAAATTTTTACTGGCTTTATACATAAACACAGCAGTCTTATATCCTACTATATCCAAAAATTTTAACAATTTAGACTGTATGAAAGCTGCATTGGTGTGATCCCTATATCCCATCTTATGCACAATTCTTATCGCAATATATCGCAATATAATTATTGTAATATATACAATGGTTGAAGTGAGCTTTTGTATGTATTTCCCCAGTTTTCAACGCCATACTCTAAGTATGGTAAGATCAATGAAGAATACAAAATGCGTAATGCTTTCCCGTCCAAAATATATCTAACCCCCTATTTCCTTCATCAGTGATGGAACACAACCATCCATAAATATTGCCTTGGCAGAAGGTGTTGGCACTTACAATGGATCTGCATGCCAGGAGGCCTCATTGCCAAGCAAGCAGCTCAAAAAAAGTGGACACATCCTTCGGACAACCAAATGAATCAAGCTCATGTGGTTAACCCGTTCCTCTCAATTAGTTAACAAAGTCTCAAAAGAACTTCCTGAAGAGACTGGGTGAGTCATAAACCCTTGGTTATAAAATTATGCCAACATTTACAAACTAGGATTAATAGTAATTAACATAATAGTTAAACCATTTTAACATACTGTGCTGCATGTAATAATATTTTTGGTTGTAGCAAATTCCCCCAAATACTGAGGCTGTCTACCCATGATCAAAAATATTTACTCTAGCCAGTGCAAGGTGAAGCATGATGCAGAACAGAAGAGGTGTAAAACTACCAAAGATTATTAGTGATTTATTTAATATCCATTCCACTTTGTAATGTCCTTCAACAATAACAAAAGCCAAAATATAACGTTTATGAAGAGGCTCCTTCACTGCTATTCTAGACATTCTATCAGTCATCTTTCACAACTACCACCGAAGAGTGTGTCCTACAAAGCTGGCTTTGGCAGCAGCTACTGGTGGCTAATATAGACTTCTCTTTGCCAGGAGGTACATTTAAGATGAATGAAGCCAGCACAGCACCCACGTTTGGACAGGAAACTGCAGGACTCATGTTCAGGTTATATTTGTGTGTGTGTTGGGCAGCTGACCTGTCTAGTGTTTTAACTGGCCTGTGTGCAAACTCAAGAAAGTATGCAGGTAGATGCTCCTGAACAGCAAAGACAAGGGCTGGATTACATGTGTGTTCATCACTACAACTGACACCAAGCACTAACGATTGGCCCTGATACCAATCCTTTGATTTGACTGATAGTTTGAGTTTTCTTACCTTACGCAACAATAGCCTGAGATCTGTCATGAATTGATGTTTTGCACAAGGACACTTCAGCAGGGAAGACATTTGGGGCCACTGGCTGTAAATCCCAGGTATCTGACCAAAGATATCAATCAGACAGCCTCTATCACAGCCATATTAGCAGAAGTAACACAATACATATAAGATGGATGGGTGGAAAACACTCCTGGTACATAAGCTATGAAAAGAAAGACAATAAAAACACCTGGATCATAAGTGCTATTGCTAATGTAGGTGCCCTTAGAGAAAAAAAAGATGCTTAGCTGGTAAAAAATGTTTCACTTCAATTCCTTATGGACACAACTAGTCTCTCGTCTAGACACTGCCAACAGTGCCAAATGATTCACATGCTGGGTTAACAGCACAATGTGTGTGTCAATTATGATTCAGTCCATGTAAGGAAGCAGCCAAGTAATTATATGCTGTGTGCAAACAAACAAAGCCCCCCCCCCCCAATTTCCTATTCCTCCTCACACCTTGTTTTACTCCTCCACCCCCTCTCTTTCTGTTTGTCCTGAAAACTGTCATTGGTGTCTTCCAAAACATTTTGCTTTCTCACAATGACTTTCACTTTTTAGTGCACCCCACACACTATAATGTGGACAACACTGCATTGACTTACCTGAACTCCTTGATGATTTAGCCTAACCTCAACCAGGATCCCTACCTTCACCCTGAAATGTTATATTTTCCTTTTAGAGGAACAAGCTGTAAATAATTCAAGAACACACATTAAAAATCACATGTGAACATACAGCCATGCAGATGCCCCAAAATATTCTACATACACATGCACTCACACACAAAGCCAGCCATTACAACAGCTGCTGCAGGGAATAGGATGAAAATGAAAGCCAAGCAAAGAAGATGTGAGGAGAAAAAAGGAAAAAAAACAGGAAAAAAATCAAAGGAGGAGAAAAGCCCATGTGGCAGAGGGAGATTCTCATCTCCACTGAAATCAGCTGATCCCTCCCTCTCTCTCCTGCTACAGCGTTTCTTGCTCATATCTCTCTTTCTCTCTCCCTCTTTCTCTTCCTCCCTCCGTTCTTTTATCAACCAACCTCTTCTCTATTTCTCTCTCCACTTCCCACTCACTCTCTACTTTCTCCTTGCCCTTCCATCTTTCTCCTCTCTCTCTCTCTCTCCCCCACTCGGCTTTCACTCTTCGGTATTATCACTCTCTCTGTATTCCACCTCCATCATCCTCTCTCTGTCACAGTAGGAGAACTGCAGGCAGACAGAGGCTGCATATACTAATGTTACTATATTTGACAAGACGCACACACACGCGTTTTCCTGCTACATGCACGACTGCACACACATATGAACAAGAAGAAGGGGAGGTGGGACACACACACATAGGCACACCAGAAAGACAGCCCTCCAGTGTACATGCATGGATAAACGCACACTCTGACGTGTGCTGAGTGCAGGAATCACAAACATAGCGACATACAGAAGAGCTGATGCATGACGCCAGCAACCTAACACTGTTGTCTCTCTTTTTCTCTCACACACACACTCTGTCTCTCTGTTTTTCTCACACACTCACGCCTCTTAGACACACACGGCAGCGCATGAGCCAGCGAGCAGGACGGCACTGGACGTATCATTCATAGAGGGAATAGATCTAAAGGAAAGGATTAACTATCTATCTCCAGCCTTCTCCCTTCAAGGACCTTATCCTCCTCCTGTGTCTCTAAGCCTCTCTTCACCTCGTTTTTTACAACCCATCATCTTTCTGCACAATCCCTCCTTTTTATCAAATCACTGGTGGGTTGAATGGAAGCTGGGGGGATTGTCTCTATACAGAAGGAAGGATTAATCTTACATTAATTATTTGACCAGGATCTTGAATGCATGGATTTCTTTCACTGAAGGGGTGGCCGTTTTTCTTCGATGTCTTGTCCTGTGAGAGATTTTTGATCATTCCTTATTTAAATTTATTTTATTATTATTATTTTTGGGATATTTTCGGAGGATGGTTGGAGGCAGAAAGCTGTAAGGCTTGTGGTTTCTGAGATAACTGGTCAAAAGGTAAGTCCGTTTGTGATGTTACTTCTCCTTTCAAACATACTTTGTTTCAACAGAACTAGTCTCTCAGTTTATAACTGGAATTAAAGATGTACTAAAGTAGCCTGCACATACTGCAGATATTTTCTACAAACATACTTTTGATGGGACCAAAGCTACAGATACACACAACGTGCACATTCAGGGTAATTTTTGGGTTGTGGTTTTGAGGCAAAGCTTTCAGAGGTGGGCAGTGGGAGAAGATGAGTGCACTAATAGTTTATTCACACAGAAATATGGGCATATTTTCCATGAATGGTTCAGTCTAACAGGAGCATTCCTTGATTTTTTTTTAAACAGCTAAACATAAAAGAAGTACATCATAAATGACTCAAGTCACATGTATAAGACCATAAAAGAAACAAAAGTATCCTATAGCTCTATTGTTAAAAAATAATTTATCTTTATGGAAACATTTTGTCTGCTTGTCAAACTCTCTTGACGCATAATAGGGATGGACAATGTTCTTTGAATATTTCAATAATAAATAATTAGGAATAATAGTAAATTTTATGCAACTATGGTTTTGTCTTTAAAATCAGTCATTGTTTTCCTGTGCTTTTACTGGCACCTAAAAATAACACAATAACAAGGTCAGTATATCATTTAACTATAGCGCCAAATACAAACAGCAGAAACAGAGATTATAGCCATCAAAAAGTTCTGTGTGGAACTTATTTGAGAAAATAAATGAAAATGAGGTGCAAACTCTGTCTTTTAAGTAAGCATATCATAAGGCATCCAGCAGAAAGTGGGATGCGGTCCGTAGACAGTAATCGGCTAG
Organism: Monopterus albus; assembly: GCF_001952655.1. Lineage (NCBI taxonomy): Eukaryota > Metazoa > Chordata > Actinopteri > Synbranchiformes > Synbranchidae > Monopterus > Monopterus albus. The sequence continues at coordinate 3,529,366 of NW_018127921.1, read as the reverse complement.
CTCTGTCACCCGAGGAAAAAAGTTGGATGATCGGTGTGCAAAACAAACAATATAATATAATAATAATAAATAAAGTTTATTATTATTATTATTATTAATGGCCCTCATCAGCAAAGGACATGCTATCCATTAGCTTCATCGAGGAGGAGTGTTTTCAAAGTTTGATGGCATTTGTTCAGCTGGAGTATATGGCCCCATCAAGAAAAATAGTCACAGTACGATGGGATAAAGTGTATGATAAGGATAATCACCTTTATTGGCCAAGTATGTTACACACATGGAATTTGTTTCCGGTACAGAACCGATGGCAGCCATCTGCGGCGCCACCTCAACTGATGGCTCTAACCATCAGGGGCAATGGGGGGTTTGGTGTCTTGCCCAAGGACACTTTGACACGTGGACTGCTGGCACCAAGATTTGAACCTTCAACCTTCTAGTTGGGAGACGACTGCCCTACCCACCGCACCACTGTTGCCCCCCCAATGATGATAATGCCTGTGAGCTGTGCAGTCATTTGATAAGTGTTGAAAAGGTATCTCTGACCACGGATGCATGGACAGTGCTTTGAATTGAATCATATGTGGCAATCACTTGCCATTCTATAAGCAAATGGAAAATACAGACTAAAGCAATGCCAGAGCATACTGCTGAAATCCTGGCAAATGTTCTTTCCACCCCAGCAGAACACTGGGGACTTAGAGATAAGGTCACAGCATACACATGTGACAATGCTAGCAATAATAGACAAACATGTACTCCTGCATCTCTGGGGGTTTGCTGTTCAAGACTGACATAGAGCACCCAGTATCACCCCAAACCAGCGCTAATACAGCAGGTGTGCTTAACTAATGCTTCTATCATATGTTTATTCTGCTATACCTCCATATTTAATACAGTACAATTAATGTCCAGTGATCTGCCAATTTTTATTTGATTTGCCCATGACGTTTTTGTGTTTTCTGACCTGTCTCCAATGTTACAACGATGAATTATCATCTTAAACATGACTAAAAGCTCAAAAGATGAGGTGTACCTGTGTTGTACTTCTATGCAGAAGCAACTCTATACTTTATGCAAGTCTTGTGAACGCTCACTGGTGTGACTTTTTTTTCCAACTATTTAAAGTCTTACACAATAGTTCACGAATTTCCTTGAATGGTCATATTTTCCTGGCTGTGCACATTTATGCGAGCTTGCTTGACATCCACCGGTCCCTGCTGCCTGCACTGTGACCAGAGGATGTGAAGAAAAATACAGGGCCTGAGGTTACTGCATGTCTGGGAATGTTCCTGTACAGGGACCCACTGTTTTACCTGACTGGGTCTAATATGGTGCGAATAGAGCAGCTGGTAACCTACAAACAGCTGGGCAGTGAAGCACCCTGGGGCGGTGAATGATCAGTTCATCAACGCTGGATTCCTCTGGAGCACAGTACCTGTTTGCTTTGACTGCTTGAGGCCAGTGTGTCTGGCACATGTGATGTGTTGCGGGTTAGAGAGAGGATTCTAATGATCCATGATGTTACTGTCGGTGCTACGCTGCCTGCCTGGAATTAATTTCGCTACTTTGGGAATGTACGTGGTTGCCTGTAATGTGAGAGATATGTGGGGGAAGATTCAGCGATAACCGGTTGGACTTACCAACCTTGGAGCTACTTGAAAGGGATGTTTCCACTACTCCATGGAACATAACACACACAGTAAGTTAAAAAAAAACACACACACATTGCATGTCTGTTATTGTGTTGTTTTTGTAGAGAGAATTTTTGTAACTTAAGTTACTATGTCTGTATTATGCCAGTTAAAATATGGGGTTTCTTAATTACCTGTTTTGTTTAGGGTGTTACAGATCTCTTTATCGCTACATATACCATTATTTACCTATTTATGGAGGAGGAATTCAAATTAATTAATGCTGTTGCAGTTTGTCATGCTGTCCACTTTCATATTCTGACATATGATGGGTGCCAAGCTAATCCAGAAGTACCCAAGATTAAAAACTAAATGGCTGGAAATGAGCATGCCTTTAAAAAATAAAAAAATTGGATGCCTACTTGGTAGCCAACTTCACTGATAAATTACAGATAGCTAGAGTGGTTTATTATACTTTTAATATGATTGGTTACAACTGCAAAAATCCTGCAGTGTAATGTCAGTCCTAGGTTCTATCTTTCTCATTTTACTTTTTCTCTGACCTTCACAGTATCTCATGTAATTTTAATCATTCTGTAGCCTTAATAGGTTTTATTACACTGTGTCATGTCTCTCAGTCTGATGCCTACTGTGTAGCATGTTGTTGTTTTTACCTGTTGTAAAACACTTTATACACTATCCTTGTTTAAGAAGGTGTGATATGAGTGATTAACCTGCAGCAGCTGCACTGTGATTACATGATGATACACTGAGTGTGAGGCACTCCACCTTAATGTCCTCTAGACTCTTGTACCTTGTGTGCAGATGAAAGGAAACTGTGTGTGTCCTTCAGGTAACTTAGATGCATTGTAACATAATCCCAGAGAAGACAATCATGATAAGGAACCAGTTCTATGGTTAGTATGGTCATTTAACACATCCACAAATGTCTAATATGTCAGGCCTGCCTGAAAGATGGGTGAAACTGGTTATTAAATAATTTCCAACAGACGTGTGTGAACATTCTGGGTGATATTACTGTTGTACAAATTGATAAATCACACATATGTTCCTTTTACACCCGCAGCTACACTCTTGTCTGATTCATGTTAAAGAGTATCTGAGTAAAGCATTAAGTTAACTTACAGTGTGGTCCTAGAATGCTGAATATCAAGCTGACAGAACCTTTAGGTTACCAATGATAATAATAATAATAATACAGTAAAAAATAACTTTGCAACATGGTACACAATTAAAATGCAGAGACTAAATGACAACATATTTTAAATAAAACTTTGCTGTCAGCAGAAAAATACTTGCCCCACTGAAGCAGCAATGGACGATCTTTTAATTTTTAAGTCTTATTAAATTTAGATTTATAAAAACAAACAACCCAAAAAAAAACACAACTTAAACACCAACATAGTTTAAATAAAACTTTGCTGTCAGCTGAAAAATACTTTTCCCACTGAAGCAACAACGGACTGTCTTTTAATTTTTAAGTCTTTTATTAAATTTAGATTTATAAAAACAAGCAACCCCCCCCCCTCCCCAAAAAAACACAAATAACTTAAACACCAAGATAAATCATCATTTTTTACATTTTTTTCAGTACATACAATGTCTGGCACATGATCAATACACTACTGTATACACGTCTGTGTATGTTTGGGATATGTGCACACAACATGTGTTTACTACAGTATATGTCTGCACACTTACATGAACATGTAACTATATAGCTCTACATATCTTTGCACTATGAGTCTGTCAAAACATGTGACTATTTGTGAAGCTACGAACATGTGCTTTGGTGTGTGTTTATGTGTGTATAGGTTGTGTCCCTCTTTTGTGTAAGAAAGCCATGAAAAATTGATTTAGAGAGCTTGGCTGCCTCTCTCTACCTGCAGTATTACACACACACACACACACACACACACGTCTTTATGCCTTTGTGTGGCCCATGTTCTGTGACTTCTTTGTGAGGGCCACCACTTCTACTATAGCTATAATGGTGCAAAACACAAATCTATCATGAGGTGGCAATAGAGAATCAAAATGTCACTTCAGAATTCAGAAAACTCGAAATAAAAAAATTCTATATCTTCTACACGTGTGACGACCGAAGTCTGTTGACAAGCAGATTTGGTGAACTGGACCTTCTTTCACAAAGCACCAAAACAATGCATGTTATATCACCAGATTTAATCAGATCTTTCATAACTGTCCCATCTTACTTTCCTGGTTAACCCAAACCACAGCATTACAGAGATGGAAGCATGTGGTTTTTAATTTTGCCAATGTAAAGTGTATTTAA
>NW_018127921.1:3516143-3522086 GCF_001952655.1 Monopterus albus | reverse complement strand
CTGACTTTACTCTCTGTATGTGGACATCTTCTGAAACTTAGATCATTCTTTAGGATGAAAGGAGCCTATCACAGCATTTTCCTTGTGTGGACCACCCAAAAGGTCCACACAAGAAGAAATGTCCACAGAAGAAAGGTGTTCTGTCAGGGGTTGGTTCGCACAAGTATATAAAGACAAACCCACATGTGTACACACACACACACACACACTCTACTGTGTGGAGTGCAGCATGATTTAAGCTGCAATGTGAAAAGGTGCTGATTTACTGATAAACCTATTGCTTGTCATATCAGCACAACAATAAATGGCTATACAGTATTCAGATGTTGTGCATTCATTATATATTGAAAGTAATTCTCTTCATAATTTTTATTTACTCCTATACAGAGAAATGACAGGAAAGCTTGAATAAGAGGTGGTTCCGCTAGCTGGATCACAAAATACTTGTCTGTAGTTAACGCAATTAACAAGCCATATACACCACAGTCAGTGGTCGCTGCTTGCCATATCAACCTCCGGGTGTGTGGTTACATTTCTGTGGAACTGCATGATGGAGTTCTGCAAGAAGCTTTTGCATCACCCTGCAGAGTCTAAATCCATCTTAGGTGTGGACAGGAAGTGGTTAGTGAAATAAACAGAATAAAAAATAGGATGGAAAAGAAAAGAAGAAAGACATGAGGAGCAGAGGAGGGGAGGAAGTTACATAAATCCATGTAGGATTACTTTGATACATAAGTATTTTCATGTGTGTGCATATATGCCTACATGGGTCTGTCCAAGGATGTCACCTATTTGTCATGATGGGAAGTGACGGGTAAACAGCAACATATGGCTGCAGAGGTGACCCTCTTCTACATCTCCAGTACGTCATTTAAGGGACACTTCCAGCATGATTGTGCGCATGACTAAATTTTGCAGAGTTACATCGAAAATGCTACATTTTTCATAGTTTAAATGTTATTTCTGCCTTTCTCCTTTTCATCCACTCACATTTGTTTCCAAAATGCTTTAGAAAACAAGGAGAAACCATCAATCAACTATGAGATGTGAATCAGAAGAAACATTTGGCTCTAAACTGCATATGCAGTATGATGTGTTCATCATTTTGTATCAATGCACACATTTAAAACAACCAAGTGATTTCCTTTTTCCTCATTAAGTAACTCTCCTTTCTGGCCAAACTGTTTTCCTCTCCAAAGCAAACATACACAAATACATGAATCATTTGACAAATGGCCAACATGCGAACCATGGCAACACTTACAGTCCCAACACTGAAACAGGAATTAAAGATTGATTTCACACAGCTTGAAGCTGCCACAGAAATATTTAATTTGATGAACAGCTACAACAAAAAAGCATTCATCTCAGTGTGTGATGAATGCTATGTTATATGTTTTATAGTACAGCATGTACTATAAAATGAGCAAAATGATAAATAGTATGGGAATGCAAAGAAAGTAGGAGTCAGACTGGAACTGTCTGTTGAATTCACTTCTGTTTAAATTATGGTATAGTCACTGCATGTTTTAAACAAAAATCACCTCCACAGTCTTAAAATAAATTCACATTATACAGTAAACAGTAAACTGAAAAAGAAAAACATCAACAGCAAAGAAAGTAGGAGTCAGACTGGACAGCTTAAATTTTGAAGCAGACAGGCGAATCTTCTCCAATTCCTTGCGTTCCTATCATTTCTCATCTGTGATTCTGAATTTTTCAAACGAAGCTCATGCGCTCATTTACAAAAAACAAATTAGATTTCCCACTAGAGCCTGGCTAATGTGACTTTAATCACATGCGGGAAAAGCATTTGCCGACTACCCTTGGTACATGCCTCTGTTCCACTGACAAGGAGAGAGGCAGAGATGGGAAGGGAGAGAAATAAATGTTGGATATAAAAAAAAATGAAGGTCATAAAGAAACACAAATGAACAGATGTTGGCAACAAGAGGACAGAGAGGAGAGATTCGAGTGTCTCGTATTTGGCTCAGTGTCTGGGATGTACTAATAGCAATAATACAATTACACACTCAGCACGCACCAAAACAGTTGGGAGGCCATGGAGGAGAATTTTTATGCCCTCCCTGTTTACCCATTGCACTTATTTTTACCTCCTTTTCCCTCCTGGAACTTACTGCCTTGCCCATATTTTGATTTCCTTTCACCGCTGTCTGTTTCTACACCTCCTTTCCTCTTTGTCACCCTCTCTTATTTCACGCCCCCACTTCCTTCTCCTTCCCCTCTCCTCTCCCTTCCACTAACTGATATACAAGCAGTTGCTTAAAACATGCTGAGCAGATTGATGGGTGTTATTTTTGGAAGCAACAGCAGACTGTCTATATTCGTCTACATCCATTTATCATGTTTTCCTCTTAACTTTTTTAAGATGTCACTTTATATAATTAGTGCACATGCACCAACAAATGAGTAAAAAAAAAAGCACAAATGCACATTCATTTCCATTCCACTAGATGTAAAAATGACACGTGCAGAGAAAAGCCTGCTCGTGTCTCTAGGTTTTCCCCACAAACAGCTAACCATCAAACAACAGCCTAATCTGATTAATGCGTTATTTCGCACATTGCTGATTAGGGTTTGATGATACTCTGGGAAAAGATGCGCCTCACAGCAGCTCTCCAGCTTTTTCAAAATTATACTGATTGGCCCAAGGGGTGCAAGTCAACAGCATGTATCAAGCATGGTACTTCTCACTTATATAACCTGCTTTCAACATAAGGAATCATCTTTTTCAGTGCATGTGGATATGTTTTATTAGACTTCTGTAACTGGAATTTGACATTATTTTGCATCTCTTTTCAGAGAAAAGTGGTTTTATGTCTCCAATAGTCTGTCTGATACAGCAAATGATTACAACCAATCACAGGCAACAACCATTTACTAACCAACCCATTACTGCAGAAAAAAACGCTGCAAACAACAGAAAAAAATATTATAACTATACAAATAATTTTATTATTTACAGTACACAATATTAACAAGACTTACTTCATTTGCAGGACAGGTTTCTAAAACATTTCAATGTCAATGAGTTGATCAGGGGTGTAGAGGTGTCCTGCAGGTTTGAGCACTAAAGAACTGCAGATTTCCTTTATTAGGAAAGTTGATTAATAACACATTTGCTAAGGCAAACCATGTCAATATCCTCGGAGCTGACCAATGTATGGAATCGGCCTGATAAAGTAATCCCTAAAACCTCAGAATTTCACAAACTTGATGTATTCCCTTCTTACCTGTCTCTGTATTTCCCAGTTTATACCTTTATCCTTCTCTCTCTCTCTTTCTCTCTACCTGTCTCATTCTTGCTTCGTCTCTCCCTGTGTCAGTCTCTGTGCCAGACAGTAGCAGTAGGGGGTTTGTCTGTGGGAAAGACAAACTGATTGTGTAAACTGCCAAACACACACACACATATTTATGCTTATGAAATACCAGGGGGCTGGTTGTAATGCTTGTGCAGGTGTACATACACACACACAGAAAAGCACACAAAAAAGCTCTGGTACATCCACAGACATGGGAATACACTTTTAGGTAGGTTCCCACTGAGGGTTCAATAAAGTACCTACTTACCTACCTACCTACCTTTTAATGTATGCAAGGAAGTCTTCTCATAAACATGTGTATTATGCATTCTGCGTTCTGCTGCCACTGGCATATACTGGTGTAAGTATGCATGTGTGTACATGTACATTAGTTTGCGTAGCCCTGTGGAATAACAAATTAGGTGATAATTGATTTATTTCATGTATTTCTCTCTCTCTCTCTATCATCTCTCTCTCTCTGTCTATCTCTCACTCTCTATCTCTGTCTATCTCACTGACATTGTCTTTTCTCTTTCTTCAAAGGTGTTTAGGTTTTCTCAATCGCCACCCTAGTGGAGGCTGCAGGCATGGCGGTTTGACGCCCCATAGCGCCGCCCCTCTGACAGAGGAAGGCTGCACAGCTCTGTGTCATGCCCCCACACACCCACCCCACTAGGGGCATCGGCCTGCCCTCACCCAGTGATACTGCACATTTGGCCAGACCTGGTGAGTCAATAGAGGACAAAAAGCTGATCAGGGAAAAAAAAGATAAAAGCTGAAAAGAAGAGAAGAAATAATAGTGTTCTATTCCTCCTCAACTCTGGTCTTTTAATTCCCATCTATAGTACCACTAACTATGTATGAAAGGATGAATACTGTCTGTTTTGGCAGCTGCTAATGTTAGCATGCCCAGCATGCTTGAACACATACAATAGACGAGAGCACAGAGCATGCTGTGGCCATGTGCCAAGTTCTCCAGTGAAATGCCACATTACTGTACTGTATGTATTAATATGTATTATTACAGCAAGTGGTCTGTAGAAACAAAACAGTGAGAAGAGAATGAAGAGGAAGAGACCTCCAGGTTACTTGCCTGGCATTTTTCTTCTCCTATCTGTTATTTGCTATCCGATTTGACTTCTTTGCTTCCTTTTCCCTTTCTTTTCTTTTTTCTTCTTCCCTTTCTTCTCTTTGTTCTTTTTCTCACTTCCCTTTCTTCCCATCTCTCTTTCTCTTCCTTTCATTTTCTATCTGCTTTACTCCTCCCTGTTTCTCTGTCTCTTTCAGCCCATAATCTTTCCTTCTTTTCCCATCTCATACCATGGGTACACTCACTCAAGAATCCATCACAAGTCAGGTGGCATAGCAACAAATATAGCCGTCCAGCTATATGCATGCATGTGTGTGTGCGCTGTGAATTAGATGGATGGATCCTGCTCTCTGAGAGATTTCAGACACTTTTTCAATAGGCAAACACAGGAGCTCCCTTTCTGCCTTCTTTCCCTCTTTGGTTATATAACTTATTTGACACAAGCATGCACACATGTGGTATGTAAAATTAATTTACAATAAAATAGATTAAAAATGGGGGTCTCTATCTTCCTGATGGAGAGGTATTGTTCCAGAAGTGTCTGGCAAAAATGCCACCACAAACCATGTAACACTGAAAACACTAAATAACAAGGCAACACTATCTGTCAGAACATCCATACACCCACACAGCACCTTTAAGTCAATAGATATACCTCGCTCTGGGCCACACAGCCTCCCTGTCTCTATCTCAACACCATACCATTTCCTTTCTCTCTTCACCTGTCATCCACCTTTTCTTCATCCTTTCCTCTACCTCTGCATTAAATTAAGTTTGGGTTAACTCCATTGTCTGTCTTGGTTTCCCCTTCTCAGTATATTTAATTAAGCTTTAGCACCATTCATTTATTCATCCATTACTTATACTGCTTATCCTGAATAGGGTCAATGGGGAAGGGAGGGGGGCACCCTGGACAGGTTGCCAGTCTGCTTTAGCACAACAAATATTGCTTTAAGCCTCAGGAAATAGCATTTCATAAAAAAAAAAAAAACTGTTAGTCATTAAAAATGGTCTCCCTCAGCCCCAGTGTCTTTGCCAGGCAATTACATTATTGGCATGAATCATGAATGTAACACAATATTAATAAAACAATCTCTCTCACACACACATACACATGTCTTATGCCTTTGTGTGGCCCACGCTCTGTGACTTCTTTGTGAGGGCCACCACTTCTACTATAGTTACAATGGTGCAAAACACAAATCTATCATGAGGTGGAAATAAAGAATCAAAATGTCAGTTCAGAATTCAGAAAACTCAAAATAAAAAAAATCTTTTTCTTCTACACGTGTGAGGACCGGAGCCTGTTGCCAAGCAGATTTGGTGAACTGGACCTTCTGTCACAAAGCACCAAAACAATGCATGTTATATCACCAGATTTTAGCAGATCTTTCATAACTGTCCCATCTTACTTTCCTGGTTAACCCAAACCACAGCATTACAGAGATGGAAGCATGTGGTTTTTAATTTTGCCAATGTAAAGTGTATTTAAATTTGATTGTATTTACATCTATTAAAAAATGTATTATA
>NW_018127921.1:3491839-3515303 GCF_001952655.1 Monopterus albus | reverse complement strand
GGAAAGAAAGCTGATATTCAAGGTAACAGCTCTGATGGCTTCATACCATAGGAGTCTTGAGCTGGTTCCAAAGACTTCTCACTGAAGACTTCTGTGTCACTTTCACTGACTTGAGACTTCTGTACAGCTCTAACTTCAGAAGACAAAACCACTTGTTTTGATAAAAACAACATTTTGTGAATTTATCTTATTTCACATACTAAAGTGGTGAGTAGAACAAAAAAAAAACAAAGCATTTTTAAGTATAAATTGCATTCTATTATGAAATCTATTTTCTACTCACTTTGTATGCCCAAATCAATCTCATCAAGAGATTTGCCTTTGTAGACCTCAGTTCCACGTTCGACTGCCATGAGCAGCTTGCTCATCTTTGCAAGCTGAAGTGTAAGACACCATCTTAGATGAAAGTGGAGTGAGGGAAGATAAAGTGAATTAGTATCTTCCAGCTTCGTACTGGCTGAACACACCTGAGCCAGGTAATCAGCAGCAGGTCAGGCAGGGATAGTTGGAAAACAAGCAGGACAGCGGTGGAATTGCCCACCCCTTGGCCACCCCTGATCTAAGGGCTCTATCTCAGTCCTTTGGATGTGATATTTACATTGCTGCAGTTCAGTTTTGTGAATGTTTGGAGTACTGAAATTGTTGCAACTTAAATAGTTCAAATGAGGTTTGAAGCAGATGGAATATGTAAAAAAAACAAACAAACAAAAAAAAAACTGTAAAATATATGTAGTATAACTCATCCAGAAATGATAGTGTTTTTCAACCTTTTAGTTTAATATAAATCAGCGCAAAGCAGGAACTGATGCTGTTAAACTAGATGTGGATTATTCATTTTAATTATCAGTTGCGGTATGTTTTGAAGAGAAATAACCAATAAAATATATCTTGACAACTCTTTGTTATTTTGACATGAATATGGAAACTGTTGAGCATAACATAAACATACAGTCACTGACCATGGGGTCTCATCTGAAAAGATATGTACAGAAAACACTGTGAACCAAGACCCATTGTAAACTCAAACACAATCCTGCAAATTCTTCAACAGAACATTTTGCTACATTCTATGCCATTTCCTCATCCTCTACTTCCTTATAACAGCCCAAATCCTGTGTGACATGTGCCAATACAGGCAAGAAGATCCCTTTGGAAAGACTGGTAACTGTTATAGTGTTGTGGGACTCGAAGGGTTTCATAGAGATCCTGTGGTCCCCAAACCGGACTCCCTCCAGCCCCTGGCTGCACCTAGAAATTCTGTCCATAAAAATAATGAACAGACCCGGTGACAAAGGGCAACCCTGCCGGAGTCCAACATGCAACAAGAAACAAGTCTGACTTACTGCCGGCGATGCGAACCAAGCTCCTGCTCCAGTCGTACAAGGACCGAACGGCCCTTAGCAAAGGGCCTCGGGCCCCGTACTCCCGGAGCACCCCCCACAGGGCGCCACGAGGGACACTGTCAAATGCCTTCTCCAGATCCACGAAACACATGTGGACTGGTTGGGCAAACTCCCATGAACCCTACCCCACCCTGAAGAGGGTATAGAGCTGGTCCACTGTTCCACGGCCAGGACGAAAACCGCATTGTTCCTCCTGAATCCGAGGTTCGACTATTGGTGGAATTCTCCTCTCCAGTACCCTGGCATAGACTTTCCCGGGGAGGCTGAGGAGTGTGATCCCCCTATAGGTGGAACACACCCTCCGGTCCCCCTTCTTGAAAAGAGGGACCACCAGCCCGGTCTGCCAGTCCAGAGGCACTGTCCCCAACTGCGATGCGATGTTGCAGAGGTGTGTCAGCCAAGACAGACCCACAACATCCAGACACTTAAGGTACTCAGGGCAGATCTCATCCACCCCCGGTGCCTTGCCACCAAGAAGCTTCTTAACTACCTCGGTGACTTCAGCTTGGGTGATGGAAGAGTTCACCTCTGAGCCCTCAGCCTCTGCTTCTTCATCGGAAGACATGATGCTGGGGTTGAGGAGATCCTCGAAGTATTCCTTCCACCGTCCGACGATGTCCCCAGTTGAGGTCAACAGCTGCCCACCTCCACTGTAAACAGTTTTGGCAGGGCACTGCTTCTCCCTCCTGAGGCACCGGACGGTTTGCCAGAATTTCGTCAAGGCCGACTGATAGTTCCTCTCCATGGCCTCACCGAACTCTTCCCAGACCCGAGTTTTTGCCTCCACAACCACCCGGGCTACAGTCTGCATGCATTTAATGCAACATTAGTTGAAGGTGAGGATCAAGCTCCAGGTGTTATAAATATTGCTTGATTCCCACCCACTTCTAAGCTGCCCTGTCTGTGCCCTTTTAAAGACACAGGCAGTATTGCATGAATTCAGCTTAAGCAGTATTTAATCAGAGCATGATACTTTTAGAGCACAAGCTGGTACACATTTTTCTGACTTTACTCTCTGTATGTGGACATCTTCTGAAACTTAGACAGATCATTCTTTAGGATGAAAGGAGCCTATCCTAGCATTTTCCTTGTGTGGACCACCCAAAAGGTCCACAGAAGAAAGGTGTTTTGTCAGGGGTTGGTTCGCACAAGTATATAAAGACAAACCCACACACCCACTTCAATTCTGTACACTTTACTAACAAAAAATGTGCATTATCAATGTTGCCAAGTATAAACAGATGTTTTCTCTGCCTCTCTCCTTTCCTTTATCACCATTGCTCCTTATTTGCCTTGAAAAGCCTAGAAGCTCCCTGATCTCTGTTGTTACTATACACTTGCTGTCACACACACTCACACACAAACATACTGAGTCAATAGAAGAAGCATACATACAGAATAATAGCTGTAGAAAGGTGTAAGCACCCCATCAAACCAAAGTCAGAAAATATGTGAGACTACTACAGCACTGAAACCCGTTAGTTTATTTTATTTATTTGTCTTTTTTTTTTAGTGGGGTAGCCAATTTTAAAGCACTGGCTGAAAGTGGATTCTGGTTTCACAATGTTTTTTCATAATTTCTCACCAAACACATCAATATTTGGCTTTGTAATTGGTCAATGTTTTTATAATCAGAAAATATTTCCATGTTTCCAGAAAATATTCTTATTTAGCTTTTAATTGTCCAAGAAAAATGACAGAGTGACAACAAAGCACAAATGCAGTTTTATTAAACTCAATAAAATTGCAAACAAGAGGTGAAGAATATAACATTAATGATGAAGCTGAAGTGAGAAAAAAGATGGAGAAAGTGTAAATCAAAGTTGCATAGTGAATGGAAGAAGACTGAGGAAAAGAAAGGATGAAGGAGAAGGGACAAGAGAGGGGAACAGAAACACACACAGACCATATGGTGCCTCAAGGCCTCCAAGGTCTCAGCAGAATGTCTCATCTGACACAAAACGCACACGTAAGCACACAAGCAGGCAAAATTTGCTCCTATTTTGCAACACCGAGTTTGGAATGGAGCCTGATTCTGTTATATGACACTTGGAGTTAAATAGAAACTGAAATGACAGCTTGTTAGCAAAAAATCCAAAGCATCTTATAAACTCAAGTATATAATTAATTGTGATTTCAGTGTAATTAAAAGTTATTTCAAGAGTTAGGATTCAAACGTAAAAACACTAATTCCCTGGCAGAGGCAACTGTTTTAGCAACAAGGCTTCTTCAGTGTGGGGATGCATTTTTTTGTTTTTGCTTTTTAAATGTTGGTGATACTATGGCTTCCTCCCACAGTCCAAAGACATGCAGTTTAGGATGACTGGCGACTCTAAATTCCATGTAGGAGTGAGTGTAGGTGTGTGTGGCTGTCTGTCTCTAACCAGCAGCCCTGCAACAGACTGGTGACCTGTCCACGGTGTACCCCGCCTCTTGCTCAGTGTCACTTGGGGTAGGCTCCAGCCCCCCGGCTCTCTTCAGGACACAGTGGCTTTGACCTCTGACCTCCTTAGTGGATAAATTAAAGTAGTTTGTTTTGATGATTTTATGTCATGGTTACAAGTGTCATGTAGGAGTTTGTCAAAAGAATTTATAAAGAAGCAATGAAGTCACTGGAATCTTTCAATAAGGGATTGGTTTACTTGCAGCAAGGAGACAAGTCAGCATGAGCATACAGAGTTGTCTAAATGAGATAGGTTGAAACACTACAATATATAGGAGAAAAGGAACTCCCTGAAGATGCAACCCAGACGTCAATTAAGTTGTAAAGTATACTTAAACAACAAAAGGAAGTTGAAGGGGGTTGCCCTGATAACCCCTTAGATGCTAAACAAGCTGTTGCGCCTGTTTTATCTTCACAGTATATGGCAGGCACAGTTTATGGCTGGCTTCCTTTAAGTCTGGAGTGCCATTTGGTTGAACAACACACAAAGTACTAAAACAAAGATGAAACATGTCCTTCAGTTCACACAGGCAGTGTCTCACAGGTCCCTGTGATCTGTGGTCTGTTCTGAAAGTTTAAAATCCATTGTATAACATATGTTGGTTAATATATTGATTAAAACACAGTTTAAAACATACTTAATAATGTAATTTTTATGACAGAGTTTAAGACTTATACCTCTGAAGTGACCCGGTAATAGATCCAGCTGTGCACAATGCATGCAGAAACCAATATGCACATACCTGCAATCACAGTACACCAGATTTAAATGGTAAACAGTCTTATAATTGTATAGTGTTTTTCTATGTAATGCAGCACCCACAAAGCACTTTCACACTCCCTAGTACACACACTTTCACACACCAGTGATATCACAGCAACTTGGGATTCAGTGTCTTGCTCAAGGACATTTCAACATGTGGACCGGAGAAGCCGGAAACCGAACTGCCAACCTTCTGGTTAGGAGATGACGCACTCTACCTCCCAAGCCACAGCTGCCCATTTATTTTCACTTCTCTTTAGATCACCGTTTATTTAATGCAGGTACAACAGGAATGTGCCAGATCAAGCATATAAAACAGGATCCTGGCCCACTTTCAAAGGACATTGGCAGGGATAAATCTGGATAATCCTCTGCACCACAAAAAGCAACACTCCAGCCCAGCACTCCCTGAGTGATACTGATACAGTATTACATATAGACTCACATAATCTATGGTGATTATAGAGTTGTGCATTTCCTGGCATAAAAGAGTGTTTTAACTAAGTAATCACTGAAGATGGCTGATAATGGTCCTGGATAATATAACCATTTAGGATGTGCTCGATTTGTCTTAGTAAACACTCCATGAGCCTCTGAAAAAGGCATCCAATTAACAAAATAAGACATCTCAAGTACTGTACAACCAAGTGTAATATTAGGATTACAGATACTACCTCCCCTTTAAGACAAGTGTGAGCTTGAATATTTGGGGGATTGCTAGCATACTGGTGGACTTGCCAGGTTGGACGTCAATAAGATTTTTCACTGAGGAAATGGATCTGCTTGTGCATGAGGTGAAGGTGCATGATCACTAATCAAAATTGTATTTTTTATAAATACATATGTACTGATATGCACAACACCCAATGAACACAATGTAATTTTTTTGTTTTTTAAGCTTTGCATATCCTGCGCAGCTCAACAAGCATAGTCCATGTGCATTGTGCACACACCTAGACAGGCGTGCATCACAAATTGGTCAAAGCTCTCATTAACTAGCAATGATGATTTGACTGAAGACCACATATCTGGTCTTTATTGGTCAGCAGCGCAGTCATATTACCAATATGCCCAAAATTTACCTGGACACACCCCATTTTCATCTGGACACACCTGCCGGTGTGAAGTTGACAGAATGCTGCTTGGTAAAAAGGCAACATGATGCGCATGTCATGAAAATGGTAATTGCGCTGGTAGGAAATTAGGAAACAGAGGCACACTACCTGTGCCGCGCACCATGTTTTTGTTGCACGGTAGGGCCCCAAAAGCTAGATGTCCTTCATTTTCTTCCCAAATTCAGAATGTATTCAGCACAAAATGATGCAACATCATTAAAAAGATTGTTATACTGAAGTCCACAGCTGTTAGTTGCTAAAGCTGGCCTCAAATTATACTTTAGCTATAATTTGTTTATCCACCACTGCTTTCCCCTATGTTCCTATCCCCTTATCATTCTCTGTCTTTGTCTTACCTGTCACTCCTGCTAATTAATGGCCACTATCACAAAAACAATGTCATTGCACACTTCCATAGGCCATGCTGTTGTGTGGACAAGTGTGTGTCACTACAAACTGATACAGATAACATGAATTAGAGCTACAGCTCTGCCTACACATTTCCCACTCAGCCCTTCGAGTCAAAACAATGATTGTTTTACCAATGCAGAATTTATCACAGGAGAAATAGACAGCAGAGATGGAGAATGAGAGAGAGAGAGCAATAAATGAAAGTAATCCCAAAGAGAGAAGACAAGAAATAACGTAGAGAGATCAAGATTTTGGAGAATGGCTGTGTCTCTGCTCTCCTTGTCACACTGTCAGAACCAGTACAGCCTAAACCCCTACACCCTGCTCCTGCTTATCCTAAACTGATGTTTTTTTAGTGTGCATATGTGTGTGTGTGTGAAACGTCCTGTATGTCAGCAAGTAGTTATACACTGTTGTGACTGGGAGTCATACAGAAAGGTTAGGATAATGTGGGTTAAATGATCAGATCTGAAGTGAACCGCAAACTTCTTTCTTCTCTTTAACATCACCTGCAGTAATTGGTTGCTACGGGAACACAGCATTACCTTGTCAATGTTGAAATAATGGGGTGGCCTGAATATTATATGTGTATGTGTGTTGTATATTTTTTATACCTCTTATATTGAACTGTATACAGAAAAGTGTATGGAGATTGAAACTCACACAAGTATCCGATGCAAGCACAAATAGACACAAAAACGCACACACTGGCCGGCTATTTTTCATCTGCTAACTAAATAAGCTCTCAGATTACAGTGGAGATCAGACATGTAGCAGCCTCTGACAAAATTGACTAGAGCAGCAGTGTCTTTCTGTGTATCCATGTAATCTTGATGGAATATTTCTCATCATGTTTGAAAAATTCCAGTCTTTAAAATATGACTTCTCCTCATAGCCATCTCTGTTATTGAAACAGATGAAGGCATTATCATGTATCCATCTTACTCAGATATAACTATATTGTTACAATTCAAGGCACGTACTGATCCTGTGTAAGACTGACCAGTATATAGTTTGATTATGTTTGTAATCATGCCTTACTGTATTTATTTTAGAGAATAATGCCACAAACTAAAATAAGTATCTTGATGATTTGGGTTGCAACTGCAGTAACCAATAGTTTCCTTACAAATTCATCTGTAGTCTAGTCCATAAAAAGTCTCAATACACAGCTTCCTAAAGCCCAAGGTGAAGCTGACAAATTGTTTGCTTTACCCAAATGATTAATTAAAAAAAAGATCTCTCAAAGATATTAAATTTACCGTTAAATAAAACTAAGAGAAGAGGAAAATTTTTGAATTAGAAAAGCTGGCCCCAACAAATGTTTGCTTGAAAATCCTGTCTTTTATGAAACATATTTTCCCACTGAGTATATTCATCAGTTATGATTTAAGTGAAGGGACACTGTACTGCTGTATCAGGTACCGAACCAGGAGTCACAAGACTGCGCTGCAGCAGCAGCAGCAGGATGGGTTTCAGTCAGACTCTTGTACCATGTGAAACATAGCAGAGGGGCGAGTGAGTCTATTGCATGGAGGACAGCTGGTCCCTCTAGTAATAAGATAGCACTAAGTCTGCCTCTTGCATGGAAAACAACTTGTCCCCTGGAGACATGCAACTGGGCTCGGTAACAGAAGCGGAGATGACATCATAGCTGGGTCCAGTATCACCCAGGGGCCCCTGGATATAAACTTACAGACAGCTGGGCCCCTGGAATTGTTAAGTGCGGTTGCCAAGGAGACGCATCATTTCACAGAGTTTATCATGGAGTCATCTGATGCCAGAAATTAGTCCAATCTAGCTCAGGTTTTGTGTTTATAAACTGTGAGAATGACACTTTTAGTGAAAAGAAGAAAAGATATATGCATCTGTAGACTTTGTACATGTAGAAACTAAATTGGTAGTTGATATTACAGGACAACCATGTGACTAAATAAGCACACACAAAGACGCACACATATTCTGGTCGTTAATAATGTTGTTTCAAAGGTGACTTAGAACTAATGTCCAATTTCTATCTTTTCACAGCTTAAAACACACAAATGAATATACATACACAGGTAGACATGCACTTAGACTGTGAACACTTGTGCCAGTAACCATCCCAGTTAAAAGAAAGTTAGGCTGAAGCTTGGAAGGATCCTCCAATTGGGCAATACCAAGAGGAAATTTTAAACAGTAGCTCTGATTGTCATTTCTAACAACTAGATGGGACTTTTGGTGGTTGCCTCAGAAATCTTGCTTCAGTCCATGTTATAGTTTGTGGACTTGCTTCCTGTTTTGTGCTTTTATTTTGATTAGATTTCCTGTCTTGTGTCACCTCACTGGCCCCGGCTTTACCCCGGTTCACAATTTCTGTTCATTGCTTCCACCTGCTGCTCATTTCCTCCTGGTCTCCTGTCTATATATCCTCCTCCCTTCCCTCAGTCTGGTTGCTGGCCCATCTGATCTCAATGCCTTGCTTGTTCCCGTTTCCCGTGCTCCCGCTTTGATCTCCACACCCGGTCGGTTCTTTTGCCTTCACGTTCTGTTTCTGGACACTTGTGAGTTTGATGTTCTGCTGTCTCAGTTTTTGGATTCGGTTTGTCATTCTGAGTTTGCTACCACAGTTTAGTTTTTGGCTCCCTGACTGCTCTATTAATCTTTAGTTCTGTCCCGTCAGGTAGAGCACCCAGTACTTTAGTTCCATATTTTTGAATAAAGACTGATAAACTATTAGAACCAGAGTTTGTGTCTGCATTTTGGGTCCTTCTCTGCCTGAAACATAACAGTCCAACAGGAATATTTTATTGCCTTGTAATGCTTCTAGTTTGTATTCCACCGCTGATTGCCAGCCTACACTTGCACCAAATGTCAGCACATTAAGGCATGTGTTTGAGGATTCTTATAAAAAAAAATCAGATCTGAAGTCTGTTTGAACTGAATTAAACTGCACATAACCACTTGAACCTATTTGGACTAAACCTTTATATCCCTGTTGAGTGTGGCTGAATATTTTTTTTCTGGTTTGGCTCCGCTACAGCAGAGAGGATTTGGAGCTGCTAAAATAAGACAAAACAACAGCCACCTCCTCCACAACAGCATCTAAAACCACTCATAAATGTTGGAAGATAGACTTCAGCACTGAGGGAGGGTGGATGGTTGGTGCAGGGGAGTTTTAATGTATAGTAGCAGAGTGAGAAGAGAGAGAAAAGGGGTGGTGGTTAGCAGGGAAGAAAGAAATGAGATGGCAAAGAAGACTGCAAAATATGGGCCACAATATGAACTGGGTGATATGAATGGTTCAGCGATTTTTAAAATGTGACATGATGTGAGGGAGAAGCAGCAAAAAACACAGTTCCTCTATCCCTCTCTTCCTGTCATTCCCTCTCAATTGTATAGCGGTGTTTCTACCTCTGAGCCACACATAAATGTCCTGCAATACTGTGCCTTTTCAAATCTTATCACTAACGCAAAATCCTTCAATAGTGCTACGGAGATGCTGCAGTAGACTGGCCTTCTGAACCTCTAAGACAGCACAAGACACATCAGGATACTTTAAACCTCTGCCTTTATCCATTTAGAAAGTGGAGTTAATTCTTCCCAGAGATTAGGATTACACTGCAGGACTGAGCAGAAGATAATGGATATAGGAACAAGATAATGTTCACACTCTGAGCTTTGGTTGTTTTTTTTTACAGGCCACAGCCTTTATTTTCTGAACCTTTTTGGTGCAGTATGCAAAATGGGACAGTCATGTAAAATCTGCCTGAAAAAAATATGCTATTTCTAACTTTTTGTCAGCATTTATTCTCAGAACTACACAATAGTTTCTATACAATATAATCAAATACTTTTAATAATTTTAATATGAATTCTTCACTCAGAAATGTAGTATTTACACATTCCTCTTAAAAATAAACATTGCCTTGAGAAATTGTTTAAAAACCTGCTTAAATTAAGATACTGTATAGCTTCTATAAGGCTTGAACAGTTTTTTTTAAATAAAATTGTGCACTTGCCATTCTGAAACTGTAGTGATTTTAATTTAGCAATAATAATGAAATGAATTTTGACATGACATGTTATAAGAAAAGAGGTACAAACTACTAATGGCTGAAATCCATTAGCTCTTTCTGGATCAGGGTCCTCGTATTGTGCATGCTGTGTATCATGACTTATTGGCACACTTGAATAGAACAGACATTGGTATCAGTAACACCTAGGCTTTTCCTACTATGACAAGTCAGAATTGGTTAAACTAGATCAAAAGGCCTATTTTTAAAATTAAAAATTATATAATTTTGGTCATTGTTCTCAATACAGACTTGTCTTGTTAAAATACTTTGTAGACCACAAATACAGGTTTGCAGTTAAATAATTTTTTTAAAGATTGCAGTTAAGGTTGCATGTGCCCAAAATAGACATTTTTTTTCCATTCTGACATAACATATCATTAACAAGACTAAAATTCACTGTCTGTGCAGTGGATAAACAGTTATTGGGGGTGGCTGTGGCTTACGAGGTAGGGCAGTCGTCTTCTAACCAGCAAGTTGGTGATTCGACTCCCGGTCTACCCGCATGCCTAATTGTCCCCGACCAAAACACAGAACCCCAAATTGCTCCCGGTGGTTTGACTGGCGCCAGTGTGCGGCAGCCTCTCGTCATCGGTGTGTGAATGTGTGTGTGAATGGGTGAATGTGTATGATCTCCTGTAAAGAGCAGTCACCGGCCACATCGACCTGATCAGTGTTTGATTGTTGTGTCTTGTTGCTTTTCTTCTTTTGTCTCTCCTCTATCCACTCACCCCAACCGGTCGAGGCAGAAGGCCGCCCACCAAGAGCCGGGGTCTGTCAGAGGTTTCTTTCGTTAAAGGGAGTTTTTCCTCCCCACTGTCGCCAAGTGCTTGCTCAAGGGGGATTTGTTGGGTTTTCCCTATGTAATAATATTGATAACAGTAAGGTCTAGACCTTACTTTGTAAAGTGTCCTGAGATGACTTTTGTTGTGATTTGGCGCTATACAAATAAAATTTGATTTGATTTGATTTATTTCTTGTTTTAGTTCTCACAGGAAGTCTATTTATGCCCAGCTTAAAAACATCTCAACTCTTTTTCACTGCACGATGACGAACTTCATATTTTACTAATGATGAGATACAGAGGTCAGGTTACAAAGACTAAATCTTTATTATGTAATATCTCCTGATCATCACTTTTTTTTTACATATCACAATGTGGACTGACCAGTAAAGGGCTGTTTTTCAAAGTTTAATCACATTTAGAGCTAGGCAGCCTATATGTGTGATGAAAGTGGATTTAATCTTATGTGTGAATGGAAGGAGGGAGAGAAAAAAAATGAAAAGAAAGCAAATATAGAGGAAAAACTAACAGAAAAATTGGCACAGAAGGGGTGAGGCATGGTATGACAAAAGGCAATGACACACTGAGAAACAGATCCAGACATTGCAGGTGATGAAATCTGCTGATGAAGCAAAGAGTCTTGTCAGGAAATAAAATGTGCTACATCAGTGTGTGTAGTTTAGGCAGAGTAAATTTCTTAATATCACACTCTGTTGGTGCTTAATAGACATGCACACACAAATGCACAAGCTTATGCACCACATACACACACACATACATGGTGAATTAAAGCATAAGTTGTGCTGATAAGCCGTTGGATGGAAACAAAGTCAGCCACTATAACGAGACACTGAGGGAATACAGAGTAGTGCCGAGAGACTCGAAGTGAAAGAGAATGAAAAAGATAAAGACACTCAAGTGGGAGAGAAAGAATTACAAAATGGAGAGGGAGAGAGAGGAAGCAAAAAGACATGCAAATTAATCCAGAAAAGAAGCAAAAACTAGATAACGTAATAAAAGATGATAGAAAAATGTATCTAGTAATAAAGGATGGGCATGAAAATTTGAAGAATGAAAGAGAAATTCTTAACCACAGAAATGGAGCTAATGAGGAGAAATGATGAAATGTCTGTAGTATGCAGGAAAACACTGAGCTGAAAATCAGATAAAATAAAGGGGATTTCCCTCATGAGTGTTAATAAGGAGAGACTGTTGTAGAGATACACACACATACACACAAGTACAGCTTCTGCTGAAAAGAGATGGTTTTGTGCCACTGCAGAAGAAACTGCTGCCATGGAAATATTAACAAGAGTAGGCTAGATACACACACACACACATCCTGATTTCGATCACTTACTGGATCCCCGCATAGACTTACATTCACTTCTGGAAAACTTCCCCTAATCTTAATCATGACCACTGCTTGCCTAATCTTAACCCTTAACCAAAGATGACACTTGCTCTAACTCCAACTTGACAGTCATTTTTGGAAAAATTTGACAAAGCACATCATGGGGACTGGCCTCTGGTCCGCAAAAAATGACCCTGGCCCCCACAAAGCTTGTGTGCTCCTGGTTTTACATCCCCAGACCCCCCCCCCACACACACACAAACACAAAGTGAGATCCTCTGTGCAGTTTATACATCCACAAAACATCCATGGAAATGGAAATTTGCTGTATAATTTCAGCATTTAAAAAGCATGTCAAAACTGCCTCCGGTATTGTATTAGGGCTGAGCCAATGTTCCTCCCCACTCCCACTCTTTGTTTTGTTTCTGTTTTCCTTTCTTTTTTCCTGTTTGAATCATCCACACTCTTCACATGACTCTGAAGCCATAGACAGTAAGGGCAGCTGTGGTTTCTACATCCTTATTATGGAACTCCTTCTTTTCTATCATACATCTAACAAAATCCATAGCAATAAATTGGTTGACTGACTAATAGTCCTGTTCATGGACAGTCAGGTTAACCATGTGTCTTCATTTTTAATTATAATTTCCACTTAAAAACTACTGCACTCCATCATTTTTGACATTTTCTGCTTCTTGTCATTTTCTTTGCCCTTTCTCTCTAGTTCCTCTGTTGTACTAATCACTGAACTGATAATCCTCAGGAAGAACTAACTAAGCATGTCTTTTTTTTCTCCTCTCTAACCTGTTTCCTCCTTCAGCCTTCCTTTGTGTCCTCTGCCTCCTGGCGGTGCTGCTGCCGCTGCCTGCCTCCTCCTGCCCCCCTCCCTGCCTCTGCTCCTCAGATGGCCTGGTGGTGGACTGCGGGGGCACTGGTCTCTCCTCACTGCCTCCCCTGCACCTCCTGCCTCCAGGGAGCCGCTCCCTCCTGCTAGCCAACAACAAGCTTGCCTTGCTGGGAGCTTCTGCCTTCGCTAACCTCTCCTCTCTGGAGGTCTGCAGTACATTGCTTAGCAAATTCACTGAGATTTTCCTTGCCTAACAGTAGCACATGATATAGTTGTTGTTACACTGCTGTGTACCTTGGCATATGCACTTTTGCACTGACCTTACATGCTGACTTTCCCCCAGGACAATAATTTATACTGTATGATGAGAGTCACTGAGCAAACTGCAGACAACCTCTGCTCTCACTCTGAAGTTAAGAAAAGTTGACATTTTCATGTTTTGCAAAGCCCAACCAACTTTAAAATATAACAGCAAAAATGATGGATAGTTACTGTACCAGGCACAAAGGTTGGGTAGAAACAATCTCATTAGTTACTCCCTCTGACTGTTGTGTTTAAGTGGAAGTTTGTGCCAAATCTGAATAAGTTCCCCCAAGATGTTACTGAAATTCATGAGAATGGGACGACCCAAAAACATATTGCCTCTGGCCATGGCTGCCAACAGCATGTAGGCATAAATATGTATGGTAATTTTGTAGATATACATCTATTTTTTAAGATTCCTTCATAGCCTAAAATGCTAATGTACTGTATATTTAAGCAAGAATGTATTTTGCTGTGCTATTTTAGGAGCTGGACCTCTCTAATAACTACTTGGATAATTTACCATCTGGATTATTCAGAGACATGTCCAACCTGACAAGACTGACTCTGCGCAACAACTCACTCACAGTAATGGACAGAGGGCTATTCCAGGTATGCACAGTTTACAACACTATATTTGGTGGTACACCTCTCTAACAACACTGAAAATGAAAATGAGATACTTATAATAAAATGATTACTGTGACACATTATGTTTTGCAATGAGGCTCTCGTTTCGCTTTAAGTTCTACACTCACCAGCCACTTTATTAGATACAGTGCCTTGCGAAAGTATTCGGCCCCCTTGAACTTTGCGACCTTTTGCCACATTTCAGGCTTCAAACATAAAGATATAAAACTGTAATTTTTTGGGAAGAATCAACAACAAGTGGGACACAATCATGAAGTGGAACGAAATTTATTGGATATTTCAAACGTTTTTAACAAATAAAAAACTGAAAAATTGGGCATGCAAAATTATTCAGCCCCCTTAAGTTAATACTTTGTAGCGCCACCTTTTGCTGCGATTACAGCTGTAAGTCACTTGGGGTATGTCTCTATCAGTTTTGCACATCGAGAGACGGAAATTTTTGCCCATTCCTCCTTGCAAAACAGCTCGAGCTCAGTGAGGTTGGATAGAGAGCGTTTGTGAACAGCAGTTTTCAGTTCTTTCCACAGATTCTCGATTGGATTCAGGTCTGGACTTTGACTTGGCCATTCTAACACCTGGATATGTTTATTTGTGAACCATTCCATTGTAGATTTTGCTTTATGTTTTGGATCATTGTCTTGTTGGAAGACAAATCTCCGTCCCAGTCTCAGGTCTTTTGCAGACTCCATCAGGTTTCCTTCCAGAATGGTCCTGTATTTGGCTCCATCCATCTTCCCATCAATTTTAACCATCTTCCCGGTCCCTGCTGAAGAAAAGCAGGCCCAAACCAGGATGCTGCCACCACCATGTTTGACAGTGGGGATGGTGTGTTCAGGGTGATGAGCTGTGTTGCTTTTACGCCAAACATAACATTTTGCATTGTTGCCAAAAAGTTCGATTTTGGTTTCATCTGACCAGAGCACCTTCTTCCACATGTTTGGTGCGTCTCCCAGGTGGCTTGTGGCAAACTTTAAACGACACTTTTTATGGATATCTTTAAGAAATGGCTTTCTTCTTGCCACTCTTCCATAAAGGCCAGATTTGTGCAGTATACGACTGATTGTTGTCCTATGGACAGAGTCTCCCACCTCAGCTGTAGATCTCTGCAGTTCATCCAGAGTGATCATGGGCCTCTTGGCTGCATCTCTGATCAGTCTTCTCCTTGTATGAGCTGAAAGTTTAGAGGGACGGCCAGGTCTTGGTAGATTTGCAGTGGTCTGATACTCCTTCCATTTCAATATTATCGCTTGCACAGTGCTCCTTGGGATGTTTAAAGCTTGGGAAATCTTTTTGTATCCAAATCCGGCTTTAAACTTCTCCACAACAGTATCTCGGACCTGCCTGGTGTGTTCCTTGTTCTTCATGATGCTCTCTGCGCTTTAAACAGACCTCTGAGACTATCACAGTGCAGGTGCATTTATACGGAGACTTGATTACACACAGGTGGATTCTATTTATCATCATTAGTCATTTAGGTCAACATTGGATCATTCAGAGATCCTCACTGAACTTCTGGAGAGAGTTTGCTGCACTGAAAGTAAAGGGGCTGAATAATTTTGCACGCCCAATTTTTCAGTTTTTTATTTGTTAAAAAAGTTTGAAATATCCAATAAATTTCGTTCCACTTCATGATTGTGTCCCACTTGTTGTTGATTCTTCACAAAAAATTACAGTTTTATATCTTTATGTTTGAAGCTTGAAATGTGGCAAAAGGTCGCAAAGTTCAAGGGGGCCGAATACTTTCGCAAGGCACTGTACACTTATACAAATCTATGCAATTCAATGCAACACTTCCACCTTAACATCTGTGTTTATGAAGCTGAAAATGTTTCAGTTTTTGTGAAATTGTCATAAATGTATAAATTCAATTATAAGTTTATTATTGAGGTCATAGTTAAAGGTGGTGCTGTATTGGACTACATTATAATCAGACACGTTCCTAATATTCTGACCCTCTCATGTCTGTAGCTGGGGAGGCCAAAAATATAGAGACACCTCTATAAACAATAAAATCAATCTTGATGTTTCTACAGGGTCTGGGGGGTCTTCAGAATTTGGACCTGTCCCTGAATGGACTGTCCTCTGTTCCTGTGGGGCTACTGGATGAGCTACAGAATCTCAGGTAGATACATATCTGTACAAACTCTTCTACACTGACATGATTTTTATCCAATGTTCCCTTATAGTCTCCACAGAGATATAAACATTATAATAATACTAAAGTCAATAGTCGTAGATTAGTCAAACCTATGACCTAGGTCAAAGTCAGTATTCCTGTTAGCATAGAACTATGTAAAAAATAAATGGTGGAAAATGTATAGCTAATAAGGCAAATCTGATTTTTGGGAGTGGGTGGAATGATCAGACCAGAAGGATGGAAAAGATAGTAAACACAGTAGGATGAAGATGTTAAAAACAGTAATTACTGTCCAGCAGTGGTAGCACTGTGCATAGAATTGTTATTAGCTGTTTTTAAATCAGTGCCACAAGGGTAAATTCTTCTCTTTTGTAGGAGTTCAGAGAATAAATGAATTTTATTGTCATTATTCCATAGGTGGCTGTCTCTAGCAGGTAACAGGCTTCACGGTTTAGAAAGGGCAGCATTTGAGCCCCTTGCCAACTTACAACACCTGGAACTGGGACACAACCCCTGGGAATGTGACTGCAACCTTCGCGATTTCAAACACTGGATGGAGTGGCTGCTATACAGAGGTGGATGTTTGATTTTTAGCCATGTTTGATCTGAATTAGTGGATAGGATAGTCAGGAAGCAGTGGGCAGAAACTAGAGCATGCTAGTTTACCTCTGAGAAAGGTGGCTAGGTGTGTGTTTCCATTGGTGCATCCCTGTGCTTCTCTCTACATAATATAACTGCACTGGTGTGTGAATGCACATTAACACGCTCATTGTGTTTCTGTGTACCGTGTGTGTTATCTCCATGTCTCTGCTGGCTGTTAGTACATCAGATAAGCACAGCTGCTCTCTGCTCTCTGTTCATGTGTAAAAATCTATATTCACCTCAGCGTCTCAAGCCTCAGCTGTCCCACTAATGAAGCATCTCTTCCTTTTCTGCTCCATTCTCCTCCTACTCTCCTCTTCCGCTTTCTGGGCTTGGCTCTCCATCTCAGTTCAGTACACTTGAGACAGAGATTGACACACGGCAGACATGATAATTTAATAATCATCAGAGCAGCAGAGAAAATTACAAGGTGACATTTTGTAGTTGAAAATGAAAGCATGACAGTAGTTAAGTAAGACAAGGCACCAGAGAAGTGTGAAAAGCTTAGGGACAGCAATCCGTGTTGACTTCTGTCTGCTTCAAGCACACACAGCTGGGATATGTGGAGATATTTGAAGAGAGCGAGCTGTGTTTGCAGAGGGGATTCTTTTGTCACATGCTGAGATAAAAGCATCTGGGACGAAATACCACTTTCCTCATTCTGTCTTTCTTTGATCCTTTGCTTTTTCTAATGCTTAACATTTTTAAGGGCACAGATCAATGGCTTCCTAACATGCAACCTCGAGACAAATACTATGCATGGAAACAAATGCAACATGTGATGAAAACAAAGTAAATACCCTGCCCTGCATGTGGGAATTAGTAATTCAGATATTTTTCTCTTCCAAACATACACTAGTGTTCTGCTGAAGCTTGGCATATCATCTCATGAATTATAGAAGGGCTTTGTGGAGGCTATCTTCAACTTAGTGTAGAGGGCACAGCAAACCCAGTTTGTGTGTTAAGTGATGAATGACTCATCCTGCTGTTGGCACAACTACCCTCTCTGTCTCTTTCTTCTCTCTCAGTTAATTGGAAGTGCTTTACAGGCATAAGGCATTTTATAAATGACCACTCCCTGTTCCTTTGTCTCTACACCGCTTTCCCTCTCTATCAGGGGGCAAGGTGGACGCTGTGGAGTGTACGCTACCAAAGGATCTGCGTGGGCGAGACATCCGTGGTGTTCCAGTGGAAATGTTCAACTACTGCCTCCACCTTGAAGATGAGAATGGAGGAGGTGGTGGTGAGGGAGCTCGTTCTGGACAAGGAGGTGCTCCTCCCTGCAGAAGGAACATTCTTAACCCCAGTGGGGCAACACCAATTTCTGACAACAGTGGCAACACTGTTGATGACTCCCCTTCCAATACAGGAGGTGGAGGAGGAGGAGGTGGAGGTGGAGGTGGGGACGCCCTGTCGGATTGTGTCCGTCCCCGTTACCGGCCCGCAAGCGTGCGCCGTGCCATTGGCACAGTGGTGATTGCCGGTGTGGTGTGTGGCATTGTTTGCATCATGATGGTTGCAGCCGCAGCGTATGGCTGCATCTATGCCTCCCTGATGGCCAAATACCAGAGAGAGCTGAAGAAGAGGCAGCCACTGATGGGAGATGGAGAGGCAGATGGGGAGGACAGGGAGGAGAAACAGATCTCCTCTGTGGCCTAGAGGAACAATAGAACAGGGGAGGGTTTATCCAAAAGGTGAAGGTTGGAAGGGGTGAAATTAAAAGGGCTCAAAGAGGAGAGAGATGGATGAGCTTGCACACAGACAGTTATGGTATATCTCCCTCTCATTCTCCAACTGACACCTTTCACCCACTTTTTGTCTTCCTCTCTTTGTCCTCTTTCTATTTTTAATGTTCTCCCTCTCTGTCCCTGTCTCTAACCCACTCCCTCACATGCATACTTTATCTGCTTCCTGATTTTCTTGTCCTTTTGGAGCCATTCTCACTGCAGTACTTGTTACCAACCATCCAATTCGCCTACCAACCACCGACTGCTGCTGTTGGCTGCTGGTGAATTTACCCTTATATTGGCTGAGAGAAAAAAATGATTTGGTATTCTCTCTAGTATGAAACATATCATTTATGCTCTTACAACACACACATGGTGTACGGTCAATCAGTATTTGAAAAACTGGAATAAATTTTCAGGGAATTACAGTATTATCTTGGCAATTGGACCAGTATTCACAATAATAAAAAAATGTTGTGGTATCAGGCAGTGCCTAGTGTTTAATTTGTTTGTATCTCCTCCTCAACCTCTTGAAAGCCAGCAGTTCCTCCAAAAACCCAGGACTCCAGCCCAGGACCCTTCACCCTTGTCTGGCCTAATGCTCCTCTGACATTCCTTTGGACCTCCAAGTCCCACAGAGTCAGCCAATGTTGAAAAGCGTGGGGGAAATGAAGGAGACATTTTGGATGTCATTTATACTGTACAGTCAACATCACAGAAACAATACTGGGAACACATACAGATTATATACTGATAGGAAATCAGTCTCCTGAGTCTTGTATCTTGAGACTTGTTAGGGGTGTTAAATGTAGAACAGGAACTGGATTGCCCATTCATGGATGGCTTGATCTTTCAAAAACATGAGGTCAGAGACAATGGTTGGATGCTCTACCCAATATGGTCCACAGCCGATTCTCTCTTTATCTTCTCATGACCAATAACATCCTCCAGGTGTTACAGACAGAACTGCGCATGCTAGTCTTCAACGGGGAACAATGCATTTATCTGGAGTTTAAATGTCCTGTACTTGTCACTTTTTCTCCAAAAAAGGCTTTTGTTTATTTGATGCTTGATTATGATCAGTATCTGGACACAATGAAAGACTAACATCATGGCAAAAAAAGCAGTCAAACAAATTAACTGGAATAACTTGGGCTATGGCTGGTTTCATAAAAGTCTTCACAATAGTTTTAATGAAGGGAATTAATAGACCACTGACTTTGCTTTAAAGCAAACGTTCTTTGTTCAGAGGTTGTTTCCAAACTGATTTCACCCTCAAAGGTGAAAGTTCACTACTATGTCATGGAAAATTATCTGAGAGAACTCTGTCTCTTGCAAGGACTACAAAAATTCATCTAAGGACTACAAATGTCAAACTCCTGCACTTTATTTCCCTGATCAGCTCCCCTCTGGCTTTCCTCTCCCTCCTCCCTTTCTTCTTTTTCTTTCTAAAACTGGCAAGTTGACCAGAGGGGTTATAAAGAACAAGGGATTAAACAAAAAAAGACGCTGCTATGTTTCCCCCTCCTCCTTGTCATACATTTATCTCTACATCCATCTTTAAACCCAGTACTATTTATGGAAAGTGTTTCATACTTCCTCAAAGATTTCCACCTCTTTTCTTTCCTTTCACCCATCCCCTCAAATGTTATGCTGTCCCTTGTGTTTTTCCCAAAGGATCTGCAATATGCAACAGAAGTTGTGTCACCATCACATGAAAATGATTCACTGCCAAAGAGTCCTGTTAACTTAGGAATCATCACTTATTGAAATATATGTGATTAGCACACTTTCTCAGTGTGTTCACAACAAAAGCTAGCTTGTTTGCTGTACACCGTGTTTTCAAAAATATCCCTATTTATGTCTTTAAAATATTTATGTTGCCCCCCCCCCCCCACAGCAGCTAAGTATTCTAGTTAGTTTAATCCTGTTCCTATAGACTGTGTGTAAAGAATAATAAAATTTCACTCTGAGTTTTTAATTGGCTGGAAGTAAACATATTTATAGTGTGTTATCTTATATCTAGGTATGACGCAGATAAATATTATTATACAATCTTTAACATGGTGTGCTGGCCTAGCAATCCCAAAAGTGTTTTGGACATAACTGTTACAGATTTCTGTGTCACTTCATGATGTACGTCTTTTGTTGCTGTGTTTAGAATGTTTACATTTTGTTTTGTTTCAGGTTTTAAATCTCTGTAATGTTTATTGTTGTGTTCATTTATTTATGTTCAGTAGTTGGAAAGCATAGAAAGAGTTTGGTCAGGGTGTAATTGGGCCCCATATTGCTGCCTCATCTCTGAACTGAATTAAGTGGACAACATTTAGCATACAATCGCGTAGTCAGTGGCTACCCTTATTGTTTTATTATGATTTTTTTCCACATAATGCTGTAAGACCAGCTTTATCTCATACAAATGACAATTTCATGGGGTTGATTTGAAATAACAAACAACATTAGAATTTATGGTGAAACATGCTAGCCATATGGCAAGCTGTCATACATGCAGTATCTTCCCTTCAAACATTTTAAATATTTTATTTCTCCAATATCCACATATCATAGCTAACATATGCACCTTAAGTAAATGGGAAAGGGCTGGGGAAAGGCTGTTGCTATGGTGAAATAATAAAAATGTTATAGCCAATGTCTTGAATGAGATTGTACATGAAATCAGATCTTTTCACCCACCACCCTGACATCCACACCCTTACACTTTTCTGCATTTATGAACCTTGCACCAGTTACTATAGTAACAGCTAAACCACAAAAGTTTAAAAAAAAAAGTATTAATTGTAGATGACTGTGCTGGTGGCATGCATAATAAGTCAAGATGGGTAAAAGTTGGAGTCTGGTCTACAATTATTTGATTCTTCACTCCAATACTGATCAAGTCTGCATTTCAGATTAAGTCTAAGCATCAATAGGCATCTCACTAATCTACAGAGACAGAGGAGATGAGCCATGACAAAGTAATTTAGATATCCATAGGTTTAAAATAACCATTGTCATCTTCAGGGCATATGTGAAAATTTAGTTCAGTGCAAAAAGAGTGAAAATAATGGGACTTGGGGGCTGTAACTGAAAACGGGTTAATACTAAACTCTTTCTATGACTCTAGAAACATTGCCCTCTCAGCCCCTGGTCTGCAGGTCTTGTGCTGTTATTAGCTAAGTATCTTAGCTAGCTTAATAATGTTCCTATAGACTGTGTGTAAAGAATAATAAAATTTTAGTTTGTTACATAAAAACTGCAGCAGCCATGATGACTGAGGGCCTTAAAGACTACGTTTCCCAGAAATCTTTGGTGCGTTGTGTAGACTACGTTTCCCAGAAATCTTTGGTGTGTTGTGTTATGATGATTGTGAAAATGACAATGATGATATGATGATGATGATGAAACACTTTCTGGTTAATATGCATTGATTGAAATCAAAACATATCACATTTATCATCCAGACCACTGACAAAGCTCAAAAGATGACATCTTCAGTCAAAATGATCAACTGCACAAAAGGTTACGAGATCTGTGGAATGGAACATGCCTTCACAGAGTAGATCCTGGGTATTTTACTAATGCAGTATTGGGTAATTTGCCTAACATCATTTAGACACACTGAAATACTGTCAAATATCATTTGCCACGTAGTTTGAGAGCCTTTCTTGTCCAAAATGTAAGGACAAAAATGATTTTCACTGTACAAATTATATTTTTAAGTGAAGGACAGAGTCAGCAAACATGATATGGGCTTGTAAGATGAGTTGGAATGAATATGCAAATGAGAGTATAAAATAGTCATGCTCCAGCTCCCCTGTATACTGTTCCTTATCTCGTTTTTTTCTGTCCCATGCCCTCTATCTCCTCTCATCTTTCTGTTTCTCATCTTCTGTCTCCTTCCTTTCTCCTCTCACTTATCTTGTCTCCATTTATCTTTCTGTCGCCTCTTCCCATGTCTTTTTTTTATTCTGTTCACCTTCTTTTCTCTCAGCACTGCCCTCTTTATCCTTTGCTCTGTCTGGTCTATTGTGTGTCTCTTTTCATATTTCACCTCCCCTATCTTACCTCCTTACTGTACCTCCTGGTTTACATCATATTTGCACCAAAGACTGTGAATTTTCCCCCATCTTTTATTATTCATTGCTTCCTTTCCGCCTACTCCACAATGTCAAATATCTTCTTGCTACCCTTTGTCTTTTCCCTGCTCTTTCTGTTTTTTATTTACCCACATATTACTCCATCTTCTTCTTTTTCTCTCAGTCTGCTTCTCTGTCAGCAGAAGCAAATTAGGTTTATTTACATACAACCTGTCACTTCTGCCACAGAGATGTACTAATCCATTGCTGAGCCCTAGAAAAGCATAAACAGTGTTTCGGTAGTCACTGATGACAGATTTTGGATCAGCCTTTGAAATACCCAATCCTTGGCCTTCAAGAAATGAAATCTGCCACCAAATCAGAATGAAAGCTAAACAGCAGTTACACTGAGACTCTGGTGGAAAACACTGACACTTGGTGGTCAGAAATGGAATCACATCCTTTTCAACTGCTTATAGTGCAAGCATGAAAAATACAGTATATACACAAACTGTATTTCACTTCAACTGTGAAAAACAGCTTGGGTGCATAAATTACCAGCCTTTTATCCACCGTGTTCATCATAAAATGAATGTTTGATGATTGATTCTACAAAATTCTACAATAGTTTGTACAAACCTTGCACTGCAGATAGTCAACAACTGTGGCAAGTGGCTGTCTGCAAATATCTGTGTTGCTGAAGAATCCCTGACCAAGACACTGAATAGCTATCAACATGTTTCATCATCATCA
>NW_018127921.1:3483528-3489376 GCF_001952655.1 Monopterus albus | reverse complement strand
AGCTCTTAACGTCATTAAAACATGACAGTAATGATACAACCGATGTTTGTGCTGTGTTCCAGCATTTACACGGTGTAGTCTAATTTTATTTATATACAAACCTGTTTAAATGCTACAGTATGGTATAGGCAATACACTTTCATGTGAGTGTAGGAGTCATGCCAAAGGTTGGCACAGTTCAACTTTATGGTAGTTTGTTTAAGTGGCCCGTGACCAGGCGTCTTTTGAATATTTGAGCTCCTTGTGTTCTGGACGTAAGTGACTTTTGACAGGAAAGCCTACCATGCTTAAATAGATGCAATAAGAAACAGATGTAAAGATGTAAAGGGAATAATGAGTGGAAGTGAAAGAGAGAAAAAAAGAGCGAAGGGGAAGTGAAGGGAGACGGATCTGACAACATAGGAAGAGAAAAACTAAGAACAGAGGGATGGATGTGAGGGTTTAACAGGGTGAAGCACAATGAGTCGTGTGCGTAGAGAAGTCAGAAAAACCAAGTCTATAAAACACTGATACAGCCTTCCTTCTGTGTTTTTCAATAAAGTAGTTGGTAGAAAAGCTGTTCCACTTGATATCTCTGATTCAGTGACGGATAAAACATTTCTTTGACCTCCAGTCAGTGATCACATGACCATATACACAGAAATCTGCTGCTTTTATCAGAAAAATCAAAAACCCTCTTTATGTCAATATGACAGTATTACAAATCTTTTGCTTCAGCAACTCTTTCAATAAAATGTTCTTGATATTGTAAAACTCTCCCTGATACTGTCAATGAGAATTTACAATAGACACTCTAGATTCAACATACCGTGATGTTAATATTTCTAAACGAGCAGAAAGAGAAAAATGAAGCAAAAGAGAAAAAAGAGGAACAGTAAGAATGAGAGGCCATGAGATTAACAGAGAGGAAACACACTTATTTTGAACTCTCTCACGTCTCTCTGCTCTCCCTGTCTTCCATTTCCAAATATATCATGAGTGTCACACCTGAGACAATTTCTACAAAATATGGAAAGAGGGCGTTTGTGTGTGAGTGTGTTTAAGTGTGTATGGAGTGCTTTTCTGTCTGTCAGTGTAATGAGACACCAAATGCATGCAGGTATACATTCAGAACAGGATGCAGCTCCAGAGGGTATTGTCTCTCTCAGACAATTATGACTGAGTGACTGAGGAGTGTGTGACGCAGATATGTCAGGCAGATGGGCTTATGGGGTCTATATGGTACATGCGCACACACAGCTGCCCCCTCTGCAGTCGTGTGTGTGTGAGGCTCATAATCATTCTGCATGGTGAGGAGAAAGGTGACTTGTTGTATCTGTGGTACAGTCACTAGCAGGGAGCTGCAAGCCCTTGTGTGCAGGGTTTCAAAAGCTGACGAGCAGGTGCCATGCCTGTGTGCAGGTGTAATTGCAGGGATTTTTGAGAGCACACATACAATAACCCACACATCAAGAAGCGGTGAAACAAAGACAGACACTATTGGTAAATCGGTATTGTCCTGAAAACTTCACTGTCAGTCAGGTCATACACTAATCACAGTGTGTAAATTGTTTATGCACAAAATCCTTAGAAGACCTTGCTAATGAGTACCACAAAAGAACATTAAAGTTAAAACCAAGATATGGATGTAAATAAACGAAACTCTTACAACAAAACAAGCAAGTTCTCACAGGGAAAAGACTGCTACACTTCCATTAGCACAGCAACGTGTTACAGAAAGATCAACAAATCGATATCAGTGATTGGAGGGTGATAAGACTAACAATCACCAAACAAATTCAAATGTCATGCACAAATCAGCCAGAAAAGTTTACAGCCAGTTGACCTTACCAAGTGAAATATCAAGAAAAGCCAGAGAGGGAGAAGAATGACTAGGCAGATAATACTTACGGTACAGAGAAAAAAAAAAACATTTTTGCAAAACAAAAGGAAAGTACAGAAAGAGAGGAAAGACTGCAAATGCATGTAAGGGAAGGAACAGTTTAAAAAAGTGAGACAAAGAGAGGGAACTGTGAAATAGAGCATGTACAGTATGTAACATACAGAGGTTAAAAATTGTCATCCTACCTCCGGCGATGGCAGTCTTCTTGCCAACCGCCACAGTGACAGCAGTGGTAGCAATCACTGTCATCCCTGCTGGGAGGGCAACACACACTATTAGCAAGAATGTACTGCAGTCCATTGTATCAATGCATGTAGAAACATGGGTGCATGCATGTACTTCACAAGCACAAATATTCCTTCTAAATGCATACGCATGTATGCACAAGGAATGAAAAGCAAAATATGAAATATTTATTTTCCCACATTCTGATTACCTCATATGATCATCTGTGAACACACACAGTGATAGTAACAGCCGAAGTGTTAATAAGACATGCCAAAACAAACTATGTGGGTGACAGATTGACTTGGACTGGGGAGGCAACATCTAAAAAAGTCATCCATGCCTCTTCTGTGTGTCAATTCACAGCCATTGCGCCAGCAGATGCCAAGTGTCAACAAACCAAAGATTCCAGCCAGATTAACATTTTAAGCATTATGTAACACAGAATATGAGAGCTAATTGACCAATGCACTCATAACAGATGGGCTCTGTGTGTGCATTATATGTTTCCATGCTTCCGTTATACCCCCCTTTAAAACAAAACCGGTCATAATAAATATGATGACAGTACAGTAGCTGTTAAATGTGTCAGTCTGGAGCAGCTAATAATTCTTCATGGCAGCAACATTCACAGAACATGAACACAAATGGAATACCCATCCTGGCTGAACTAAACCTTCAGGACATTTTGCCTCAGTAAGAAAAAATTATTCAAATGTCCTATATCTGTGTAAGACACTGTGTTGATACAAACTACATAAAATTCACAGTGAAGCAAAGAGACATGAGCCTGTCACCGAGGGATTTTTGTCTCAACCTGCAGAATATGGCTGAGAAAACTGGAAAAAAAAAATAGCACAAACAGTGTTTTGTGTGTCTGTGCGTGTGTGTTTGCTCAGTAAAGGTATCTCTATTATGCTGTCTAGGCATGTAGTATAGAAACTGTCCAGCTGGGTGCTCGGCTGCTCTGCGGTACCACACTGGGAAATGGTCCAACGTGAACATATTCTCCTTGTCTGTGG
The DNA here is from genome assembly GCF_001952655.1 of Monopterus albus. Taxonomy (NCBI): domain Eukaryota; kingdom Metazoa; phylum Chordata; class Actinopteri; order Synbranchiformes; family Synbranchidae; genus Monopterus; species Monopterus albus. Next base: position 3,486,247 of record NW_018127921.1, on the reverse strand, counting down.
AGGTCAGGAAAGACCTGTGGAGAAACAAAAAAAAGCTTTAAGAAAAACCTAGTACCTGCCTGAAAGTGATGCCAAAAGCTAAGAAGGAAGAAGGAAAAGGAGGACATGATAAAGAGAATAACAAACAATGTAAATTTAGGGAAAAATTAAGGAAGAACAAATATGAGTAAAGTATAATACAGTAAAAAAAAATAAATAAAAAAAACAGCAAAAAAAAAAAAAACACAAAAAACTGTGAAAGGAAGAAATGAGGTGATTTTTTAAAGATGGAGTAGGATAAAAAGAAATGAATCATTATCAACAATGAATAAGTGAGATTCCACGGAGGCAATAGTAAACAATTAGTTCATTAATCTCCAGTGATGCTTTAAAGAGAGTAACTAAAATGCAGGACAATTTTCTTTTGTATTGAGGTTTATTGATATATTCAATATAAAACCTAAGTGTACTAATACTACAAAATAAGATGATAAAAACAACTTTTTATTTAAAATGAAGGAATTATTGTTAATGTGTTTGCAGTATTTATGTCTCAACAGCTCGACAGCTGCACATAGACACCAAACGTACAGTACATACTGCATGTCTGGCTGTGTGAACAACATGTAATCATCTGCATGTCTCGACTAATCAAATTTTATCTGAGATATTTTACAACAAAACGATTCCTAAAAAATGTTTGACCTGAAGACTAGTTACAGCTCCTGTCCACCAGAGGGTGAACTCGCACCTTACTTACTCATTTCCGCTTTCATTCATATCTTTAACTTCTATCACACTCTGTTTTAATGTCTTTTTTAACTCCAGCTTTAAATCATAATAGTATGTTGAATTTGATGTGATATTTAATATACAAAATATCTGTGTTTTTCTTACTTGGCAATTCTTTTCTCAATACCAGTGTACCTCTGGAATCTCATTAGGCCTGAACGGGTCCCCAAGAATGCTGTTTCTACCCCGTCCTCCATACTGAGGGAGAGGGGTACAAAAAGAAAGAGGAGAAGGAGGTAAAGAGGGTCAAGGTAACTATTAATACAATGAGTAGTCATATAAAGGAAATCATGTTTTAATTGTGGGTGTGCATATGTAATCTATCCTCCTCCCCTCTTCACCCTGAAGTGTCAGGCATAAGGGCAGTCCAGTAAGCTTCCATAGGAGCTGTGACCACAGCATCAAACAGTTGCAACAGCTCCACATCACCTGTAGAGAGAAACCAGAAGGAAGAAAACATTATTCTAATGCTAATGTTAGCCAAGGACAGAGGAATATAAAGCAAGAAACAAAGACGGGGGAAGACAAAAAGAAATATTAAGCAATAAATGCAGTCAACAATTAATGTGTTAGTTTCAATACTTCATTGTTTGTATCCAAGACACTTCAAATATAACCTGATTTACAGTAAACTGTTGATCTTGTAGAGCTTTTATAATGAGTTAATCATAAAAGATCAGAAGAAAAAAGCTGACTTGACTTTTCTTTGGTTTCCAGTACACATGTAAAGATTGAGAATCTATTTATCATTTCCAAACTTGACAGGGAATATACTGCAAATGAAGTCTCAACTCACACTCCAGATCTGGGTCTTTGCCAGTGAGGTACTCAACCACAGCTTGTAGCTGGCTCAACTTGCGATGGGCTGGGTCAATGTCTGTCTTACAGTTTGTCCTAGAAGTAAAAATCTAAAAAAGGGTCAATTTGACCTAGACGCAACACAAGGGTTAAATTTGATTGTATTTACATCTATTAAAAAATGTATTATAAAAATGGTATATGGTATGCATCTCCATTTAAAACTGGGTAGTTTTGCTGACATCTAAACTTTAGGTTTTTTCAATCTTACATGTCACTTGCTAAGTTTGCTTAACACCAGTAACACTGAAAGCAATGTTTGTCAAAGTCCTCTAATCTTGATTTACCTATTTTAATTCACCCACTCCATTGATAGAAGCTTGATAAACGATTTAGCACACAAAGTTAGTCATAACTGGCTTTATTTGCAGACTCACCCATTGTTCTGCGACACCGTTTCTCATGTTTCCATAGTTCATCTGTTATGAAGAACCCATAGCAAATGTCGCATGGCAAATAATCTTCTGCATTTGCATGTTTTGATGGCTGTCTATAGGTTACTATCTCGCCCTCACCCTTCTGCAACACCTCAATGTTATGATAATAATTTCCCTTCCTACGAAGTTGCTCAAATGTTTGGCGACACTTTGATGTTGATGGAAGACACATTGCTAGGGCCACTTCTGTTTCACTGCTGTGTTTCCGCTTCAGATGCCGTGCCAATTAACTTTGTGTTTTTTTGCAGTATACACAGTAATGACGCTTGTCCCACTTTCTTTTTTGACCCTTGTGGCAGGTTTTGACTGTAACCACTGAACAAAGAACCAAAGAACAAGCAGATTAGAATAGTAGTTATTCAAATAATGAACCTATAAAGTTTTCCAGTTGGGCTGCATTGCTGTAGCCCACAACAAAATAAAAAGCATAAATATATACATACCAATTCCTCTTGTGCCTTCCTTTTTCTGTTCATCATCTGTAAAATTCAGAGTAAATTTGAAACATATTGACAATGTTACAGAAAAACCGTTACAAATAAAGCATACATCAGCTTTATTTTCCTGCATAAAGTTGGCATATCTTCAAAGACAATTTAAATAGCTTTAACTTGTGAGCCTCTATTTAAAGAAATAACTCAAAGCAAACATTA
>NW_018127921.1:3476326-3483349 GCF_001952655.1 Monopterus albus | reverse complement strand
ACCAACTTCTAAGCTGCCCTGTCTGTGCCCTTTTACCTCCAGCCTTTGGGGATTAATTAATTAAATTTGTCAGACATCAGAAAACTTTTCAGTCCTAAAAACCACTAAGCTCTTTTTTTAATGGATCACCCATTGATGCAAATGTGTTTTTGATGTTCTTTAAAGTTTAGCTTAGTCAAAGATTTATGAGATACCTGCAGTGAAGCTGTTCAGTGACAGCAGGCTACTGAAGCATTGCCAGTTATGAACATGTGAATCTGTGTAAACCTTTTTACCCTTAAAACTTCCTCAAGAGAGATGCTGTTATTATTAAATACACCTTTTCATGCAACTAAAACTTAAACAGTAAGCTTGTTTGTCTGTTAGAAGCAACAGACAGTGTTCACAACAGAAGGGAGTGCACTTGCTACCCACTACACACAGACACACACATGTAGATATGTTTTTAGGCAGAGTTGAGGTTTTTGATGTGCTTAGGCAGGATAAAATGGTTATTTTTAGGTCTGAACTGCTGCATGACCCTGTATAATTCACAGGAGGGCAGCACCTAATACTTAGTTCCATACAGCACCACATGAAACTACAGAAGGCCATCAGATCTTCTTTCTTTATAGAATTATAACCTGACCACCTGATAATCTTCTTGTTATTATTTGCACTACTGTCACAGTTTGCACATGGCTTTGAGTTTCTTCATAGCCTATTAGGTTGTACCATCTAGTTTATCCTTATTACTTGAACTCAGTTTTCCTATTCTGTTTATTCTGTGTTTATTCTACCTTTATTCTATTTTAGTTTCTTAAATGGTATGGGCATTCAACTTTAGGTGAGAGAGAAACAGTATTTCGATTTTTCTGTATGTCCTGCACATATAGTGAATTGACAATAAAAATCTTTTATCTTGATCATGAAGAATAATGTGAGGGGGCACTGTTTTATTTAAGAACTAGCCAGTGAGTGATTGTTATAGAAGTTTTCACATTTATTGCTCAACTTTTATGTCTGGATTATGAAGGTTTCATCAGTAATAAAAGTGTTTGACTTCTCACAGAAAAAGCAAACCATTTGTTTTTACCCTTGTTGTTGCAGGCAATCCATTTGACATTTTCAGCAAATGTCATTTCTCGTCCAATTAGGTAGATGAACACTCGAACCTGAAGAGATAATTAAGTACAGTATCTTGTAAGACGTGATAAATCCCACCCATTTGATACTGTGTTTGTCCATGCTATGCTTGTGAGTATATTTGTGTGAGTTCATACGTGTTGTTCTGGCCAGTTAAACTCTTCAAAAACATGCTGGAAGTCCTCCATGGCTCCGTCTGTTATCAGCATAATGGCCTGGTTACAAAGGCTGCCCTGTCCCAGTGCTGTAGCCTAACCCCACACACACACACCCACACACACACACACACACACACATAGTTTACTAGATCTTGAGTAAACAATTTTTGTACAAAAGAAATCAACTGATGTGGTCCTGTGAATTGTGGATATAAAATAAGTGAATCTATTTTTCTATTTCACTGCTCAGAATGGTGCAAAATCTTATAACATGAAATGACCAAGACATGAGATCATGCGCTTACTGTACTTACATTTCAACTGTGACAAAAAAACTTAGGAATATTTCAATTTTCAGCTCATGTTTGGGCACATTTGGTCAAAAAACTGTCAAAAAACAAAAAACAACAGTCTTTGGGTCTCATTTATAGCTTGGCCAAACCAATTCTGACTTACAGTGGGAACAAACATGGTAAAAAGGTGTTTGGGAATGCAGGAACTCTTATATAACAGCCACAAAACAGCAGTTTGCCTTCCTGTTAATGTGTGTGCATTTGTGTTATATGAATTTATGGGTAAGTAGGTCAGTGAACATCTGTAAGCCCGTGCTGTTTTATCTTGCCTGTCTAGACATGTAACCAATCAAATTGCTTGCTACGAGATCATGTGACCTACTTAAACTTCAGCGGCCAGTGACCTCACAGGATCTGCGACAATGTGATGGGGAGTGAAAGTAGGGCAGCAATCCAACACATAATGCACACTCACACACAAACACACTGGGCCTGAGTAGGAGCTGGGATATACAAAACAAGGAACAGATGAAGAAGATTAAAAAATGAATAAAACCAGCAGTGAAACAATGAGATAGTAATGATGTCATACTACATGTATATAAAAAAAAGAACACAAGAAAAAACAAATGCCAAGGTCTTGTGTGGGAAATGCAGGAGGAGATGGAGGACAAAGACAAAGGATGAGGCGGGTGAGATAAAGAAGAAAGAATCAGGAAGAAATCTGCAATCTTAAAACATTAATAGAGAAAGAGCACAAACACATGAACACAAACTGGATCCCAGGGTTTCATAAGTAACTCCTGTAACAAACGGGTTGAGACCCTGAGAAAGTGCGTTCACAGTGATATTTTAACTGTGATGTAATGAGAACGTAATCTTTCTCTTTAGAGGATTAGTGAGATAGCTTACGATTAACAGGTTACCAGTGGTTAAGTGAATTAATTAGCTGTGAGCCGGTGTATGTGGCTTTGATGTGTGTGTTTGTCTGTGTGGTACCTCTCTGTCTGATCTACATGCACCAGTGTGCCCTTGAAGCAGGGCTCCATGTAGCGAACATAGACACTGTACTGGAGAGAGAAACCAAATATATGACCCAATAGTCGATGAACCAGCTGTTCAACAGTCAACATTATTAACATTTAGAACAATTAAGAGTTACTGAAATTTGACTACCCCCAAATTCCTCAAATCACTCAGTGACCCTAGACACCTCTTAACTATTGTATATTAGATTTATTCACTCAAGCCAGCATCTACTTTTGTGAAAGCAGTTCACTGTTACAATAGTCCCTTTTACAATAGTTCTATTGTTTGTTTTTCAAACAGATTTTAATTGTTAAAGTTATATATTTGGATGAGGTCTTATATTCCTGGAAGCTGTTTGTGCATGTCAAAATCTAACAACCATCCAATGAATGCAGAGCGAAGGTGTAACAAAAGCAAAGCACAAACAGAAGAAAACTATTAGCCAGGTTACCAGGAACCAAAAAAGCCCTTAAATCAGAAAGTTCACAGGGCAGAGTCCAAAATGAAAACCAATGACAGGAGCAAGAACATACAAGTGTCAGATGAGGTAACCAGATGAACTAGCAAAAGACTGAATGTACATAATAGGTGTGAGTAATAGGGACAGGCTGGTCAGGTAAAGTGCATGGAAACAGAGACCTAAAACAGGTCAGAAGTGTAATAGAAAGTAATGTCCAAGACAGGAAGTGTGTCAGATCATAACAGACTTGGATATCTCCCTGAAAAAAAAAAGTCAAGTACTGATTTTAATTTTGCTACTTGGTCACTCAGTTAAAAGGAGTGCATCTTTAAAAACAACAGCTGAGGGTCAGCAGGTTTCCAGGCACTGTGTGATTACACAGACAGCAATACCAGGATAAACCACGCTTACTGCACCGATTTGTAGTAGTAAGGCTGCACACACAAAAAACCCTGAAAAACAAAAATGAATTTTGAAGCTTTGATGTTACTGAAAGTGAATATTTGATGTCTGTATTTGTGTTTATTTTGCATAACTGGGTTCTTTTGCATGTATTTCCCCCCGTCCCTATACTGTACCTGCGTGTGTGCATTTGTGAGTTAAGGTGTTACTCTCTATGCTCATCAGGATTTAGATGTGTGGCAATGATTTCTACTTACAGCTATGATGTTAACAAAGTCATTTTCTCCCAGTGTGTCCAGGTTTGTATTGATGGTGTGTTTGGCTATGGTCATTCTGAGTCCTTTTCATACTACCACATTTATCACATCTTTAGGAGATGTGGCTGCTTGTATGTACCTAAAGAGAAAGAGAGAGAGAGAGGGTTGAAGAAGAGAGCAGTGAAGGCAATTTTAACACAGTATAAACCAGATAACACTCAAGTATGAATGCAAACTTTATGTCATTTACCAGTAGTGTAGAGGAGCAGACAGAGTCAACAGAGTTCAAGCCTTATCTTTTTATTTGTTCCTCTGTTCTTCCATCTATGCTTCCCTTTATTTCTTTATTATCACCCTTTGATTTTCCAAGTTCATTAACATCAGTAAGATTTTCCACTACACCACATGTGATGAGCGACTTTCCAGATCTACAGCATGTTCGGTGTGAGGACAGAATCACTGGGATTCCCTTTACTGTTACTCAACTTGGAAGTCCTTTTACTCTGAAGACATATGACAGAAAAGCACAGGTGTAAATATCTGCTTTGGTTTTAGAAGTGGTGGGCCACACAATTCGTACCTGGGGCATCAGTGGGGACTAACCCATCTTAATTCACCTCTTAATACCACCACTGTACGTTGCAATTATAGAAACCATCAATACTATACAAAAACGCAATATAATTAGCATTGGATTACAGAGAGAAAGAGGTATTTCGCGTATTAAGGGTGAATACCATTTTTATTAAAGCAAGAAACCCAGTTAAGACAACTCCAAACCTCTACGCTACAACCGCAACTGTGCCACATACATCATCTGGAGCAGTTCAGAATCAATATTTATCTAATAACATGACAAAAACATACAAAATTTAAATTAAATACATCATACTCACCAGAGATGCTATTTATTTATAGACAAAATCCATCCTCCTTTCTTTGTGTAAGAAGACTTCAATGACTCTGATCTCTGCGTTTTACTTCCATCAGTAAGTCCTTTTCTAGTTTTGCTCTGACCAACCAATCAGAGGACAGAAAAATGCTGATATTGTAGGCCAACTAGCTGGCCCTGTGAGGCGTATTTGAAATCTGATTGGTTAAAGAAACAGTCCCATTGCTAACATAGTTTAAGATGAAAAAACCTCTGGTGAACTGATGAAGCCTCTTGGATGAGAGGTGAAACGTCTTTGACCTAGAAATCCAGTCCAGTTGATTTTTTCTAGGTTTTTTCAGTTTACTATGACCTGGATGACTGAGAATCTGCACAGACATGTAACATAGTTTAAGTTACATCGGCCAGCACTACTGATTCTGAAGACCCTGGGCTGATTAGATTGACATGGCAACACATACAGGCTGACATCCACATACACATACTGGAAGCAGTGCAGCCAAGAGAAACACTACAAAATGACACAACCACTGAGTTTTAGGGTCTGGTGTCTTGTATGCTGGCTGCCTCACTGTCATGGCTTGAATAGAAGTCTACAGAAGATGTGCAAGCCAGTCTTGAAAATGTTGTATGCCATTACCATATAGACTAAAATGTGCCTTTGACACAGGTATCTTCTTTTTTGGGTTTGATGGACCACAAAGTAAAGATCGCAATTGCAACAATCTGACTGAAAACAACTGATACCAGCAAAGGCTGACAAATACAAATGTTTAGCATCACCTCACAGCTTCTATTAAAAGTAGCACTTGGGAGTAAATAAAAGCAAAACTGCACTAAATGGGTAAAATCACTGAATCAGGAGCATGTACAGCTAGTCAGAAAAACCTCACTCACTGACTGAATCTGGTGCAGATTCAGTATTTGGACAAATCACTGCTGAAAAAACTAGCGGCAACATGCCAGACACACTGAAAGAAACTACAGGTGTTGTCATCATAAAACATCAACGAAACACAAGACATTGAGTCAGACAGGAATATGGACTTACCAATTTCTGTTTCTACAATCAAAGGTGACCACACCATTTTCAACTGGAATCCAGTGGATCCCTGAAGAGAGTCAGAGACAGGGATTTAGCAAATGATGGTTAGATGGCAAAACACTACTTGGCTGGCTCATTGGATGGATGGATGGACAGGCTTACTGGTAACAGACTGTCAAATAAGGGAGTGATGGATGAGTAAAACAAGCAGTGTCACAAATTCTCTGCTAATTATCCATCTCACACACATAGACACTCATGGAAAAAGTCATCAGCAGCCATAGTGCAGCTATAGACTGAGTCATCCTGTTTGACCAACAGTACAGATTCGTCAGTTGCTGTGTAAGTATACTGTACTGTTTGGCTTGTGCAGCTGAATGTTTATCGACAGCTTGGCTCATGTAATATTAACACAGCGATACTGTAACACTGAAGAAAGTACAACTGAAGATGCTGGAATTTTAGGAAGCACGTGTGATATCTTAAATACAAGAGACCACAATGTTTATGTACCTGGGTAGAGCCTGAAGAAGCCCGTAGAACTGCCAAAGTACTGCCAGGTGAGAGTTGGTTCTTTCTGATAGTTATCAATGAACACTTCATTCAGAGCCTCAGACATATAGACTCCATTCAGAATGTCTGGATCTATCAAAAAAGGAATGAAACAGTTATTCTACTGACAATCAGATGCATTGAACAGTATACACAAGGTAATGCAGACTTCATGTGTGCTACCTCTGTTGTAGACATTAGTCGGGACTTGTATGTTACTTTGTTGTGTGTTGACTGGCGGTTTATTGAAGTGTTCATTCTCCTCCAGGGGGAATTCTCCTCCCAGAGGCACCTGGTTCCCATCCTCATCCACTGTGTTGATTAGCATGGAGTTATAATAGTCAAACTAGATGAGAAAAAAAAAATTGAGTGATGACTTTATATACATTTTTATGATTATGGACTATTGAACACGTTTAAAGATGTGGATTCTACAGTATGCAGTGACATCTTTCTGTAGCATCAGTCTGTACAGAAACCTCGGTTAACTTTGCAGATTTGCTGCGAGCATAAATGGAGGTCTCCAATGAATGAGGTGTAAGAAGAAAAATATGTGACACTTGTGCATCTTTAACCTTGTTATGGTGTGACTTGCTGCACTGTTACTACAGCATGTGGATGCCAACAAATGCCACTAAAGAAGGGTTATTAATAGATTTGGGTATAAATCACTGGTTACTTTTACTGTAGAGTATGTTGAAGCTCAAAATCAAAAATTGTGCAAAGAGGTTTTTATACTGAAGCATTTTGTCACATACCTCCGGTGTTTCATTGTACTTGTGGTAAAAATCAGCATCCTCTGCTGCTTCT
>NW_018127921.1:3466503-3474944 GCF_001952655.1 Monopterus albus | reverse complement strand
TAAAAATCAGCATCCTCTGCTGCTTCTGCTAGCCTCTGTGATAAAGCACAACTGATTAAGGATGCACTTTGCTCATATAATTGCCCATACTCTGATGCTGTGGTTCACTCTGTAATGATTTTTTTGGATTAATCACAACTGAAACAAGGACATGTGGGCAAAATTGGTCACCATAGAGAGTATATGTTTGCTTTTACAGACTATAACTACAGTACCTTGACAGACGTCATCTTCCTCTCAAGCATTTCCTCCATCTCTTCCGCAAACCTTTTCACGAGCTCCTCTCCATTCAACTCATCTATCTTCACCATGCCCTCAATATCCTTGTATTTGTTCAAAACAAACACAAACAAAACAAAAACTATGAAAAAGAGCAATATGTCCAGTTAGACATTCAAAGTAAGTTATTTTCTATTTTTTCTTTCACTGGTTATGCTTATCAACTTGTAAAAGTAAAGCTCCACCATTTTTATGATCTTCAAACATAAACTCAGACACTCAATATCCTATCCAGTTTACTCAATCAAGAAGACAGAGACAATAAATGTTCTGCTGATAACAGATAAAGCCACTGATTAAACAGAGATGGGTGATTAGTGCCTTCTGGCTCCCAAGATTACTGCAGCACACAATGCTTCTTGCACAACTAGATTTTACAAAAATACTCTTATTATTGGTACTACGCCTATAACAAGTGTAACTATGACTATAGTACCATCAATTTTACTGCTACTGCTTCAGGGGCTGCTTGATCAAGTCAGTCAGTACTGTGCATCTTTGGTTCTCACCCAACATTTGTGTCTGAGGTTAAGGTTAATCCAGTCTACAACACAACATAAACAGCAAACTACACACTATTTGTTTAAAACAAATGTGGGAAGCTTAGTTATTTGTGCTGCTAGTCTGGTGTGCTGTATTAAAATTGTGTGTATAAAGCAAAGATACAGATGCATATAACCTGTAAAGAGAGGTGGTTGGTAAGTGTGTGTACTGTATCTGTGAACAGTCAGTCTGTATGTGTGTGGCAGATGGTGAATGGGCCTGTTAGGGATGCTACAGAATAACATGTAGAAGAAGAGCACACATCCTATTTACTGAAAGACAGCATACAGTTTTACTGTATGTGTTGTTAAAGCAAAATATTAAAGCACAATACAAAAGCCATGCAGCAGAAATAATCAAACAATAAATAAATAAACAAATAAAATGTTAATTGTTATTTTCTTATATCTTTTCCATCTAAGTAAATGTTACGTGTGTGTATGAATCAAGTGTATTTGAATTTAGTGTGTCATCAGATTGCTTTCTGGGCCATGTGAAGATGGCAAATGATTGCCACTCAAGTTAGTCTTTATAGGCTGATGTAGCAGAGTGGAGGGGGAGGAGGAATTATTCACACTTGTCTCAGTCTGATGACATCATGTGCTAATGTGTGAATGTGTGTGGTCTCTTACCTTCTGGAGAAGTTTAGCTCCAGAGTATCTGGCAGACAGGGTGGCTATCTCTTTCCCAAAAGACTCAGCCCACTGATGCACCCTGGACATGGAGGAAACAAACATCAGAGACAGACACTCAAAGCTGGTAATAATATGTATGAAAACACAGTACTAAACAGAAGGGTAATCATCATACACCCAAATCCTTTATTTTGCTGAAAAATACAAGATTAAGAGAGTGTGACAGTATGGAGCAAATCATCTTAAAAGGTTATCCAGCATTCACCACTAACACATCATCACAGATTACTGTGAATGTGACAGTAAAAACTAACAGTCTGCCAGTTCAATAACATGCTGTCATTTCTACAAATCCTCTATGTGAAAGCAGATAAGGTAAGGCAACAGAGTTTGGAGAATAGACAGGATGCGACAAATGGCTCCACCTATGGGGAGTCAGCCAGCTCCCTGCTAGTTAGCAGGCATGTTTGCAACGGCTAACCTTAGTGCTGACAACTAGTCAGTGATTGGTTGAGCTGTTGATATGTTCATTGCAAAATATGACTGAGTTCATTTTAAAATGTGAGGATGTGCAGCACATGTTGTCAAAAGAACCACTGTGCATGCCAGGCCAATTCAGATTAAAACAGAGCCTTAAGCAGGTCAACCTGGTTCAAATGTGGATCAAATAAAACCCTAACTCTATGAAGTACCCAACAGGGAACAAAAAGCTGTGAAAAGATTTTCTTTCTTTAGTCTCAGAAAAAAGACAAACTCTTGTTTTCAGGTCAGAAGAGATCACATCTTTTGGATTGTGTGCACACTGTCCATTGTTTTTATGACTTGCAACTCAAAACACGCCATTGCTGCTGATGTCTTATCTGTTTTCTTTATGGCAGCAGAGCAATGTTTCCCTGAGCAGTTAAAGATGTGACCTTTTTGGCTTATAATGTTCTGGTCATGGCTGAGTCAGAGGGGCCATGCTGCCAAATTCTCTACAGGCAGAGGAAGAACTTTGGGCTCAGTGACCTGTGTTGACCTGCTAAACCCTGCTGTCCCTGGAGCTTTAATCTCCATTAGTCACACGAGCCTGCCTAGTTACAGCACATACACTTTGAGCTGTATAAGTACAATACTAAGTATTCCTTGAAACTGCATGAGTAGTATTTGTTTTTGCAGTTGTAGTCGATAAATCTATTGGGCTCAAGTTGGACTCACCAAATTATTACATCATGTATGACCCACTGACGCACGCATACAAACAGATATTAAATACATGTAGTCAGTGTACGTATGCTAACAAAATGCTGTGTATTCTGTCAACTCCTTCTGCTTTACTACATGCACACACTCACAGGCACAAAGTTAATAGGCTGTTGTGGTCTGACAGGATCATATCAGTGCTCAGGGAAAAGAGCTTTGTCTGGAATCTGGAGAACAATCAGTCAAACGCAGGGTTTCATTCCCAAAACTAATATCGAGCTGAGAAAAACTGACCAATTATCATACAGTGTGACAGCTGGAGGGACACATTAGATATTTTGAGTTATTACAAGTCCACCGTGTAACAGCGATGTTTGTATTTGGGAAATGTTGCATGAATAATTTCTGATTAGCATTATTTTTCCAACACTAATTTATAACAAGATGTACATGCAAGCTTTGCTGTACACTGGATCAATTGATTTGCTCAAATTTCAACCTCATCTCCAGGTTATTTGTTTCTAGCTGTAGAGAAACTGTAGGACAGTTTGGCAGTTAGCTATATCCCACAGTTGGCCATATGGCCCATATGTGTCTGTGTGAAGTAATCAGCCAAAACACTACTGACTCATCCATCTGACATGTTCAAGACAGACGATGCTACATAATGACCTGCCAGAGAATCCACATGGACATGACCTGGTATAGTTGTTGATGTAAGGTCTTAATGAAGCACTAGAGGACTGTGGCCATCTAACTTGTATTTACTGCTAAAAGAGAGTATACAATCATAGTACATCGGTCAATAAAGTAAAAGTATCCAATCAGATGAAAATAGATAAAGGCTTTATAGATTTTCATTTGTTTTACTTGTTAAATATATTGTAGTGATGAAAATGCATATTTTCTATGTAGGTCTATATGTATCTTTATACTGACATCCAAACTTGAACTGACTGAAACGGTTGCTCCTGCTCATTCAGTCCCCAATGTCAGGGTTTTCCAGTGCAACTTTACTCATGTTTCTGGTGGGATCTTCTTCTGGGCATCGACCATCAGGCACAGCAAACTGAAGAGGATAATCCACATCAGCATCATCGGATTCCCATTGTGCAACCCACTTCTGTCTAATTTACAGGTCACAGTGCAACCACAAAGAGAGGGAAGCATCAAAGGTGCAATTAAGTAGCTGGTGACTGTCATGTCATGGTGGGTTAAACAACTATCTAACCACTACTGAGCTTGTATAAAATGGGCTTAGTGTATGCAGACAGGTTGTGGCTTTCTATTATATGTTTAACAAATGGAATGCTTCCTACACATTACTGACAATTCAGAAAACATTAAAGATGGCAAAATTAATACTGCCAATCAAAAGCATGCTTGCATTTGACATGGGAACCACGTCTGATTTAAGCTCTTTATGAGGGGAACTCTACCTCAACAGCAAATCCAAAACTTGTAGATTTTGTCAACCTGCCTGGTAAAGTAACTATTATTAAAAAGTGAAGGTCCAATCCACAGTTTTCTGAACAACCTTCATGCATAGTTGAAAACTTGAGATTGTCCAGAGACTTGTTCTGTCACTGAGAACAGCAAGGTAGAGAATCAAAAAGCTCATGTGCAACATCCAACAAGTGTCATCCTAAAAACAATAACAGAATTAACACTCAGTTTGGCTTCTAAGAATGATACTGGGAAGCCAGAGTCTTTCAGAGGAAAAGACTTAAGAGCAGCTTAGCTTGTGAGACAAAAGACTGAAACAATCCCATGTGCTGCCCAGAAACACAGGGTGCTCATTTAAAATGAACACAAGATGGAGCCTAAAAGATTGTTGAAGGAAGAGTAAAGTATTCCTATAAATCACTCCTAACAGAAGATTAATCACTATATCATGCTATCAAAGCATTAAACCTGTTCCAGGCATATGGGTGTGGAAACAATGTACAAAAATCTGACTAATAATGAATAAACTGATTAGATTGTCAGATGAGCTGGTTATTCCAGTATACAGAAAAATCCAGAAAGCATTTGTCTCCAGTGTCAAAGGTCATGTTTACACACCCAGAGTCACAGAGTCTTGCCATATTCTTAGACCTCCCTCTTTACATCTCTTAATCCTAGTTCTGCTCCTCCCATCATTCACTCCAGGAGGGAAATAAAACATTCAGGATGTAAACTTCTGTCTTCACTTGAGTTCAGTCCTTGTTATCAGGGAGCGTGAATTCCTACTGCAACTTCAGATTTTTTGCCATTGCTTCTGCTGACCACACATCCTCATGGATCCAAAACCAAAATCATGCAGCACCAGGACATGAATACGATAACGGATGGAGAGTAAGATAGATGCCGTGATAATGGGACTTCCACTCTCTCCAGTGTATCTCGTCCTGCTCTCTGGAACCAGTTTATACCATAATACAGACTCCATCTATCCCTCCTTTTCTCCCTACATGCTTTTCACCCCCCCACATATATATACAAACACAGTATCTCTCTCTCTTGCCCTTATCTTTCTCTCATGCTCTCTTTCTCATCCTGCTTGGTGTCTCTCTCTTTTTTCCTCAATCTTTCCCACCATGCTGTCTCTTACCTGTTATCTCTCTAGTCATCTATTTCTCTCTCATCTATGATTTTCTGCTTAATCTTTCTCTGTGTCTGCTTTAACTAGGAAACAATGAATGGAGAAAGTGTCAGTAATTTACTGTAGTAATCTCATTCATGGATGAGGTTTGGAGAAAGAAAGAGAGAAGAAAGAAGTGGAAAAGGTGAAAATGGAAGCCAATGGAAACACATGGATGGGAGGAAGACAAAAGAGAAAAGAGGAGAGCATCCCACTGGGATGGAGTCATGGATGACAGAGTGCTTGACCTACACAGTTTTATGATGTAAACATACGGAGACACCTAGTGGACTCTCACTGCCACACACATGTATGACACACATACGCACTTACACTGTACTGCAACAACAATCTATTAGGTCTGAGAATGGGGCCATTATTATAAATCCAACAGTTTATAAATTATTGTAGCATTAAAAATCTGGTCTATGTTTTTTGGTTCTTTTTCCGTTACATTAATTAAGGGAAAATTATAAGCTATTTTGGTAGCTGATTAAATACAACTACATTCTTGCATTTATCTTGTAATCCATTCTCTCAGCGTTGGCCTCAACAACACTTGCAATAATTTATTACTTATTATTATTAATTTCACTTCATAGCATTTCTTATCTCAGACAAAAGCAAACCAGACTTTACTTTTTGTGGTGGCAGAGTCCCAACCCAAGTCCCACTGTGTATGCTGAGCCAGTGTATAAAAGATGAGTAAATGGATCAGATTTAAAGTTTTAAAGTAAATATGAAGCCACTACATCTTATGGAAGGTCACACTGCACATAGAAAATGGACTTTTTACTCCTTTAAAAGATACAGTTTTATCTGGGAGTTACAAACGTCTAGGTTTTACAGTGAACTACATCTTATTGGACTACACACTGAACATGCACTATGTCTTCTTGCATGCATATTTGTACGCTAGCATTGTGGAAGGACTGGTAACAAAATTTTGCATTACCTATTATGGGCCAACTGCCACATAGGTGGTATAGACCTTAGACTAGGAGAGTTGTCTCACAATTTTTTCCATCCATGCAACAATTCTCTGTAGCATCATGGCTACACTGGTTTGCATGAATTTTTAGATAAAGAATCTTACATTTATTGCTTAGTCGAAACCTGTACAATGCATATTCCAAATGACATTACAGCAGAGACACGATGTTTTAATGATGTCTAGTGCTCAAACGGCCTTACTGATGCTGGCACCATTAAACTTCCTAATAGCTAAATACCAGCAGGGGCATAGTCAGACATTCACACAGACACACACACAGAGCCATGTACTCGCATGAGGGAGCTGCACAGCTACAACAAGCAGCATGTACTTGCACACTCTGGCACACAGTAAAACATCTACTCCTGCTGTTATGGAATGAAAATGCAATAAAACAAAGTGCCAAACGTAACAGTGATGCTATAGTGAATGCAGTGAGGGTTCTAAATAATAACATAAACAGTTAGAGATCAAGTCACAAACACACACACTGACCCATATAACTAACTACTGATCTGGACAAACTCTCTATCCCTCTTCCACATGTGGATGAACTTTTCTATCAGCAGAAAGAATTTAATTCCAAATTCACTTGGAATGTAAAGCTTTTTACAAAAGTGTTCTGCCACTACTCTAAATACACTGTTGAGATTAGTACAAGTACAAGCTGTTATCCATTATTGAGTTCTAAAAAATTTATATCAACTACAAGAAAGAGAGGATGTCAATAACAACAAGCCAATAAAATTGTGAAATCTACTCCTACATTATATTGAATATTATTTACATGCTCTTCTGAGTTTCCTGTAGATGCTCTTGTATCCACTCAAAAGTCATACATGTCAGTTGGACTGGATGCTCTAGATTATCTGCAGGTGTGACTAAATGGATGTATGTCCACCTTATGTATTGTCTGTGTGAGCTCTGACAGACAACCTGCACATCGTGGTTCCCTGCCTCCTGTCTGATGCATAATAAAGTTGGATTAAGGGAGTAGTAAACATTTGAATCCCCAAATCTATGCACAGAAACATATAAACATTTTTACACAGTTATTTGTAAAAACAAACAAAACAAAACCTGTCTTAAACTGAACAATTGCACCAACCTTCATAGATAAGGGAAATAATGCTTATACAGCAGCAATAACCTGTACTGTTCTTTAACATAACAAAAGCATAAAGGCCTGTAAAATAAGCATGCTCCCCAAATTTGCAATCTGTATGATAATTTGAACCAATGTGATGGTGGGTGTAGAATAAAGTATCTAGTTAATGATATGTTTTCAGTCATTTCGTCTCATTTATCCAGCTCAGTTGTTGCCTTTTCTTTTCCAGCACACAAGCATTTTCTTTTGCCACTTAGTTTTTGCTTTTATTTCACCTTTAAAATGACTATGGAATCCATATTCAGTCATTTATGTTCTTATAACTTTACACAGAGTGCATGGTGTCACTCACCTGTGCCTCTGCAGAGTTTAATTATGGTCCCAACTTGTAGGCAGCTCCACTGTCTGTGTGTAGGAGACTGAAAAAGAAGAAAAAAGGTTGGACATGAAAAATTCCATTTGTACACTGGGTCCACTCTTATGTTTTAACAGAAAAAATTAAAAGCAATAAAAAAAAAACCACAAACACATTACTACTTTATGAAACCAACCAATCAACTCTAAAACGTTCAGTTCAGTTTGATGTTTAGTCTCCACTGAAGTTAAACTAAGAGTTAAACATCATCATGCATCTGAGAATGCATCAAAAGCAAAAGTCGTTTGCACTCCCCGTACAAACTGGATACCCCGGCTCTCTGGGTATTAACAAACACACACACCCATACATGTCTTTATGCCTTTGTGTGGCCCACGTTCTGTGACTTCTTTGTGAGGGCCACCACTTCTACTATAGCTACAATGGTGCAAAACACAAATCTATCATGAGGTGGCAATAGAGAATCAAAATGTCAGTTCACAATTCAGAAAACACAAAATAAAAAAAATCTATATCTTCTACACATGTGAGGACCGGAGCCTGTTGCCAAGCAGATTTGGTGAACTGGACCTTCTGTCACAAAGCACCAAAACAATGCATGTTATATCACCAGATTTCAGCAGATCTTTCATAACTGTCCCATCTTACTTTCCTGGTTAAACCAAACCACAGCATTACAGAGATGGAAGCATGTGGTTTTT
>NW_018127921.1:3457002-3465918 GCF_001952655.1 Monopterus albus | reverse complement strand
TTTGTCAAAGTCCTCTAATCTTGATTTACCTATTTTAATTCACCCACTCTATTGATAGAAGCTTGATAAACAATTTAGCACACAAATTAGTCACAACTGGTTTTATTTGCACAACATAAATTAAAAATGAACTACAACAATTTCCTTTTTTGAGACATGATGGAGTTGTGGACATTATTCTTTAAATCTTTCCAGTTGCGACTGCCCAGTGCTGGTTCTGCTTCAAGTGCCTTGAGGCAGACCTCTTTACCAGGAACTCTTTGCATAGTGTTGCACTGCCCCAGTTGTCACCACACCTCTGCTTTTTCTGCAGAACTCCACGGCCTGCGCTGGCGTTTGTTTTTGCTGAGTAACTGTAGGTCCACAGCTGAAATAGAAATGACAAATGTGATAGACATTCTCAATATTGATAAATCAAAAATTTATCTGGTGATCTAATTTGTAATGTGTTGTTAATCCACATCTACTGTAATTAACACTACTCAAGTCTGAGAACTGAGCAGTACCTGTTTTCTCTGTCCTTTTGAGCTTGTGTGATGGTCCTGTAGCTGAGGCCTGTTGAATCAGCATGTCTGATTCTTCTGCAGCAGAAGAACATGTCACCTCACTATTAACCACGAATCATTGTCTTATCAGATAATGCAATATTTCATTCCACAGTGCTCCTCGCATGACCCAAAAAATGTTCATACCGTCTGAAACTTGAGATGATTCAGATGCAGTATTTAATCAGAACATGATACTTTTAGAGCACAAGCTGGCACACATTTTTCTGACTGTACTCTCTGTATGTGGACATCTTCTGAAACTTAGACAGATCATTCTTTAGGATGAAAGGAGCCTATCACAGCAATTTCCTTGTGTGGACCACCCAAAAGGTCCACACAAGAAGAAATGTCCACACAAGAAAGGTGTTCCGTCAGGGGTTGGTTCGCACAAGTATATAAAGAAACCCACAGACTCACACACACACCAGAAGTTATTGATTAGTCTAGGGCAGGGCTGTCAACCCTTAGTTTGGCTCCATCAGCTAAACCAGTGGTCTGGAGCCTCCTGGTCTCAGAATATGTGTGTTTGCACCCATCATTCCTGACCAAATAAGATTTGTAGGCACTGACAATATACTGAAGTTGCCCTTGATGCAGTACTCAAAATTGGCATATTTCTGTATAAATGAATTAAAGTTAAACTTCCTAGAACGTGCTTTGGATAAAAGCATCTGCTACTGTAAATAATGATGTTAACTACGCTGTGTTGACTGGGAAGAGGAAGCAGGAAAGAAAGGAGAGAGGGCGAGGCAACTAACTTCCCCAACATAACAGGGGGCAGGAGACTAATTGGACTCTGATCACTTCACACAGTGTTTCGTACCAGGGTTTGGGTTCCCAGTTGTTATTATGGAGCCATCGAAAGTCCTAATGACAACAGTAATTGTATTAATGGACTGATACACAGCCATACACAGGCAGCCAGAGTTTTGGATTTACACCTTGTCACTGTGTTCTTTTTGCCAGGAGCAGTCTGCATGGGAAAGCAGTGATTGACAGGTTGTTAGCACCATTGTCCAGAGAGTCTATAGTCGACCAGCTGATGGCTTCATCTGAGGGACAATCAGTCTGTCAGTAAATAAGCCTGTTTTTATTTGTGGCTTGTTGTCACTTCATTTCCACAGAGCCAATTAGTGTCATTGTTGCATGGGGAATAAAGCACAAAGCAAAGACATCATATCACTGATGCTGTAACAATGTGACAGTGAATAAGCTGGGAAGGGTTCATTGCTTGCTCATGGACAAAGTCGGGTTGTAGGAACTAAACCGGGGTAGAAACAGAACAAAACAAAAACAAAAAATAGGTTAATTGGCCTAGACAAAAACATAAGACGTATCCATTCAGGTGTTACAGAGCTTTCGGTCCAATCACACGATCTTCATCAGTTCACAGAATGACAATTTGTTAAGAGCATTTTTTCTCATTTTGACTTTTCATTCATGTAAGCTTAAAAAAACTGAGCTTTAAACAAAACAGTTGAAAGACAACCTCCCCAGCTACTTCACCTGAGGATCATGCAATTTAATCGAAAGCTTCGTTAACAGCCACTAAAATGGATCTTGGGGCGATGATTTAAAGGTCACCAGCTCTCTCCTCATTGTTAGTCCTATTAAACATGAAATCCCATTTAGTCAAATTAAAACCAGTGTGTCAACAACCCAGCTGTATTGCCTGGTACTCTGTGCTCAGTTAAGTGCAACAAATAGAGTGATTTAGTTTTAAATAAATGAATGCTGTATAAAAGCTACTGGAGTTAATTGCAAAAGGCCTTTGAATATTGCTGTGTGTGTAAAAACCAGTTGCTGACATTATGATACACTATGGATTGAAGCAAAAGAAGGCAATGAAGTGACATTAAAGTAATTATGAGTGTACTGTGACTAGTCTTGTCATCGGTGTGTGAATGTGTGGGTGAATGGGTGAATGTGTATGATCTCTTGTAAAGTGCTTTGGCCAGTGTAACACACTGTGAAATATGTGCTATATAAATACAGTCCATTTACCATTTACCAGCGTTCCTCAAGGCTGTGCCTTGAATCAATGCTAACACCTGGTTTTCATGTTAATACAACAGAAAAGGACAACAACTGAGGCAGTTTGAGAACATTTAATATCTAATTTTAAATATATTCCAGTTTCTGTAAGAATAAACCATTCCAGACAAAAATAAAATCTGTGTAAAAATGTTTCCTTTAACATTCCAATGTCTCATATTAATCTTTTTTTTTACATTCTGGATGATAAATTTTTACAATAAAACAGCATCTTGCAAATAACTGTAGATGTATCAGAATAAATTTTAATTATATTTTAGCTGTATGTTTAATTGTAATGTAATATGCTGGCTATTCTACAAGGACAATACTTTTACTTCTACGGTACAAAATTAGGAACAAAATATTACTTTTCATAATGTATTCTTGCTGCTGCGGTTTTTGTTTCATCTCTGGTAGCTACTACGTGAGTTTAGCTGAGCTAAGAACAAACTTTGAAAAAACTGAACATCTTTACAGACTGCGACATCTTCATTTTATTGACTGAGTAATATTGAGCAAGAAACATTGTGATATGACATTTTATACAGTACTTATGTAACAGTGTCATAGAAATTCAATTCCTGAACTATTTCTCACTGTTCTTTTATCAGGCCTCTGCTCATACACTTACTGTAAGACATGTTTTTATAGTTTCTGCGATCATTTTTTATTGCTTTAAATCTAAATTTATCTAAGAAAACATTTATTTAGCTGGATTTACCTTCAGTAACAAAGCATCTGAGCATTAAGCTGTTTTATTATAGCTGTTTTCATTTAGGATCTGCACATGCAAAAACATTACAAAGTTACAACAATAAGTAATATTTCAATATATTTTAAAAGATTGTCAATATTTGTTCTGTAATTAAATTTTTTTTTGTTGAAACAAAAATTCTGATTCGATTATCTAACTGTTAAACCAAGTTCAAATCCAATCACATAACTAACAATCTGCTACCAAGTAAAAACACAGGTATGGCTCCGAACGAGCTCTCTGAGGTAGTGCAGGTTGAAAATTTCTTATAGTTTGCTTGTTTCTTCAAGCTGGATGAATACATGTCGCTTCGAATTCTCCATAACGATAATACTCAGAGGAGGAAGAATAAGACTAACAAAGCAATAGTAAAGTCACAATGCATCCTGACACAACAAGATTTTCTCTCCTAGACACACAAACACACTTAGGAGAGTCATCATTACATTAAAAAGTATATATAGCTTTCTAACTAATGTGTGGCAACAACATTGGTTTTCACTTGGTTAACTGAAATAATGGTACAGATATCCCAGCTGGTGTCTGCTGGGAAAAAAAAAAACTTCAAAAAGTCTAAATGACAAGGTAACATTTTAATACATTTTAAAAGTATTTGGATGGCACAGTATACTTACTAAAAAATTTTTTCAAAAGCAACCTAGTAAGAACTTAATTTAAAAGAACTGTAAATTCAAAGATCAACAATTCTGACCTTTAAACATATGTTCCCAAATGTACAGAAAACCAAACACGTTTCATGTTTTATAAGTAAAATCAGCTTCAAGTTAGAGCATATCCCGCCACACTAGTTCTTAGAATAGGAAGACATAGTTATTAGAACCCAGGGGGCTGGCTGGTGTTACATGCCTGTGACCGAGTAAAGTCTGCAGATTACAAAAAATACAAATTAAATTCTGCTACACTTCTACAACAGTGCAGGCTACTACTACACTCAATCACCTTGGGAAAACTGTGAGGCTGCAGCATATTTTGCATTCACTGAGAGTGAACTGAAGTACAGGCTACATTTTCCCCGTGAGGTCAAGACTATTACGCGACATTTGGAACAAAAATGGTGGTCCTCACATTAGGAGAATTTGTTCTTTCAGAGCAGTCAAAGGATGACAAAGTTGTTTTATATTTTGTTATAAAAACAAATAGATTTGTAATTCTTGATAACTTCTGTATCTTGGTTCAAAGTGAAGAAAGCCAGTTTACCTGGATATGCCATGCAGAAGAGATACAGTGAGTATGTGTGACTGGAGCAGGGATTCAGAGGAGGAAGTGCTATGTCCATATTAGGTGTGAGAATGAGCCTCAGTGCCCTGGACAAGATGTGAAAGGTGTCAGTATTTGCTGCTGGAGTTGTTAACACAGCGGCTGATGTAGGCTTCATAGATGGTGTCCAGGAATGAACCGTCAGTCTGAAACACACAAGCAGGGATCACCATACTGCATGTTTGTGTGCATGCATGCACACGTTTATTTGCACATATACGGTGCCTTTCTCATGCCCAACAAACTCAAGTGTGCAGCTTAGAATAAAACACCGACACAATAAATGGTAATTGTGAAGTGTAGTGAAGCCATATAATGCGTATGTTCATTGTCAGATACTTTCAGTATTATTCTTTTTACCCGGATCAGATGCAGCAGTGTGGCTTGCAGCTGGGTTTTGGACAAGACTCTGATCTCCTCCTGTAGCGGGGGTCTAGAAAGGCTTGAGGGGGCAGGGCAGCTCTCCTGGACAATAGCTGACAACCCGCTGCTAGACTTTGTTTGACTGAACACACTGGGAGACAGGAGCAGGGTGGGGGCCACAGTGGCTGGTATTCGCTGGGGGGAGATGACCTGGACATGTATGTAGTTTATGGTATGAAATTACTAGGTTGCTGATTTGATTTCAATGTTCTGCAATAAATAAATAAACAAACAAATACATACATACATAAAAAAAAACACAGTAAATGTGTCAGTTGCTATGCTCAAACTCAAAGTCAACTGATAACAGTGTTAATAGTGGGAATGTCCAGATACCAATCCCATCTACAAGATTCCAATCCAATACTTATATTTATCTACAGTAAATGCTCATTAAATATCTGAAATAATGAAATTGAAATTAATCTGGCACACTGAGTTTTTCAGGAGCTTCTTGAACCAAATGCTGGATCAGATCCTGTTTCCAAAATATTAGGTTTATTAGCTTCAATGATTGATATGAGTAAAAAAAAATAACTGGGAGCTGCACAACACACTCTCGGAGCTACAGACTTATTACAGGACAGATACTCACTACTACTTCATATACGTATGTGAACACGGTTTATGTGACCAGTCCAGTTTAGATATCCCTGTTTGACAATTTAATAACACAGCATTAATAAAAAGGTGGCGGCTATTGCAGCCCCATTGGACAAAAGCATAAAATTTAGCGTGTCTACACCGAAAGCACAACGTGTGCCACGGATAACATCTCACATGCACATTACTGGAGGCTCACATCAGTCTATATAAGACGTGTGTTCACTCTCTCATATGAAGTGCTTGGTGTACAAAAACACAGAAATGAGGCTGCAGGAACACTTTCGAAAAGGGAAAACTACAGTCCAAAACTCCAATAAATAAAAGAATTACTGGCTATGCTTTCTTGTATATGTACATTTTATCCAACCCATGATAACACACAGCAAATAAAAACTACACACACTTTAAAAAGAACTGCCATGTTCAGTAGAGGTAGTGGTGGAGTCTGTTAATGCATTGCTCAGGAAAAAATAGACTTGAAGCTAAAAATAGGCTTCAGCTTACGACTACGCATGAAAAATATAAACAACGTGCCGGTCGAAATGCATGCAGAGTAGATAGCTGGACTGATTAATATAGCAGCTTATCGGCTGTGTGACACATGTGCCTCAAAAACGTAACTGAGTCCACTCAAATTCAAGACTCTAGTTCTAAATAGGGATTGGAATTGAAACTGACTCAAATCTGGCCATTACAAATCCTGTGAAAAACACCCAGATCGGCGCTGATACCAACAGATAGTATCAGACATCTCTAGTGTTCATACTATGCTCAAACTCAAAGTCAACTGATAACAGTGTTAATAGTGGGAATGTCCAGATACCAATCCCATCTACAAGATTCCAATCCAATACTTATATTTATCTACAGTAAATGCTCATTAAATATCTGAAATAATGAAATTGAAATTAATCTGGCACACTGAGTTTTTCAGGAGCTTCTTGAACCAAATGCTGGATCAGATCCTGTTTCCAAAATATTAGGTTTATTAGCTTCAATGATTGATATGAGTAAAAAAAAATAACTGGGAGCTGCACAACACACTCTCGGAGCTACAGACTTATTACAGGACAGATACTCACTACTACTTCATATACGTATGTGAACACGGTTTATGTGACCAGTCCAGTTTAGATATCCCTGTTTGACAATTTAATAACACAGCATTAATAAAAAGGTGGCGGCTATTGCAGCCCCATTGGACAAAAGCATAAAATTTAGCGTGTCTACACCGAAAGCACAACGTGTGCCACGGATAACATCTCACATGCACATTACTGGAGGCTCACATCAGTCTATATAAGACGTGTGTTCACTCTCTCATATGAAGTGCTTGGTGTACAAAAACACAGAAATGAGGCTGCAGGAACACTTTCGAAAAGGGAAAACTACAGTCCAAAACTCCAATAAATAAAAGAATTACTGGCTATGCTTTCTTGTATATGTACATTTTATCCAACCCATGATAACACACAGCAAATAAAAACTACACACACTTTAAAAAGAACTGCCATGTTCAGTAGAGGTAGTGGTGGAGTCTGTTAATGCATTGCTCAGGAAAAAATAGACTTGAAGCTAAAAATAGGCTTCAGCTTACGACTACGCATGAAAAATATAAACAACGTGCCGGTCGAAATGCATGCAGAGTAGATAGCTGGACTGATTAATATAGCAGCTTATCGGCTGTGTGACACATGTGCCTCAAAAACGTAACTGAGTCCACTCAAATTCAAGACTCTAGTTCTAAATAGGGATTGGAATTGAAACTGACTCAAATCTGGCCATTACAAATCCTGTGAAAAACACCCAGATCGGCGCTGATACCAACAGATAGTATCAGACATCTCTAGTGTTCATAGGGGTTACCTGAAATTGCAATGCAGCCTTTTGACCTGCATTGGCTGTAGTCTGGTTTGGGCTTAGAACTGAGCCTGCACCTTGACTTGGAGTGGGCCCCAGGAATCGAGGAGCAAGTCCTGGACAGAGACGAGGGGGGTCATGGGAAGCTAGGTTTTGCTCCTGCTGGACCAGCTGGAGCTTTTGGAGGAGCTCATGAGGAGACAGCACACCTGGCATCTGTGAAGACAGACCTGACAGGAGACAATGAGGCTCCCAATCAATGGAATTATTATAACTGTTTACATACACAGACCAGGCAATTTGGAGGCATTTTCCAGTTCACATAGAAAAATGGAGATAGAGGTCATTCACATCTAAGAGATATTCAATAAGAAAGACACTGAACAAATTTATTGATTCGATAAACAACATTTTTGCAAAGTAGAATCTGTGTAGCACTTTGTTAAAGTTTGTGTAACACAACACAGACAACACAAAGCGACTATTTATACTTTTAAGAACACTGATATCATACCTTGTGAAGGTTGAATGACTTGGTGATTGGTCACCTGAGATGGCAGCAAACCTAGTAAAACAAGAAAACTATCACTGAAAATACTCATTTACTAGCTATTATTGTATACCTTAAACTATCTATTATTGTAGTAGACTTGTAGTATTTACTTATTATTTAGCTAATACATATTTTAAATTTGCCAGAAAAGTGGTATCAAAGTGTATGTGGCTTATTTAGTACATGGTCATACTGTTTATTCATAGCATGGTTATCCCTTAAAAGATGTCCCACCTGCTGCCTGTGCAGTCAAAGCTGACTGGCTGCTCTGGACATCTGGCTGAGGCTTAGAAAGGCTGAAAAACAGCTGCTGGCTCTGTTGTACTTGAAGTTGGGGATGTGACACAGAATTCCCCATGATGGGCTTGGGAGAGAGATGGGGACTGAGCTGCAGAGGAAGAGGGTTGGAGCAACCAGGGGGAGCAGCAGAGGAAATGGAGGTAGAGGGGAGAGGAGGTGGCTGTGTTTGAAAAAGTCTCTTGATTGGGTCAGGTTGAGGCTGTTGATAGTGATGATGGTGCTGCTGCTGCTGATGATGATGATGGTAAAGATGGTGATGGTGGTGGTGATGCTCCAGTGGTACCCCACTATCACACAGCCTGTTCTCAGGGGATTCGGACACAGTCTGAAGCACCCCACTCACACCTCTCTGTCCTTGCATGAGCTTCTGGATGGCTGGGCAGTGCTGTGGCTGATTCTGCTGCTGAGCAGGACTCGGCAGTAGGCCTGCAACAATAGTTCCATTATCTTCTCTGACTGCAGCCCTAACCACTCCATCTGAACACCCGGAAAGAATGATATTCCCTCCCTTGGAGGTCACACTTCCACTAGAGTTCACTGTATCATCGTAGGTTAGT
>NW_018127921.1:3451083-3456912 GCF_001952655.1 Monopterus albus | reverse complement strand
CTGCTGATGACCCTGTCCTGGGAGCAGCCACAGGAGACATGGGGTCAGGTTTAGATGGGTGGTGATGTTGAGGTTGAGAGCCAAAGAGAGTGGCCAGAGACAGAGACTTTGGTGCAGGACCTTCACTGTCCTGGAACAGACAAATGCAGTGCAGGATAAGACAAAAGAGGAGTGGTAGGCATGAAGAGAAAATTGTCTTCTTGTACGTCACAATTTTGCTCTTAATATAAAAATAAGACATCAAGGGAAAACAATGCACTAATGTGGAACTGAATGTCAGTAGGAACTGGGTGTTTCACCTTAGTGTTCGGTTTAACAGGTATTGGTTTAATCAGGTTGGTGTTTCCATATAGAACACTGCTGCCACCAATCTCCTTTGGCTCTGAAGTAGACTTCTCCGAAAACAGAGTGAGAGAGGACAATACAGAAAAATGGAACAATGGAAATGACAGCAAAATGGAGATACAAGGTCCAAAACAGGCACAGAAACATGACTGCAGTACTATAGGCTACTTAAGAAGATCTTAAATACCTACTAGTCAGAATCAAGAAATGCAAATGTACCAATAAGGTCTGGGTCATATCTACCCTAAACGAAATTATTTAATGGCATCTAAAATGTTAAATCTGTAATATTCTATTTACTGATTTTCCACCAAAGCTTACAGTATTTGGTGTTGACTTTCATAATGTGTTTCTGCTCTGCTGTAATGTTATGAACCACTGAGACATCTTCAATCACCTGGTACAGGTCTGCTCATTGTCCCGACACAAAAATTCAATGTTCAGCTGTAATGCAACATACACAGTTTCTGCAACAGAAAGCTTGAGGTTTGATAATTCAATGCTTCAGACCTTTCTGTTTGCCTTTTTTTAATTAAAATTTGGTTCTATTTACTATTGATATGTGTCATTTTGCATTGCATTGTGCTTAATCCTTTCTTTGTCTCAGATGAAAACAAACAAACTTAATTTCTCTGTTGTTGTAATGTGCTATACACATAAACCTGCCTTGCCTACCTTGTCATACTCCGTACGTGCTTTGGTCAGCATCTGGATGATGTCTACTGCCTTCCCCTCACTTCGATCTCGTCCTCCTCCTGGGGACAACCAACCACCCTGAGACTGAGCCAGGACCTGCTCCTGCTGGGTCAGACTGCACACAGGAGTCCAGAAACATGCATGTCCAATTTCTTTTCAAAAACTAACTGTAGTGACAAGCAGTAAAACAAAAATAAAAAAACAAAAATGTAAATGTAGCTGTTGGACCATAACCCAGTCACTGTTTAGTAAACCAATCGTATATTCAATGTTCTTCTGATTTTTTAGGTGTTGTAAATATTAGCTTACTATTACTTACATCTTCATCCTCTCTGCAATGCGTTGACAGTCCTCCTTATCATAGAACCAAATCCCATAGATAACCACTGGGTAAGGAAGGGATAGGGGAACAGAGAATGGTTGGGAGACAGAGAAAAAGAACACTGCACTTCTGAACATACTACATAAAGAAAAATGCAATAAATTTCATGTTATGCAAGTAATGACCCAGTCAATACTAAAACTGGTGTAATAATTAATTAGTTTGAGTTTCTGAGATCAGCAGACATCAATGTTAACATACTGAGCTGACATAGCCTTACAATCAAATGAATGCACAGACGTGCTGTAGTACAGTCCTGTCTTTATAATATCAGTGCAGGCTCAACAGACATGTAAACCATTTATTATTAGTGCTGCTGCGTCTAAACTCAGGGTTCACGATTTCCCAGCCAGGCCACTGGCACTGCTGGGCCCCAGGAGCCTCCTGAGCTAAATAAACATGGTCAACAAGGGAGGAAAGAGGCAACACTAACACACATTTGTCATTGGATTACAGAACAGTCAGTAAGCATGCTATATCGCGCTTACAGTGACTCAGTCTAATACTTTCATTTACACCTGCTCCTAAAAGCAGCTAGTGTTGTATAATTATTCACATCCAGTCAGTGAGGGAGCAACTACTTTCATTTAGTCTAGCAACAAAATTTAGTATCACAAAATAAAAAAGACTGAAGGTATTTAAAAGAGATCCTCCAAAAAGAAACAAAGAAAAAGAAAAGAACAGTATTAATATGCACGCTTACAACCTAAAATCACACAAAAGGAAAGAGGCAAAGTCTTACAGACATGATGGAGTAAAAGGAAAGATAAACACAAATGGACTGGAGAGGCAGGATTTAAAGTGAGAAAGAAAAGAGAGTAAGAGACAGACAACAGAGCAAAGTGAGGTGTATCCTGTGTAGTGGACAGAGGTACCACAGTAGTCCCATCAAAGACACACACAAACACACTTTCCCATGCACAAAAATACACAGCCCGAGTACAGAAATGAGTGTGGACAAGGCACCGAGGTCAGTAAGGATGAGGGGAACAGACAGAGAGGGAGTGGCAGAGACACATATGCACACATTCACACACAGGGTTCAGTTGAGCCTGGGAAAAATCAGCCCAGTACCAAATAAGTAAATGCAGAGGGAGACAGTCTAGTAGAGTCAGAGCCACTTAGTGCTCACTGGGGATGAGAGTGTTTGACATAGAGACATGCATTCAAAGTAAGAGAGCTGGAAAATTGAGAAAAAATGAGCGAGACGGATATAAAATAGAAAGAAGTGAAGTGTGTTACAGGCAAGATTATCAACAAGTCCATCAATAACTAAATATCTAGTTCACTGAGCTCTTTAGCTGTCACTGAATGAAAAATGTTGAGCGGAAGTGAACTGATGCAAAAAACACACAAGAACCTGTGATACAAGACAGTCTCAGTAACCAGTACTCTACCCTGCTCAACACCACAGACCAGAGATGAAGACGACAGGGTAAAAAGGGCTTGAGAAGTTTGTTTAATAGAGGAGATTATCACCTGAGTTTTATTCTGTCCAGATCTGCCTGATG
This sequence comes from Monopterus albus, assembly GCF_001952655.1. Lineage (NCBI taxonomy): Eukaryota > Metazoa > Chordata > Actinopteri > Synbranchiformes > Synbranchidae > Monopterus > Monopterus albus. The sequence continues at coordinate 3,453,978 of NW_018127921.1, read as the reverse complement.
TGTCACTCTCAACAAGATAGAAAACCTCAGGAGAAAGAGGGAGAGAGAGAATGAGGAAGCAAGAGAGGGAGGAGGAGTACAACCAGTGGCACAAACAAAGACGTGGCTGTGGCCACAAGGTTAGGTTTTCAGAGTGAATATTAGAAAGACAGAAAAAGAAAAAGGGGTCCAGACAACAACACTGGAGACTGAAGGAGACCGGAAAAAAGGCAGAAGGACATCTGCACTGTATGGGTGAAAGAGAGATCCTGACCAAGTGAACTGGACTGGAAAACTAACTGATACTTATGACAGCATCCCTCAACAGTTTGAACAAGGAGCATCAGGATATGGCGCCAATCATGCTATTGAAGTCTGTAAGTGATTGAGGCTAACAGTTTGAACAAGGAGCATCAGGAAATATGGCGCCAATCACGCTATTGAAGTCTGTAAGTGATTGAGGCTTAAGCTTTGTGGTCCTTTCAAAGCCTCCGTGACTGCGATAAATCAGCCAAACAGTGAGCACTGCTGCACATGTTTTGGGACTTTGATGGATCTGCAGTGGGACATGGATGCATAGAAAGACATTAAAGGCATTTTAAATTTTAGTAGGACAGTATTTTAGTTTTTTGTTTAATGGAATGGAAAGCAACACTCCATCACTGAAGAAGACATTTTAGTTATATCTTGATTTATGTTTTTGTTCAACTTTTACAGCAACATCAACGTTTCCAGGAGAATAAAGTAACTGTTTGGCTGTAACCCAAACTACAGTACTGGGAGTACTGACTATCACTTTTATGTTTTACACCTTTACAACTTCCATCTGAGGTCTCAACAGGCACGTTAGAGCTGCAGAAAGTGAGAACTTCTGCTGCTGAAGCCCAGCTCTAAAAAGGCACTACTGTTTGTGCACTTACCTGTAACAGCAGTGCACCATCACTGCTTTGCTACTAAAGAACAAAAATCTAATTTGAAGAACTATCACAACACCTTTATTAGACCTTTTGCCAGATAAGGAATTACTGGAGCTACAGTTAAAAGGCATAATCTAAGCAATTACAATTACAACAAGACTGTAAGACTAGTGAGAGAACAGTGGAACCATGCTGAGGGGTCTGTTTCACAGGAAACCTAGACATAAGAGACTGCAGGAGGAATCCGAGGTCAGATTTAAAGGCTCGCTGGTGTCAGAGAAGGACCTGGGATACACACATATCCGACCTGGAGGTAAGACATTAATCTGTCAATGAACTGATTGATCGTTCGGTCTATAAAATGTCTGAAAATTGTGTAAATGTCCAATGTGACATCTTCATATTGCAAACACTCTAAACAGAAAAACATTCAGTTTACTATCACATAAGACAAAGAAAAGCAGAAAATCTTCACAGCAGAGGAGTTGGAACTGGGCTATCTTAAAAATTACTTTACTTAGAAATTACTTAAAAATTAATCAATTAATTGTTGAATTTACATTTACTTGGAATAATTATGTGATTGATTCAACTAATAGTTGAAAAACAGTGATCCAAAATCTGTGTGAGTGGGTTAGTGGCATGGCAAGACAGATGTAAATGTCACATAAAATCTAATTATACAGAAGTGAAACTATAAATCAAATGGAGAACACTGAATACTGGGACCTAAAATTTTTACCAGAATGTTTGCGGTTTTAGCTCTCAGCTATTCTAGAGAAACAAGACATTAGAATGATTTGTTACCACATAAGAGTGCCTAGTAAAACAGACATATTAACTGGCCACAGCCAAAAAGCAAAGTACAGCCAAGGTTTGGAGTTAAGCTCCCTGTGCTGACAATGGGGCAATTGAAATGCAACTAGGAATTGGAGGTGCTTATAGGAAGGAATGTAAAAAGCTTCCTATCAGTTCCTGTGCACTAAGATATTTTTGGGCTTGCAATAATCACTTGCTCTGGCCAAATTTCTCCTCCCTCAGTCTTGCCCTGTTCTGTGGTATATCTGTACAGTTTATTAATAGCCTGGGTTGCCACTTTGTGCCAAATGCCATTCCAGGAAGTTACGGCAGTAATAAGAGCTACATGTTTATCTAATGATAAGATTCCACGACCCCTCCACACAGAGGTCACAACACAATGGGACTGACAGCATGACCAACAGCCTGGGGCCTAAACAGTCTTACAATTTAAATGTTGACCAATGCAATAAACACCTTTTCTGAACTGACACGCATTCATCTGAATACAGTTTTGAGAAAAAGATCCCTTCAGTCCACACACACATACCATCATCCAGTAAACACTCATGTAAATGTTAGCTTACTCCAGCAGTGCAGGGGAGGCTTGTCCCTTAGAGCACCAAGGTGCTGTTTCTCTGGTAATATGCATATATGATTTGTTAGTTAAATCTGGCTCAATCTCGTAACATATCAGCATGCTAAAAATTACTTTATGGTCCAAGAATCCTAGTAAATCATATCAAATATTGTGATAAAAATCTGCTTGACTACAACCATGCCGCATCTCTCCTTTTTTGGGTATTTCATTATCCGTCTTCATTTGGTGCAATTAGCTGGAGCCACTGACCATTATGTATGCACCCACTCTTTAACTAACATAACCCCAGCCAGTCAGTAAGTGAGCTGTGATTACTGACTGGTTTATTGCATTTTTAGTATTGCATTAGTATGTAATGTGTGTTTACACCTGGTGGTAAGAGCTCAATGAGGAATATACAGTCGGTACGGAAAGTATTCAGACCCTCTTAAATTTTTCACTCTTTGTTATATTGCAGCCATATGCTAAAATCATTTAAGTTCATTTTTTTCCTCATTAATGTACACACAGCACCCCATATTGACAGAAAAACACAGAATTTTTGACATTTTTGCAGATTTATTAAAAAAGAAAAACTGAAATATCACATGGTCATAAGTA
>NW_018127921.1:3442777-3450273 GCF_001952655.1 Monopterus albus | reverse complement strand
GAAGGAGTGGCTTTACAACAACTCTGTGACTGTTCTTGAATGGCCCAGCCAGAGCCCTGACTTAAACCCCATTGAGCATCTCTGGAGAGACCTGAAAATGGCTGTCCACCAACGTTTACCATCCAACCTGACAGCACTGGAGAGGATCTGCAAGGAGGAATGGCAGAGGATCCCCAAATGCAGGTGTGAAAACTTGTTGCATCATTCCCAAAAAGACTCATGGCTGTATTAGCTCAAAAGGGTGCTTCTACTAAATACTGAGCAAAGGGTCTGAATACTTATGACCATGTGATATTTCAGTTTTTCTTTTTTAATAAATCTGCAAAAATGTCAAAAATTCTGTGTTTTTCTGTCAATATGGGGTGCTGTGTGTACATTAATGAGGAAAAAAAATGAACTTAAATGATTTTAGCATATGGCTGCAATATAACATAAGAAAGAGTGAAAAATTTAAGGGGGTCTGAATACTTTCCGTACCCACTGTATATGTCACATTGTTCCACTGAGCCTTCAGGGTGTTTAATAATAAACTATGCTGTATGAGCGTCATTTAGACTGATGGAGTACTACACTAAGAGGATCAAAGCAGGTGTAAGAAATCCACTGCTATCTAAACACCTACCTCTCACTGAGCCTGATGAAGAATGAGACCACGAGATGGGAGGGAGGTCTGCATGTGTCAGCAATTCCAATTGCATTTATGTGTGTTTATATTATCAGTGACTGTGGTGGCTTATCTAATCTCTGTTGGCTGGTTTTGTAGTGCTGTCAGACTCTTGTCCAACAGGCACACTTTGTGACATGTTGGTGTGTGGGTGTGTGTGTGTGTGTGTGTGTGTGTATAAGCCAGATGTAGGGCTCAGAGGGAGTCAGGCTAATAGAATTCATGAGAATACCTGTAGTCCTTAAATGGAACTACTGTTTCCCACTTAAATGCTGCACACTTTGGTTGCTCCATCCAACTGTCAGTTTTTTATTTAACTTCTTTCATGTGGCTACAGCTAGACCTGACTTTTTAAAGTGTGATATGATCCCACTGCTATTGGATCTAAAAATGCATATGGTCTCATATACCATGTTCCCTCTCTGTCTTTTTATCCATGGGTTTTCTGGTTACCCTCTATATCTTCCAGTCTAACTTTTGTTTTCTCTCTTTTCTGGTTTTTATTCATTAGTCATCATCTTCCAGTAAGTCTGTCTCATTGACTAACTGCTCGTAAAAGACTGTAACCTCTTGTATAATTATTTGGTTTGTGAAGTGAGTCCTGGTATTCAGCAATCTATCTGTATAGTGTCTGTCTCTTAATCTTGTTGCTACTGATTTTTCACATTTTTAAGGAACATTTTGTCAGAAATGTATTCAACATAAATCATTTTATGTTCAGAATACACTGAAAGTAGCTGAGCAATAAAACTGTCAACTAAGAAATACAGTAGCACACTGGCACTGATTATTATACATTCAGTGCAGTGAATATCACACTACATGGAATGACAGTGGGTATAAAACTAAACTTCACAACCAGGTTTCTGCAATTAACAGGTACATCAGTGTGTATTTGTGTTTCTTTCTCCTTACAACGTGCATTGCGGTACAGCAGGAAGGGGTCCTGGAGCTGGAAGTCCAGGTCTTTAGTGATAGGCTCTGTCAGATTCTCCATGCTGAGTCTGTTCATGATGGTGAAGCCATGCCTGGGAGATGCCAGCCTGAAATACACAGAGGATGTGAATATAATTCTTGCAATGGAAAAAGGAAAAAAAAATTAAATCAGCTATGAACTGCCCTATCACAATGACCATTATCAGGTTAGCCTAAAAGCGAGATACTGATTATGCTTAAGAAGACAAAACCCATTCTGAATTTCAAGTAATTTCTTGTATTTGCCAAAATCAAACTTATTCACAAAGGATGTCACAATTTATATCAAACTTTTGCAATAACGTCGTTACCTTGTGTAGATGAAAAGAGTGCCTTCTACTTCTGTCTTCTCCTGGGAAAAAAAAAAATTAACGCCAAAGTAAGAGGGCACGCCAGCATGTCTTTATTGGGCAACCTTATCTCTATTGGAACTAATATGTCACTTCACTATTACCTGAAAACCTGCCAGGCTGCCTACATGTTGGACAGGTCCCACTAGTCAAACTCTCCAAAAAGGCCGTAAGTATAGCACATCTGACTCAGGAAGAAGTTTTAGTATGACTTGTGATTTCTGCTAAGGGGTTTGCACTCATATACTGTATACGTTGCTGTCTAGTGGTGTTATATTACATGACACGGAATAAATAAGAATGACCATTTTATAAAATAATTCGTTTAACGTTAGACTCTATACAATGACAGCTATAAAGGACTAAGTTACTGCTATAACGCTGACTTTAGACAGAGTACATCTGTCCTTGACAAAACGCGTCTACCAAGACATCGCTAAGCTAAGTTAGTTAGCACACACTATCCTTAAACAAAGTTCAGACTTACCCACTCATTTGCCCTGTTGTTATAAGTATACAGAGCCACTTGGCTGGCAACGTCCACAATGTTATTGATATATGGGTCTTGTCGCTGTAGAGCTGCCAGACTTATGTCCAGTCCTTTAGCGGCAAGACAGCTACTGCTACCCGCAGAACTCGCCGTCATTGTTCCTTATGGAGAAATTAGCTTGCTACCTAGCTTCAGCGGCTAACGACACACACAAAGATTAGGTAAAGACTAGTCCAGCGACACGAAAAACAAGACAATTAAATCGGAACCTGCACAGTAGGTGCAAATTAAGACCTGAGAATTTAAAAGTGTCAATACTTATTGAGCTCTAACCGCCATAAGAGACTTTGTTAGCGGCCATATTTGGCCCAAAAAATGTAAACAAACAGACGTGAGAAGTTGCGCAGCAGGATTGGAGATTTCAGTCTGATCAATCAACTTGGAAAAATCGACTGCTCTAAACTCAACTACATGGATGTTCAGTATTAGTTTATTATTATTATCTACTTGTAATGTCAGGAGAAACATTTTAACTTTAATATTTTAACTTACATTATTAAATGAGTACTGGTCTCAAGTGGGTTTATTTGCCATTGGAATATGTTTTGTTTCTATTTTCTTTTCATATTTACACACATGAATGGGATAAAATCCTCCGCATAAGCAGTACAAACATTTTGGAAAACTGTAAGTGTATGTAAAGCTATAGCATTTTGCTGTGCATTGAGGAGTCCCTTAGTATTGTAAAAAAAAAGAAAGCTGTAATGTTTGATTCTAATTTAGCTTTGTGGCCCTGTCACTTCTTCTTATACACTTAAGCAGCTGACATTTGTTTTTGTCTTTTATCTTTTTATATATCCGACTGACAGGCAACATAAACACTGATGATGACTGATGTCTCCCAATCCACAGTTACATTTTCCAACAAATGCACTAGAGGGCATCAAAGGGATGGATTAAACACAGTCATCCCTCTCCTAACTTTGGAGTTCATCTGAAAGCCAAGCAAGAATGCATGAAGCTATGAAAGAGCGAGTTACAACATGAGACACACACTTTCAGTAGAAACCAATACAAATTCATTTCTATTAATTTAGTGTGGTCCATTTCCCTGCAAAGACAAATTTCTGGATTTTTCACAGGCCAAGGCCAGGATATATTTTTCTTCCTTTTCAGAATGCTTTTATTTGTTTTGAGTGACTGAGGTTGCTTTCCAGCTTTTTCTAAATAGATGTAGTATTTCTTTAGATGGCTTTTAGCAGGCCTGTTCATGAGCCATGTTAACATAATTTTTAGCATATTCCAAAAATAGATAGTTACAGTATAATAGGGAAATTTGTTCTCTTGGCTGCATTTCCTGCATGTGAAATGGTTCAAAGTAGCATTTTTCTGGTTTTTCATTGTCACCTTTAACAGTGCTGCGGTGCTTGTGTGTTTATACTGCTGTGTAAAGAAATCTATTCCTCTTGTACTGATTTTTGTGTTGATGCAGTAATTTGTGTTAAATATAGAAGTAAGATATATGCTTCCTGTCTGGAAAGAGAATACTCAAGGACAGAGCAGGAACTAATACAAGAAGATGACTTTCAGAATTATAAATTTTTAAATTCCATATCTACCGTATGGTATGGGTATCCATGTCACACAATATCAGTGGGATCACCAGACAGTGAATCTCCATATTCAGTTCAACATACCCTGTTCTGTTACAAGGGTACTTTAGGGGACATAGCCTCCTCTTCAAGTGGATATAGACAAGCCTTGTCATTTGGTACGCATCTGATAATAGATTATTTTTTGTAATCACCAAGGCTGTTAGACTTACAAGCACTGCTAAAGACAATAGATCAAACTGGATGTACATTTCTCTTTTGTCTCTAAATGATCCCTATTTGCCATTATACATGTATACAAAATAGACCCTCCTTCTGTCCTCCATAGTGTACTATAACAGTTGTTTTTGTAATTAAATGTATATTTTGACAATTTGGAGATGTACAACAGCTGATGTGCATTCATCAACAGCCATTGTGAATGTTCTTGAGAAAAAAACACTATGAACATTCAGCTGATCACTCAGTTTAAGTGGAAACATTGGTATGCCACTGTTATCCACAATGTCTCACTGTAAACATAAATGATGCACTTCCAGGACAGGCTATGACACATCTACCTCTTCATTAACATAAAAATAGCTCCCTTGTAATTCCGGATGGGCCTATTTGTTTACTGCAAGAATGTTTGTTATACTGTCAGCATGGCAATATAGGTCATATGTATGTTTCGAGGTACAGTATATAAATTTATTTGGCAGTTTATTAGGTAGACCAGGCTAAAACTAATGCAGCCTAATAAAACAGTCCTGCAAGAAGTTAATTTTCTTGAAGGCAATACTGATGACTTTTTGTTGAAATTGCTTTGCAAGAGACTGTACTATACTGTAGGTGTACCTAATAAACTGGCAATTGAGTGTATGCCTATTGGCCAGAGGGGTTATCTATTTGTTTGTCAAGGAGTGTGTGTCTGACAATGATGAGGTTAACATTTATCCATCAGCAGGTCAATAGTGTCATTAACAATTCAGTCAAGACTGAGTGCTTGACTCTGATTAGTAGGGCTGCTGGTTATTGACCCTGAGGCAGGAGAGGTAAGGAGATGTAGCTTGTCAAAATTTAACAAAAGGAGGGTAGACAATGTTCAAGGCGATGGCCATTGTAATTTGTGTTTCCACATTGGAAAAAATACCCATCTGCAGACATTTTTTAAAACAGTCACTGTGCAACCTTTCCACTATGGGGGATTTTGCAGCCTGGAGAATATTAGTTGGAATAATTTGCCCTACATTAAAATAACGCAAGGGGCTGCATTGATGGGGGTGTGTTGTCATAAGGCCCTTGGTTTCTTCTGCCAATAGTGTGGCATATGAGGCTCCTCTGGATGAAGCAAGAAATCAAAACTTGTACCATACATGCCAAACTGCACAGGGAAGTAGTGTTCAGATGACCAACGACCCTAAATAACATACCAGTACAATTTAAGATGTAGATTTACTTCATTAAATATTTGTTCAAAACTAAACAACATAAACTATACATTTCATAAAAATGCAAGACCTAAAATATTTTTCTTTACCTCTTAGTGTTCTACAAAATGTTTCAGTTTTGTTGATTTCTCTTGAATTTCCTCTTATCCCTGTAATCTTTATTTTCATTGCTTATTAATTTTGTGGTAGAGAGAGATTAAGTATATTATGCAAATGCCAGTGCTCAAAAAGTACATTGAATAACTTTGTAAAATCAGGATTTTAATATTTGTAGTTTTAAATATAAAATTAACCCGCCTAAAAGATTCATATTATAAGCATGAATATTATTTTTAGGAGGAAATGTCAATAAATTAAGGTCTAAAAGCCAAATATCCCATTGTTCAGCTAAATGAAATAGCTCGTCTATCATGAGGGGATTCCCCTTTGGCTGACCAGCAGATAGTTGGTGTCCCACATGGGACACCAACAGTTGTGTATTTGTCTGTACAGAGATTCTCAGAGACCAGTTCCCTCACACACATATGAAGGGGTCAGGAACCAAAAATATCATACAGTAATACAATTGATATTCCATATTCAGGCTGGAATACTGAGGACTCTTTTGTTTGTGTGTCTATTTGTATGTCCCCTGGGCACTAGTGTCTATTCCCATGACCTGCCCTCCATCAGTTTTACATTCTTTCTCTTTTACTTCTATCTATCCTTCCTTTCACTGGCCAGCGTAATTAAAAGTTAGTTTGGCATGGAAGTCAAGGGGAGATTCATTCTGCCACTATACTACACACTGTCCATCTGTCTCACTACTACCACAGGGATAATCTGTCAGTCGTCTGCACTGGTGGAGAGTCACTAAGTAGGCATACTGTACTGAAGTACAATTTTGAAGTTTGTACTTTGCTTGAGGAGCTCCATTTTGTATATGTTACTACATTTCACAAGAATAAAAAAAACTACAGTAGGCGATATTTATCTGTAAATAATAAGATTTAGGGCTAGATTTTTAGACAATAGTATAAATATTTATTTGAGATCCACAGTGGTCAAATTATCCTTTATATAATAAAAGACTATTATATATAAGAAAGTCACTTTCGGCTTTTCCCGTTTAGGGGTCGCCACAGTGAATCGTCACACTGACAACTCACATGTTGACATTTGGCACGTGTTTTATGCCGGATGCCCTTCCTGACGCAACCCTGATTCGAACCCGGGCCGCAGCGGCAAGAGCGCTGTACCTTAACCAGTAACCTACCAGGGACGGCTTTAAAAGACTATTATATATACATATTAAAAATACTAATTTGTATCCTCAAGCATATTTGTTTCTTTCTATCACATTAATAATCTCGCAAGCTTCAGATCTGTCTTGTCATCCATTGTGGGCCCAGTCCGCTAGCTCGTTGCACATTCACAGAGAGACCACACTTGCACAGTTGACTCTTGCGTAGGTGCTTCAGATGCTGTAAAAACTTATGAGCATTTGTAGATACCATAAACGTATACTGACCAGCCACTTTAATGGGCACACCTGTACAATTCTATGCACTTCAATCCATCTGGTTGGGTGAGAGGACAAAAATCACTGACCAGAACTCCCATAACATCTGTGTTTATGAAACTCAAAATGTTTCAGTTTTTGGTGAAATGTTCATAATTGTAGAAACTCAATTGAATGTTTATTACTGATATCATAGTTAACAGTGGTCTTGCACTAAATTACATTATATTCAGAGGTGTTCCTATTATTCTGACCCTCTTCTGTATGTAGTTGGGGCAGACAAAAATATAGACACCTCTGAATATAATGTACAGTAGTCCAGTACAACACCACCTTTAACTATGAATCTGGTTTTTTAAGATGCATGCCAACAAGGGAGCACCCTTTTCTGGGTGCTTGGACACAGGCGTTCGGCCTGTCAGAGCAGGAGGATGCACGCCGGCGTAGGATGATGAAACTGTGGCAGAGCCTCA
>NW_018127921.1:3421966-3442748 GCF_001952655.1 Monopterus albus | reverse complement strand
ATGATTAATGAAGAAATGATGAATTTTAACAAAAAGCCACAATCCACCTGGCCTGGTGGGGAAAGGATGTCTTGAAAAGAAGACAGCTTTAGACATTTTCATGTCTTTTATGCTTTCCTGAGTCACACAAGATTTGACCAAGAAAAACATAGTTTATCTGAATTTGTCCTATTTCTCTCTTCGAGGGTTTTGAGGATTGAACTGGATGAGCTTTGAAATTTTTGTTTGTAAATTCTTTTACTTTGTGAAAGCTTGAATCATGGCGAAAAGGAAAAAAGAGGAACAAGCATTGCCCATTCGGCCACCGCCCGGCCAGAGCCAGGTGAGGATCGGTGACGTGAGACCTTTGACTTTTATTCAGATCAAGAGCTTAGCTCAACCATAATGATTTTAATCAGTATGATCATTTTAAATTTATGTTTAGAATTAGTAGTTGTTGATTTATTTAGATTGCAAGCAGATTATTGATGATTTTAAGGTTTATATTTTATTGCTTGTTGCTTTGCTGTAGCTCTGTTAAGCTTTATATAAAATTCCTGAAAAGATTTAATACTCTCTGTGGTTATTGAATCAAGGTGATGTTATTGACATTCCTATGATTTTGGTGAGTTAACACTTTTAAGTGGTAATGGTTAAGACACACATTTCTCAGTGTTTGGTTACCCAATTTTCAATGAGTGTGATTACCTAAGTCTTAGTGAGTGTGTGAGGTTGCATAACAGTTCACAGGGTTGACAGAAGGCCCAGATTGAGCTGCTAAAATGATTTTTAGACAGATACATCTGAAAAGGGTTTATTTTGAGTGTTTGATTACACAAGTCATAGTATTTATAGTATGCCAACCTTTTCAACAGTGTCTCCAAAAGTTAAAACAGGCAGTGGCAACCCAGCGGTGTTAACAAGCTGCCTGGCTGCGGATACCTCACGGTGACAACACAAGCAGCACTTTTCTGATTGGGCTTGTTACTTGGGTGAATTCTGTACAAACCGGCTGGCTGTGCGAAGGGAGGCGGAGTTTAGAAAATTATATCAGAAAAGGATTTTATCTAAAATATTCAGTTATTTACTTGTTACATAATACACACTATTCTTTAAATATCCTATCCTTAATAACATCTTAGATCAACTAAATACTGTGCAAAACAAATATGGTCTTAGGTGTCCAGTGACACAGCTTTCATTGGTTATTTCAGACTAAATTTAACACTTCCTCAAAAAGCCAGAGTATCCTGGCTTATAAAGGTTTCTCAGTATGGTAACATCTGAGGGTTAAGGGGGTAGCTGCCACAATAACTGCAGGTTGCTGTTATTTGGGAGGTTTGGGGTCTTATCCTGAATTAATAACATGAAAGAGGGAGGTCTGCAGGGAACTCTGTTCGCAGGTTCATGGTAGTCAATTACTGAGTGAATATCTCCATCATACAACCTCAAGCAGTGTTTGGAGCTTTAATATGTTTCAAATATGCCACCTTAGTGTGAGAGGTTAAGCTTTATTCCTATGTCCAGGGGTTAGCATATGGCCTTCATACACTTCATTAAAACAGATGGAAGTGTTGCAATGAAGTACATACAATTGTATAGGTGTGCCTGTTAAAGTGGCGGGGTCAGTGTGTTTAAGGTAAATGCCCACTTTAACTGATCAAGTGACACTGAGAACCTGACACTAAGAGCCTGACCCCAGGTGGCAGTACTGAGCAAATCGCTGCTTGGCGCACCAGAACAAGGAGAAGATGCCAGGTTAAACCGGAGAAAGCAGGTGAAGGTGAGATTTGTGTTCAAATAGAAGCGTTTTCATATATCACGCTTTACTTTCACAAGAAAAAAGCATTAAGGGTGATGACTAAGTAGTTGGCTTTGTGTATGCATGTCGGGTTTGTTTGCTGGCTTCTCTTAAATTGTTGTGCAAAGCCGTCCCCCGGCTGTTTTTGGAAGAGCCACCCGGGACTGTTTCCAGCAGAGTTAGGGCATTCGGAGCTTTTCGGGGCAACGTTTTTAATATGCAGGTCTTGGGTTTCATAATGGATAAGCATGCCACCCAGTGCAGCAGTTTGTTTCACTAATGTGTTTTTAATAATTTTAGAACAACAATGGAAGTCTATCGCACAGACAAATAAGCTCATCCAGGGTGGAGACATACAGCCTATAACTGTGAGTAGAAGCACAGTTTTTTAGTCTCTGTGTGGTTATTGTTGAAAATACTATTAATAGCCTATAGAAAATGACCGTCCTTATCCTTTAACCATGGAACAATCTTTACATTCCCCCCAGTATAATAACATCTGCATCACAAAACACTATATTGTTCAGAAAAAGACAATTCATCTGTCAAATGCCATCAATAGAATAATATATCAACTGCATCCCTGTTCTTACTATGTCTACAGTGACACATAGACAAAAAGCTTTATTCTATTACAGGATGGTGGGTGGTGATTTTTTTGCTATGGCAGTGAACAAATGAACATGGGCTGGGTTGAGTCATCAGATTCGTCTCTGATTATAGCCTTCAGTGAGACTGACATACGGCCTATGCATTGTGAAGTTTGTATTCAATGTCAAATTGCCATAATTGGGATCTGGAAATGCTGCTTAGTACTTTCACTACATCTTGATGTTTTATTGAACCTAGTTATTCTGGTTTGTGAAACACTTTCATACCTTTGTTTCATGCATTTGATATCTTGAAATCATCCTTTAAAATATTTGAACAGAATTAGTTTTAGGAACTGCTTTTCAAAATAAGGTCAAGATCCTTTTTAAGACTGATAATAGGGGAATAAAAAAAAAACTTTTATATCAAGCTATCTGTGAAGAGCTTTTAGCCCAATTTAGATATGTTATTTGTGCAAGCAGGTCTATCTCCAAAGTGTAGGAGTTGTAGAGCCAAGCAGACACCGTGTCATCAAATCTTGGTCCAGAGCTATTTAGTTGAGAGCTGATGTTGCTGACTTTATTGTGTTACCTAAGAAAATGTACCCGTGTCCAGAAAATGACTTGGTATGTTTTAGGGGCCAGTACAAATTTGTTTCTGGCCATGGAGAACAATGTCAAAATATGCTTCACCATCCTGAGGGCAGAAAAGAAAAACAATTCTAAAAATCATTTTCGGGATAAAGAGATTCCTTCACTTTTTGAGCACTGACCTTCCTAAACCAGCTTACTTCATGTATTTACACAGGATCCAAAGATTTAAAAATCAGCTTCTTTGTGGTTTCTTATTGTTTAAGAATGAGCCATGAAATGATCAGTTCTTGAGTCATAAACGACTTGAAAAACCACATATTTAGTGTGTGTGTAAACACAGCATTGGCCAAAAACAAGAACGGGGTTGAAATAGTCTAGATGTGTAGGGACTATGGGCAAATCAGATGTAGGTACAAAATCTCAGCTCTCTGCTTCTTCCTGGAGAAATTAGAGTCTATGGATCATTATCCCCATTACACTCCTCTCTCTTTCACTCAACACACACATACACAGGAACACATTCCTATTTCCTCTTGTTCTCTATCTTATTGTCTGTATCACATTAGTGGGTTTTGGCCACCTTTTTATTTTGTCTTTTTTTTCTGACACTGTTCCTGTTAACATTTCTTGACTCTCCTCCCCTTCCACCATACACACTTCATCAACATCATCATGATCTTTGCCTTTATCATCACCATTATCATCTGGATACCATTCGCTGGTTCTCCACTGTTGCCTATAGAGTCTCCCTCCCTCCCTTCCCTCCTTCTTTCTCTCTAGCGCGCACACGCACGCACACACACACACACACACACACACACACACACAAACATCTGGAAATAGTCAGTGTCTGCATGCACGGGAAGGGGGCTACCTCTCTCTCTCTCTCTCTCAGTATCACTGCAGAGCTAAGCTGCAGGGGCAGCAGAGGCAGAGAGAAGAAAGAGATCAAACTCCCGATCAGTGAGACACAGCCAGACAGGCAGACAGACAGGCAGACAGACACATAGACTGACTGACAGACGAACCACCGGACCATTACGGACTGGATCAGGACGTTGAAACCCGCCTCCGGATGAGACAGGACGGCCTGGCTTTTGTTTTTTTGGGGGGACTCTGCTACAGATACGTGGAATAACCGACAAGCTATTGGGAGAGTTAACCCCGTGCTACCCGTGATGGAATATTTACGCTCTTCTCAATTTCTAATTTTTCTTATTTTCCCTTCCTTCTCCTTCTCTTCTTCCACCACCTCCACCTCCTCTTCTTCATCCCCTCACATTCTGACACGCTGCTGAAGATGCGCGCGAATGCGTCTTTTGCGCACTTCCATTGCGACCACCACTGACAGCGTTCGTGCTTTATAACATTTTGAAACCTTATTTTTTTAATCACAGCAAGGGAGAGGGGAGAAAGAAAGAGGGAGAGAGCGAGCGAGGTGTGAATTGAATTGAACGCGGTGCTGGTCTCATGTTTCTTGCCTAGGGCCCGGATGTACCGAGGGATGCACCGGTGCGTTTTCCCAACCGGTTCCGCCGAAAGCTCCCTCTTTTTTCTCGCCTTCACCTCCATCATGGGGATTAGGTAATATTCACTCCATCCGAAGAGACCCTCTCCATAAAGAAAAATAACGGAATACCCAAAACTATCTGTGCCAGACAGTTCTTTCTTATTTTTCCCTGTTTTTTGATTTCTTTATTTTTGGGGGGCTTTTCCCCTCTTGTTATTTTTCCTCCTCCTCCACAGCTTTTTCCTCTCTCTCTCTTCCATTCACCTATAGGGATAACGCCGGACTACATTTATGGTAAATGAAAGCAAAAACATGTACATCCCGGAGGATACCCTTGAGAACCATCAAGGTATGTGGTGCCTTTTTTATTTATAACTGGCAAACATCTTATAATTGTGCGTGAGAGAGGGAAGGGAGAGCGTCAAAAGGGGAGGGAGGGAGTAAGAGAGGTATGATCGTCTCGAAATGGGGATGGGATGGGGGAAAGAGGGGGTGGAGGGCAGGAGGGAGGAAGAGGGGTAAAACGGAAAGGGCTATTAACACTCTCCTCCTTTTACGACAGATGAACAGTGTAGTTCTTTTTCTTCCACTTTCCTACTGTGTACAGTTTGTTTCTGATTTTTCTTCTACGCGCAGTTTGTGCAGCAAGCGAACTTGTGCCATAATCACGCAACAAGGCTGCAGGTAGCCGCGAACAGCTATGGCTGGGGCCTTTTTCTTGCTTGGTTTCCATCCACACTTGTGGGTTTGACAGGCCTTTCCATCGGAGAACTGTGGCATAATGGGTGGGCAATGGTCATAATTAGCCAGCAGGCAGTTGTAGGCGGGGGACATTATTGTTTATGACACATTGCCAGCAGAAAATGACAGCAAAAGTGTGTGCGTACAAATTATTTGACAGATCTCGTCTCCTCAAAGCTTCTGGGTTAGGTAAAGTAAATCGCACACATATTTTGTTGGCTATAGTTCAGAACTGAACACAGAGTGGTGCTAAGGAGCGAGAATTTCAACAGCACCCACCAATATGTACACTGGATTATTATATATCCTCCAGTATTCTATAGTCATTAGTCCTGTTTGTCACGTTTTGATCGAAGTCTTCATGTCGACAGGGCTTCTTAATAGCAGAGCGCGAGAGAGGAATAGCACAGAGATGACAGGTGGCAGTAGGAGGGCCTGCAGGACTTATTTATCTGCTGAGAATTGGGTTGATGGTGTGCTATTTTTGGGATGGCAGCGGAGGACAGTAGCTTCTTTAGTACAAGATTTGATCGAAGTTTAACGCGACGACTTTTTAAGTGTTTTCAAAGCAACACGTGCAGAATCAGTGGAAAGCCAGGGCTGTGGTTTGATTTACGGTGAGGAAAGGGTCTGTTTGCATTGCGCAGTATTACGCGTCGCTCCTTCCACCCACGTTGCAGAGAGCAAAGCCCAGCAATGTATTCGTTTACGTCTATAGCCGAACCTTGTAATTAAGCCAGGGGTTATTTATCCGATCACTATTATCATCCTCTTAACCATCATCATCATCGTCATCGTCGCCTTCATCCACCATGTCCATCACAGCCACATACCTCTGCCTTGGCGACAGGTTCCATAGCAACAGGGGATACGGGGAGGGGTGGTGGTCTATGTGTATATGTATTTATGTGTTTGTGTGCGAGCATCGGTGTCGCAGCGAGGCACATTCACCAACAGTTTGTTCCCAGAAGCAACTAAACATAGGGTGGGTGTTACCTGCAGGAGCTGCTGCTATGTTCATCGGGCTTACATAGATTATTGGCTGTTTAAACACAATGGCACATAATCACGAAGCTGTGTGTCCAGTGACAAATCACAGTTACCTTCATTGCCATGGTGCCATTTAATTTTTGTTGTTCTCATCAGAAAGGGCCTCTTTGTTCAAGATGGCCAAGAAGTAATGGATATCATCATCAGCATCATCATAATCACATACTGTATAATCTGTCAGTCTGCCATAGTGACTCTCAGCCAGATCAGGAGAAGTGTTTGACAACACAAGAAGACACTAGTAGACCTTTGTTTTAACAAGTAGTTCTTGATGTAGCTTAGCGAAACATACATTTCTTTTCAAGACTGTTCTAAAGCTGGGCATGAGCTCATTACTGACATTCTGAACTTATTACAAACCTCACAGGAGATTGGTACATAATACCATCTAATAGTCAAATTATTTCATATGCAGAGCAGGAACTATTTTAGCTTAGGTGTGAGTCCACAGCACAGTACTAGCCAACAATAACAAAACAGGAAATAATTACATTATGCACATTGTTTGTCCCATTTGCCTACTGGAAGTGATAAAATATAGTTGACTATAGTGAACTGCTTGTTCAGTCAAAGTGAATCAGTACACCATACATGAAATAACCGTATTTGATAAACATTTTCAAGCTGATAGAATCATGTCTGAATACACCTTTTAACTTATTTCTCATCACTGGGAATAACTTGAACCAGATTACTGTGAGATGCTGTATACAGAACATTTATCTCAGGATGCAGTTTATTTGCGTGGTGGTTTCAGCACCACGGACAGTTCATTCTTCATTGGTCTATTGACAGCTATATGACAGCTGTTGAAGAGTTGCAAAGACAGACATTGGTCTACCAGGTTACAGTATGCTATCAATGCACTGCCACCGGGAACTGTCCCGTACTCAGGCCAGCTGGCCGGCTATTGGCCTGAGCTGCCTGGCCCCACTACACATTTGTGTTTCCATTGCACAGCATGTGCATTGCTCTTGCAGAGTAGCCCTATGTCATGATGCCATCTTCTGCATGAGCAGAATGGACATCAACAGTAGGTGCACAACAGAGCAAACATGGATTCAACAAACATAACTTATATTTATAGGCTTCCTCTTTTTGTTTTCATAATGCGCTGCCTTTTCCTTTTTTGCTTGTTGTTTTTTTTAATAGGGAGGGTCACCTTCTTTAGCTGAGACACTTTCTGTTGTTAAAATGGCATCTCATGTCATTGTATGAAGAGCAGGAAAATGTTTTGAAACACACAGTGCACATACAGTATACACACACACACATTTATTGCAGCAGCAGTGTAATCAGCAAGTTGATTTTTCCTGTGGGCATTGTGCCAGAACCATGAAACCTCCGTTAGGGACATTAATTGGTTTCTAATGGTTACCCTGGGGTGCTTGCCACCTGCCAAATCACCTCACTGTAATGACTTGACTTGATAATGCTCAGTGATTCAATTGAAGTTACCTCAAAAGATGGTTTAACAACACAGAGCTGCTGCCAGCCATGTTCACACCGGCAACTTTTCAAGAGGCTCTAAACCAGTCTTCTATTCTTTGGCTGGATTTGGACTTTACACACACACACACACACACACACACACACACACACACACACACACACACACACACACACACACACACACACACACACAGACACACACACAGTCAGTACGTAAAGTTTTCAGACACTTTTAAGTTTTCCACATTTTGTTATGTTGCAGACTCATCTTGAAATTGTTTCAATTTTTCTCCTCATCAATCTACACAATACTCCACAATATTAAAGTGAAAACAGATTTTTGCAGTGTTTTGAAAATTTATTAAAAATAAAAGACTGAAATATCCCATTTACATAAGTATTCAGACCCTTCACTTCGTACTTGGTTAAAGCACCTTTGGCAACAACGACAGCCTCAAGTCTTCTTGAGAATGAAGCTGCAAGCTTGGCACACCTTTCTTTTGGAAATTTCTTCTAGTCTTCTTGGTAGAATTGTTCAAGGTCAGTCAGATTGGATGGGGAGTATTGATGCACAGCCCATTCCAGGTCTCCAGAGATGTTCTACTGGGTTTAGGTCCAGACTCTGGCTGGGCCACTCCACGGCATTCACAGAGTTTTCTTGAAGCCAAGCTTGTGTTTTCATAGTGCTTTGGGTCTTTGTCTTGTTGAAATGTAACCCTTTGCCCCAGCCTGAAATCCTGAGCATGCTGTAGATGGTTTTCATTCAGGATTGCTCTATATTATTCTGCTCCCATCCTTCCCTCTATCCTGACTAGTCTACCATCCCCAGTCTCCAATGCTGTCAGCCTCAGCCCAGTCGCAGATGTCACAGCATGATGCTGCCACCACTGTATTTAACTGAGGGATGGTATTAGTTATGTGCTGCTCAGTGTCAGTGCCTGGTTTTCTCCACACATGCTGTGGGGAATTGCGGCCAAATAGTTCAAGCTTTGTTTCATCAGACCAGAGGATTTTGCTTCTCATGTTCTGAGAGTTCTTCAGGTGCCTTTTGGCAAACTCCCAGTGGGCTGTCATGTCTTTTAGTGAGGAATGGCTTTTCTCTGGCCACTCTATCATAGAGGCCTGATTGGTGGAGTGCTGTACTGATGGTTGACCTTCTGCAAGGTTCTCCCATCTCCAGAAACAAACTCTGGATCTCCTTCATAGTGACCTTTGGGTTCTTGGTTACCTGCTGACCAAGCCTTTCATCCCCCATTACACCATTTGGTTGGCCGGCCAGATCTATGAAGACTGTTGGTGGTTCCAAATCTCTTTCATTTGAGAATGATGGAGGCTACTGTGCTCTTGGGCACTTTCAATGTTGCAGAAATTCTCTTGTATCCTTCCCCAGATCTGTGTCTTGACACAGTCTTGTCTTGCCGGTCTTTGGACAATTCTCTTGACCTCATGGCTTTGATTTCACTCTGACATGCACCATCAACTGTGAGTCCTTATACAGACAGGTGTGTGCCTTTTCTAATTATATCCAGTGAATTAAATTAGGCACAGGTGGACTTGAATCAAGTTGTCGAAGCATCTCAATGACTGTTGATGGGAGTAGGATGCACCAGAGCTCAGTTGCAAGTGTCATAACAAAGGGTCTAAATACTGATGTAAATGGGATATTTCAGTCTTTTATTTTAATATATTTAGAAAACACTCAAAAACCTTTTTGACTTTCACTTTAACATTGTAGAATATTGTGTAGACTGATGAGGAGAAAAATTGAATTGAATCCATTTTAAGATCAGTCTGCACCATAACAAAGTGTGGAAAACTTGAAAAGATCTGAATACTTTCTGTACTGAATGTATGTATGTTTGTATTTATACATAAAAATGAAAACAGAGCAACTGCAGATGGCAGAGTTGATGGCTTCTTCGAAGTGAGGGAAAAACAATCAAATGCATTTTAATTAGAATTCACATGGGCAGAGAAACAGTGAATTGAGATAAGCCATCAATCAGTTTGCTTGACAGAGATGGAAATCTGGGCAATCAAGCGCCAGTCTACTGTTGCTCAATCTACTTGTTGCAGTTGTGGCAAGGTGAAATGGATAAACTGATTATTTGACTTGTGTCAGATTGTGTAGTAGAATGAATGCAACTTGAAAGTTTTTCCTCCATAATAGAGAAAGACATTTTGTCTTATTATGCAGCCTCAGTCTGTGGAATTGTCATTGATGAGCTACTTTTTACAACATAATTGACTTCCTGTCTGATTCATTAATGCTAATTTGGATGGTATAGTATCAGATGCCGTTTATCAAACCTGCTTCCAACCAGTGTTTGCTTTGAAACAATAGCACTGAGGTAAAATAACTTAATGTGAGTCCGAAGCCTTTGTAATCAAATGTTATTATGTGGCAGTCATTTGAAGAAGAAAATCATAAGAACCACTGCAACATTCTTTGCTGTTTCTAGAATGGACATTGAACACAAAAATTTTATATGTCTAACAACAAAAAACACACCTTGTTAGTGTGTTGCAGTCCAACTTTGATCAAACAATATCCTCCCTTTACCCTTACTGACACTCACTAAACAAAAGCCAGCCAAGCAAACTTGCTTTTGTTTTTGCAAGGTGTGCACATTTCTTTTAGCCTGCTATACTGTGTCTTTTCCGCGATTGCTATGCCATCTCCTTTAATACTTCAGCACAGAGGCAGAAAAGCTTAAGGAACGAAGTTAAATTGTTGCATGCGTGTGAACCTTCATTTGGCAGTGAAGCTTTGCTATGTCTCAGGTTAATTCAAGCACAGTTGTTTGATGCCAGCCAGTGAGTTGCTTTACGCAAGGAATTGGGTTTTAGTGAGGGAAGCATTATATTGTGATTCAGTTGTACTCAAGCCTATTAAAAAATCCAAATGTAAAGTCAGAGAAATTAAAATTATTTGCTTGAACTGAACTGTTTACAGCTCATACACTCAGACAAGGTGTTGCAGATACATATTGCTTTGTATAAAGGGATCACTGCCTTATGTTGTCAGCGCTTCAGGCGTTATAAGACTGACACTATACATAGGCGCAGAATGTAGTGGCTATGGTATGTGTGTAGAGATGTTTGTCACAGTGAGGTTATAGCTGTAGTGGAGGATGTAATGAGCGATTAAAGCCCAGTCTGCAAGTTTAGATCAGCCCCTTAAGAGTATGGCATGGCTTTAACTTAAAGATGCAACAACAACAGCTGCTCTTAACTGAAAACAGCATCTGAGAGACAAAAAACACATGGAAGCAAGAAAAGATTGGAGGATCGAGTCGAAGGAGAAACAAGAGGACAAATGACAGACTGCATTAAAAGAGATAAAAGAGAGGAGAGAGTAGAGAGCAGGAACAGAAAGGAGTCATGGAACAAAAAGACAGACTGGCTAGGAAACAGAAGGACAGAACGCAAAGCAAAGGGAAGTGGCCAATAGAGAGACAAGAGGAAACTGTAAATGAGAAGAATAAAGGGATGAAATGAGTGAGAGGGCAATAAGAGTGATAGAGGAAAAACACAAGGGAGCACAGGAGGAGGAGG
The DNA here is from genome assembly GCF_001952655.1 of Monopterus albus. NCBI lineage: Eukaryota > Metazoa > Chordata > Actinopteri > Synbranchiformes > Synbranchidae > Monopterus > Monopterus albus. The sequence continues at coordinate 3,431,473 of NW_018127921.1, read as the reverse complement.
AGGAGGAGGAGGAGGAGGAGGAGGAGGAGGAGGAGGAGGAGGAGGAGGAGGAGGAGGAGGAGGAGGAGGAGGAGGAGGAGGAGGAGGAGGAGGAGGAGGAGGAGGAGGAGGAGGAGGAGGTTAAGGAGGAAGGATTATCTATGACTGTCTTGCTTAAGCCTCTGGTTGCATATTGGAAATCTATCCTGAGGCTGTGCTCTGTTCTTAGAGCTGTCAGACCTCAGTCTTCATTTGTGGTGGGACACTATGCCAACACTGGCAACACCTTGTATGTTTGTGTGTGACAAAGAGAGCAAGTATGCAGGTACAATCGGCCACCTGCCCATATGCATTGTGCCCACTTGGCTCCCTCTGTCTGTGTGTGTCCAGTCTTAGCTGAGTTTGGATGTGTGCTTATGCGTTTTACCTCTATTGTTTTATATGCAGTACACTGAAAAAATTGATTTGTTGGATTTACTTGATTGTAATGTGCACATCAGTCCCACACAATGATAATGTGTAAAACCAACATTATTTTCTTTATGTTAACAGAGGAACTATGAATGAATTGCATTGCATATACTAGCATAATTTGTGTAAATCCAAAGACCCGGTGTTTCCTTTTTTCAGTGTAAGAGCTAAAGTTTGTGTCTTATATAGTTAACCATCCTATAAACTTGTAAACATAATTCTTCTGTCCTTTGTTCAAGTGTTGCCAAACTAGGTTAAAGTTGCATTGGACTACATGCAGATTATGCATGCTTGTGTGTATAAAAATCGATAGCTCGTCTTTGAGGCTCAGTGAGTCTGAGGCACAATTTGAATAAATGTTATTTTCATGTATTCAGCACCAATGATTCCAGTACAAAAGCTGTTGTTAAAAGACAAAACAAAACCAAAAACAGAGGAAGCATTCAGTATTTTTTGGTGGGAATATTTGGTCTTTTTTGTAATAGTAAACATAAACAGAAAAACACATTTGAAACATCAGAGATGATGTGTCATATTACTACTGTAGCATTCTGGTAATTGATTCAACCTATTTACTCCAGTAGATTGTGAATATGCTGTTTTATGTATATTACATCAATTCATTACAGCACTGTAACAATGAGGCACATACAGATTCATACCACAATCTAGGAAGATGATCACCTTTTGGCCAGTAACAAAAGACTTAAGATCTTATCCCACTTATCTTAGCTTGTCCTTAGCTTGACCACAGTAGCCTGTGGTCTTGGTACAATTTGTGTGTGATAGAAAGAAGGTAAGAGACAGGAAAAGGGACCTGCCTATGTTTCATTTCAAGAGAGATGGGTGTGTATGTTGTAGCTGCACAGAAGGTTTGGCATCTAAATACTTGTTTAACATCAGTTATGTAACAGTGAATCTTAATAGCAGGGGAGCTTAACTAGCTGAGTGTGAATAATTACACCAGAGAGACGAAGGGATAACATGCAACAAAGTTGACAGAGATGTTTTAAACCAGCTGTGCCAGAAACTTACATTGTGAGTCCAGAATTCGCTGGGAATGCTAACATTTGAAATTTACAGCAGCTTGATCTTTTACTAGTTTGTCAAAAACTTGCCACTATACTGGTGTTTTTGTTTCTCAGGTATACCTTACCTTACTGCTGACCAATTTCCAAATCATGCTGCAGAGTTTTTGAATCTTGAATATATTTTCCCTGTTGTCCAGACAAATCTAGTTATGGATGGATTATCAAATGGGCGTACTGAAAATCATGGGTGACTATGGCTCAGGAGGTAGAACAGGTTGTCTCCTAACCGGAAGGTTGGTGGTTTGATTCCTGGCTTCTTCAGTCTACGTGTTGAAGTGTCCTTGAACAAGACACTGGTGTGCGAATGGGTGACTGAACAAATACTGTGAAATCCATGTGTGCTGCGATGCATAGAAAAGCTCTATACAAGTATAAGACAATTTACCATTTAGAACTCAGTTAAAAGACTGCAAAATTATCACAAAGAGATGCAAAACCATGCCAAAGAGACCCAAAACAACTATGAAGTTACAGAAAATGGCCATAAAGTGACAAAGAAATTGCAAAGAGACCCAAAACTGTCAAAATGAGATGTAAAATTAGCAAAAAGAGGCACAATACAACTATAAAGACACACTAAATGAGTCAGCAAAAGACCAGGATTGTACTGGTGATGCTTCTGCCCTGAACCACCAGTACCAGAACAAGAGAAGGCCATCACCTGGGAAGCTCCGGAGCGGCTCAGCAGGGAGAAGTTGGCCAGGACAACAGCATCCTTATATTATGGTTAAACCTGCCCTTTGTTTTATTGTTTATCATGATTTATTTTGATTGTTGAGATTGAAACAGCTCGTGGTTCAATTCAGTTTTATTTGTATAGCACCAGATCATAACAAAAGTCATCTCAGGACACTTTACAAAGTAAGGTCTGGGCCATACTATTATTAGTATTATTATTCTAAAAGAAAATCCCAACAAATCCCTCTTGAGCAAGCACTTGGCAACAGTGGAGAGGAAAACTTCCCTTAGAAATCTCCGACAGACCCCGGCTCATGGTGGGCGGCCTTCTGCCTCATTTTGTTTGGGTGAGTGGATATGGGAGAGAGAAAAGAAAAGCAACAAGACACAATAGACAATCAATCACTGGGCAGTTTGATGTGGCTGGTGACTGCTCATCAGAAACGTACCACTCCAGAGCCAGGGATACCTGTAGAAAGGTACAGGGAGAGAAAGAGAGACACAAACTATGGGAGAGAGGAGATGCAAAGTTAGTGATGCATAATGGTGGCAAGGAGAGAGAGGAGATGGGAATAGCTCAGAGCATCATGGGGCCCCCCAGCAGTCAAGGCCAGTCAAGCAACATAACTAAAGGAAGGCTCAGCCCTAACTATAAGCTTTATCAAAAAGGAAAGTCTTAAGTCTAATCTTAAATGTAGAGAGGGTGTCTGCCTCCCAAACTGAGACTCAGAGCTGGTACCACAGTAAAGGACCTTGATAGCTAAAGGCTCTGCCTCCCACTCTACCTTTGTAGACTTTAGGAACCAAAATTAGACCTGCACTCTGAGAGCGAAGCGATTTGTTGGCATGATAAGGCACTATGAGGTTTTTAAGATACGATAGGGCCTTATCATTAAGGGCTTTGTATGTTAGTAGAAGGATTTTAAATTCTGTTCTGGATTTTACATGAGATCATATGAGAGACATATGATCTCTCACTAGTTTCTGTTAATACTCTGGCTGCAGCATTTTGGATTAAATGGAGGCTTTTTAGGGAATTATTGGGACATCCTGATAGTAAGGAGTTACAGTAGTCCAGCCTGGAAGTAACAAATGCATGGACCAGTTTTTCAGCATCATTTTGAGACAGGATTTTTCTGATTTTGGTAATATTGCGCAAGTGAAAGAAGGCAGATCTAGAGACTTGGTTTATATGTGATTTAAAGGACATATCCTGATCAAAAATGACTCTAAGGTTCCTCACAGCAGTACTGGAGGCCAGAGCTATGTCATTTAGAGTAACTATATGGTTAGATAGCATATTTCTAAGGTTTTCAGGCCGAAGTACAATAACTCTGGTTTTGTCTGAGTTTAAAAGGAAGATATTACAGGTCATCCAGGTCTTTTTGTCTTTAAGACATGAATGAAGTTAGACCAATTGATCAGATTCATTTGGCTTCATAGATAAATGTATCATCTGCATAGCAATGGAGAATTATGCTGTGCTCCCTGATAATATTGCAAAGGGAGCATGTACAAAGTGAAGAGAACTGAACCTAACACAGAGCCCTGTGGAACACCGTGACTAACTTTAGTATGTGTGGAAGATTCATCATTAATGTGAACAAATTGGAATCTATCTCATAAATAATGCCGTTCCTTTAATCCCAATAACATGTTCTAGTTTTTGTAATAAAATGTTGTGATCAGTGGTGTCAAAAGCGGCACTGAGATCTAAGAGGACAAATATGAACACAGGTCCTTTGTCTGAGGCTAGGAGGAGATTATTTGCAACTTTCACCAATGCAGTTTCTGTATTATGATGGACTCTAAAACCTGACTGAAAATCCTCAAATAAATCATTCTTGTGCAGGTGGTCACATAACTGCTTTGCAGCAGGTTTTTCAAGAATTGTAGAAATAAAGGGGAGATTGAACATAATTTATAATTAGCTAGAACCCCTGGGCCAAGAGTAGGCTTTTTGAGTAGAGGTTTAATTTCTGCAACCTTAAAAGCCTGTGGAACATAGCCTGTTAATAAAGAGAGGTTAATCAGATCTAATATAGACATGTTGTTTAGGGGTAAAACATCTTTGAGCAGCGTGGTCACGATGGGGTCTAAGAGACATGTTGATGATTTAGATGAAACAGTTGTTGAGGTCAGCTCAAAAAGATCAATAGCACTCTGGATAAGGGGCAGGTGGATGGTGTACAATAAATACAACTGGCTTTTTAGTTTCCCAGTTTGGGTGTGAGAGACTCAGAGTGAGGCTTTTGAATGAGTTATAACTGTGTTTAGGTCTAGGGTTGGTAAACAGGCTTGAGTCGAAGATTGCTACTGCACAGGAGAGGCCTGACCCACTGCATGGTGTGTTCCCCTCCTAAACAGCTCCCAGACCCTGAGGAGGGAGCACGTCTAAGAGAGTATCAGCAGTCCAGTGATGCTATATGTGGTTGAGGGGAAAGAAACAGTGACCTGGCCTCCCTCCCTATGCTGTCCATGCCATGGATTTTAGCTGTTGGTACTGGAGAAATAGTTTTCTCCCAACCTAGTTCTTCCAGACTAATGTATCGAATGATATGAATATGACATTAATATTTCCTCTAATTACCGCTTTTATTGTTTCCCATAGTAGAGAGGGTAAGGTTTCTAAAGAGTCATTCATCTCTAGAAAGAATGCCCACTCTTTTTTAATAAAACTATTAAGGTCCGCATCTTGAAGTAATGTTGTATTAAAGTGCCATCTTCTAGAGGGTTTAATAGGGATTTGAGTAGTTAATATGAGGGAAATAGGTGTGTTCACTGATTATGATTGAGTGAATTGTGGTTTCTGCTACATGTTTAGTTAGTGAATTATTAATGAGAAAAAGGCTGATTTGAGATAAAGACTGATGGATGGGGGAAAATTATATTCTCTAGATGAGGGATTATTCATTCTCCAATTATCGCCAAGACCATAATAATTCATGTATTGTTTTATTACTTCTGTAGAGTGCCAGTTTCTTGTATTGCTGGAGGGGTTTGAGTGATCATTTTTTTGGTTTATAACAGTATTGAAGTCTCCAGCAATAATAATGTTTTAAAGTCATGTAGTGAGGAGAAAAAGAAATGGAAAAAGATGGGCCATCATTATTGGGGCCATAGATGTTGGCAAGTGTATATGCTGTGTGGTTAATGGAAACATTACCAGTGATAAATCTTCCTTCTGGGGTAATGATAGATGTGTTGCGGACCAGTGGAATATTTTTATTAGTTAGAATTGAAAAGCCTCACTACCTGCTATTGTATGTTGATGTAAATATTGTTTAAATGTGAGGTTTTGTAGTTCAGGATTTGTTAAATGAGTCAGCCTTTAATTTTGTCAGCCTTTAATCTTTTTAGCCTGGGTCTGGAAGCCATGCACCTTCCATGATACAAATTTAAGTGACTGTGCGTGATTGTTAAATATGTCTGATTTTGTGAGGCAAAGAAGTGTGTTTTTGAATATAAGATTAACATACAGTGTATTCTGAAGAGGGAGAGCAGAAAAAAGAGTAAATGATGACAGAATCTAAAGTTGGTACGTGTGTATATGTACGTGTGCAAATATGGGCATGTAGGTGTTTGTTAGCTGAGAGTGACTGAAAATAAAATGCTGTCAAATGGCAAATATGAAGCTGAAGACAGGGCAAATGTACATACAAACGATGTGGGGATACATGGCTAGGGGTGTTTGTAGCAGTTTGTGTCAGATAATTGTATGTGTGTATATTTAAGTGGTGAGAGTGATTCATTATATTTATGATGCAGCAATCACTGGTTCTTACAGCAGTTGTGGTACAGCTGTCCAATGTATAATTTGTCCACAATGTTTTGTTCATTTATTTTTTTGTCTGTGTTGTTTTGCAGTGGGGTAGAGAATTTTGCACCATCTATTTATTTCACATGGGGATTGGTGTTTGAGTGCCTTTCACTTCTTTTACTTTGTTTTTGATGACATCTTTATGTTTGTTATGTTCCAGTTTGGCTATTATTATGTGTTTTGTTTGGACATGATCCAAGACGGTGTATACGGTGGAAGATGATCTTGTTGACTGTGTCCGGTGGGATTTTGAGTTGATTCTTCATGAAGTCCTTAACTAGTGCTTCAGGATTGTCGGGAGATAGTTTATGGAGCCAGATCAGTGGCTTTAATCTTTGGCGTAAAAAACAAAACTGTAACTGAAAAAGCAAACACTGACAGTAAAGCAACTGTGGCATAAAAAAAGTATTACTACTGCAAAAATATTTTTCTCAATGCCAAAGTATTTTTTATGACAATCTTATGTTTTGTTTTTGTTTTTTTTTGTGTTGCTATCACTGTTTTTCAATGCCAAAGTTTTTTTTTCTTCAGTTTCACTTCCCTCGCACAGCTTTGGCATGGAGGGGAGGGCTTTGAAGGGCGGCGCTGGGGACAGTGTGATTTGCATAATTTGTTTGATATCCATGAGGAGAGGACAGCCCTGTCCCCTGAGCCGCAGTCCACATTGAGGCTTCTGTCTGCCAAGCATGCCCCCCTCCTGTGCTGATAGTACTGATTAGGCAAATCAGGATTAGATTAATTTGGTTATAAAGACAGTTTGAAACAGTTTCATATTTGTGAAACATTTTTTCTATCTGTGCATATCTTTAGGTGTTTTACTTTTTCCTCATGTAAACCTGAGGAAGAAATCATTTGTCAGTAACTTCGATATATCGTGTATGTAAAGATAATGTACTGATATTTACAGATTTAAATAACTGCATATACATTCTTTTATTTGACCTAAAATCTGTATCATACAGATGTCAGACAGTGCAATGTATGATATGAAGTCCTACACTACTTTCTTTGTGCAAGCTTATGTTGACACGTAAAAACTGATTGTATTTCAAGAAATCAATGTTCAGTATGTAAAAATATACAACAAAATTTACTTTTTCTAGAATGTCTAAAACCCTTTCACAAATCAGGAGATTGGCATTTTTCCAATATTAATAAATGCCAATGTTTATTTTATTTTTTGAGTAGAAATGCTTCAGTATTAGTGTTTGCTTCTTTTATGGTTTAGTTGTTTCTTTTATTTTCAGTTACGGTTTTACTTTACAGTGCCAAGGACTAAGGTCATTTATCTGGCTCCATAGTCGTTCTGGAGTGCCAGAAAGAACCAGGTTATTGGGAATGTTTGTGGTTTGATTGTCCAGTATGGTTTAAAATTTCTGGTATAAGGTCTGTTTCTTTAGCTCATATTTGTAGATGTAAAAATGTTTTTCTTTCTCTCGGGGCGAGAACATCCAAAGAAGCTGTGCCATAAGTGTTTCCTTGTTTACTAGACAGCATACATGTGTTGCAAACCCTTCCTTCTGCCTTGTTTGGCACGTTTGAGAAGAAGTAAAGTTTAAAGCACAAAGGATGTACTGTCACGTGTTTTTATCAGGCTCTCAGTTCCAGCAGCCTTGCTAGTCAGGCCTCTGGTGGGCTTATCATGGATGGGTAACTGCATAATAGAGAAAGTGGTCTGTACACAAACTTGCATTCACACACACCTCCTGCTGGGTGACAGCATCCAGGAAAGACAGAAAAAAATAGAATGTGCTCTGTGTTTGTTTGTGTACTTGTAGAGTATGACTATCTTTGAGACAGCCAGTTTACATTTTAGACCTTGGGTGTGAGGATGTGAGAAGGTGATTTGGCCGTTGTAACATATACAGTACTCAAAGGGCTGTTTGCAGGTTGTTTCACTAGGAATTTACATTTATATTTCTGATTCTATCCATTCTGGTTAGTCCTGTTGTTTCTTATTTTTGTTATTCTCTGCAGTTTGTCTGTGTTTCTGTTGTTCCTTTTTCTTCATCAGTTGTTACCATAGTGACTGACATAAGACTAGATTCAGGAGGATGAAACTAAGGTTAGAAAGTGAGTCTTAAAAAGATCCTGCATTCTTTCCCTCTTCTTTTTCACTCCAGGGGCCCTTTTGTTGTGGCTTCAGCCCACCTCTCTTTCTCCTACTTTGACTTTCTAATATTCTGTCTCCAATTCTGTCTTACTTGAAATTTGTGTGTTGACCTTTTGTTTCTCATCCTTCCCTTTTGCTCCTATTAAGACAAGGGTAAGGTCTTCCAGTATGAAACGACCCAACTATATAGGCCATGAGAGTGTCCTTGACTGTCTGTGTGTCCCCTGTCATCCCTTCTATCTAGGCTAGTCCTAATGTATGTGTGTGCTCCATGGACCACTTCCCCACAGACCACACTTGTGCGTGTGAGGGAAAAGAAAGTGTGTATGTCTGTATAGAGCAGTCCACTTTTTAAAAGATTAGACTCACTTTCACCCAGTGGGGTCGTAATGACTAAAACGGGCTTATTACAGGGCCCCTTCTACAGTTTGTGTGTGCAGTTCCATCTCCAGAGTTATATCTATAAGCTCCAGAAAGAGGAAAGGCTGGTTTAACTATTTAAGGTAGATTTAGTGTGTATTTTTGTAACTTTATGGATTGTTGGTCAGCCTACCACTTACAGACTGAAATATCACGGCAACTATTGGATGGAGTGCCAAGGAATGTGTTACAGAAATTCATGCATCATAATAACTTACTGTAGCTGCACTTTGTGTTTGGTGCTAATTAGGAAATTGTGACATGCTAACACACCAAACTAAGTGAGAACCTGGTAAATATTAGCTGGTAAGTATCAGCATGTTTAAATGCTAAATTTGGCATTTAGCCCAAAGCACCGCTGTGCCCAAGTGCAGCCTCACAGAACTGCTAGGCTCTCAGCCTTGTTATGTGTGTCTACAAGACGTACCTTTTCAAATTGAGTTTTATTTTCTTCTATGTATGTGTAAGGCTGTTGCACATTTATTTTGTGCAAAGAAAGTCACAGGCACGCACATACAGCAGGAAAACATCTTAATGTCAGCCTTTCTCCTTGCATAAAATTGATTCTGCATGTTTATGATTTATACCAAAGTCACCCGCCATGGAAATGAGAGCAACCACAGACTCCATTTCAGTCGATTGAAAAGAGATAGTGGGCGTGGCAGTAGTTCTGATGTGACTGTGGCTATTCCTGTTCCTGTCTCTTTCTCTGCTTCTTCTCTTCTTTTTTTACCTCCCCTTTCCACCCTTTACCCTGGCTCATCTCCTCTTCACTCCTTTGATTTGTATTCCAGATCAAAATGTCTGATAGAGAGAGAGAGAGAGAGAGAGAGAGAGAGAGAGAGAGGGAGAGTGAAGATGATAGGTTTTTTGGGGATTGGCTTAGCGCCTGTGGTGATGTCATCAGAACAGGAGGTGTGACATTGACTGTCTGT
>NW_018127921.1:3412174-3420178 GCF_001952655.1 Monopterus albus | reverse complement strand
CTTTCCCTCTTCTTTTTCACTCCAGGGGCCCTTTTGTTGTGGCTTCAGCCCACCTCTCTTTCTCCTACTTTGACTTTCTAATATTCTGTCTCCAATTCTGTCTTACTTGAAATTTGTGTGTTGACCTTTTGTTTCTCATCCTTCCCTTTTGCTCCTATTAAGACAAGGGTAAGGTCTTCCAGTATGAAACGACCCAACTATATAGGCCATGAGAGTGTCCTTGACTGTCTGTGTGTCCCCTGTCATCCCTTCTATCTAGGCTAGTCCTAATGTATGTGTGTGCTCCATGGACCACTTCCCCACAGACCACACTTGTGCGTGTGAGGGAAAAGAAAGTGTGTATGTCTGTATAGAGCAGTCCACTTTTTAAAAGATTAGACTCACTTTCACCCAGTGGGGTCGTAATGACTAAAACGGGCTTATTACAGGGCCCCTTCTACAGTTTGTGTGTGCAGTTCCATCTCCAGAGTTATATCTATAAGCTCCAGAAAGAGGAAAGGCTGGTTTAACTATTTAAGGTAGATTTAGTGTGTATTTTTGTAACTTTATGGATTGTTGGTCAGCCTACCACTTACAGACTGAAATATCACGGCAACTATTGGATGGAGTGCCAAGGAATGTGTTACAGAAATTCATGCATCATAATAACTTACTGTAGCTGCACTTTGTGTTTGGTGCTAATTAGGAAATTGTGACATGCTAACACACCAAACTAAGTGAGAACCTGGTAAATATTAGCTGGTAAGTATCAGCATGTTTAAATGCTAAATTTGGCATTTAGCCCAAAGCACCGCTGTGCCCAAGTGCAGCCTCACAGAACTGCTAGGCTCTCAGCCTTGTTATGTGTGTCTACAAGACGTACCTTTTCAAATTGAGTTTTATTTTCTTCTATGTATGTGTAAGGCTGTTGCACATTTATTTTGTGCAAAGAAAGTCACAGGCACGCACATACAGCAGGAAAACATCTTAATGTCAGCCTTTCTCCTTGCATAAAATTGATTCTGCATGTTTATGATTTATACCAAAGTCACCCGCCATGGAAATGAGAGCAACCACAGACTCCATTTCAGTCGATTGAAAAGAGATAGTGGGCGTGGCAGTAGTTCTGATGTGACTGTGGCTATTCCTGTTCCTGTCTCTTTCTCTGCTTCTTCTCTTCTTTTTTTACCTCCCCTTTCCACCCTTTACCCTGGCTCATCTCCTCTTCACTCCTTTGATTTGTATTCCAGATCAAAATGTCTGATAGAGAGAGAGAGAGAGAGAGAGAGAGAGAGAGAGAGAGAGAGAGAGAGAGAGAGAGAGAGAGAGAGAGAGAGAGAGAGAGAGAGAGAGAGAGAGAGAGAGAGAGAGAGAGGGAGAGTGAAGATGATAGGTTTTTTGGGGATTGGCTTAGCGCCTGTGGTGATGTCATCAGAACAGGAGGTGTGACATTGATGTCATGTCAACCAAATAAGATCAACATGCTCATATAGAGGAAGAGAGATGGACAGCTACTGGTGGGAATTGAGGGATGGAAAAGAGGAATAAGAAAAGCATGTGTCAGATGTTGGACTTTAAATATTTATGTGTTTTTATTCTGCACATGAAAACACAGACCTACCTTAATGTTGCCATGTTAAACACTCACATCAGCCTGTTTCCTGTCACATTCAGCTCAGTTCCCTTCACTGTTCTCAGCAGTCGCCTGTAAAATGTCATATGTTGGTCTTCAGCATGTATGCACCTGGGTTGCAGTGTGATAAAGTTGATGATTAACTACAATACCTGAACGTGGCAGACAGGTAACCATGATACCATGTTAAACAAACACTTCAGTATGTTCCAGCAGGTGCAGAGAGGAAGGAGGACAGGAGATGATGCATGAAAGAAATTGACGAAATGAAAAAGATGTGGAAGAGAGGAGAGGAGGATGATTGTGAGATTTTTTTCTCAGTGATTCGCTGTTATTGTTGTAACATCGTGATAGTGCTGTTCTCTAACAACAGTGGAGGTCAGAGTACAGTTTACTGGAACTGTTTCATAGTCTCTCGTGCAGGAAGTGATTTAATACCCTTTGGTTTCTGAAAGCTTTGACAAAGCCACATAATGTTTCTGCCTTCTTGTCTTTGGCTAGCAGCAGTCTTGTTTGGTTCACTTTTCCCCATGTTCCTCCATTAAAAGCCCATCCACACACATATACACACTCACATTTTTTAAAATCCTTTTGCCCTCCTCTCCTCCTCTAACAGCTACCAACTCTACTGTTTCCACCCCCCTAGTCTTCACTAATGGTCCAAAGATCTGCTTAGGGCCATTTCCCCCTCTATCAATGTTCCATGCCATTTACCAGGGTTGGGTTATTAACACGGACACAGGGAACCATGTCACATTTCTTAGCCCTCTTATACCTTGCACATGAGCATTCACACAAACATGTACAAGTACACAAGTGTACTGTACATTGTGTATTGTCTCTCTAAACCACACACTGATGGATATTTTTGTCTTGTTTGAGCGATGATGATAGGTCTCACTAGGATTTAGTCAGGCCATTACATGATGCCTCTGGGAAATACATTTGAAAAGGTACGGTACATTTGAATAGAAGTGAAGTATTGCTGTTTCAGAACTAAATAGAGTTTTTAAAATAGAGAAATACAGAAAAATACAGGCGACAGTTTGCTGGGATCAATTTTCAACTTTCTAAGACAGTTGAGTCCACATCTACACTGATTACTGAACAGTACATGTAGCTTTCTAGCAACTGAAGTGCTACTACTTAGTTGCTTCTGTCAATCACACCACTCTTGCCTTTCACATTGTAACATTCCCTTGAGTCTCTCATCCTTCATTAGTATTTGAAGTGATACCAAATATAAACTTGTCCATTACTTGTCAGTAACTGGGGAGATGTTTGAGTGGTACTTTATGTAAGATAAACCTACAGGAACACTTGTAAAAATAGCTGCTCTGCTAATGTCCCCCCATAATAGCTACTGGTTTCTAAGAACACTGAGTAGCATTCTTAACATTTTTTCATAATCAACGTTTTCCGCATGCTGACAAAAGCCCAGTTTAGTGGCAGTATAATTAATGCTAATATCACAACATTTAACTTATGCTAATGCTAATTATTGCCAGTGCTGGCAGCTAGATGTGACAGCAGGTTGCCCAGTGTTAATGATGCAGGAAGTTATGTCACAGCACAGTAGGGTTGATTGGGGCACAGATGTTGAGGGACTTGGTAAACTGATTCTTAAGGTATTTAGCTAATGTTTTGAAACAAAGAAAAAAAAAATCAATTATACATTTCTAAACAAGGTTGACATTCACTGTAGGAGTTAGCCTCATTTAAACAAGCACATCATTTATGATAGGCTGCAACTAGGGTAATGTTTTGACTAGGCCATGAAAGGAAGTCCTGTTCACTGCTGATCAGCAAGCCTGTAGCCTACTTACAGTGATACTTACCAACAGTTTAATTATACTTTTCATAATAACCTGTAACAGTTTGAAAGATCTGCAAGTTTTAGGGGAAGCCAACATTTGAAAACAGCTTGGTACCTCTGGTGATGCATTTTCTTTGCAAGTTAAATTGGAGATATGCTGCAGCAACTCATGAACAGTGAGACCTGCTCAAGTTGCTAATTTAAGTTAATTTACTAGTATTTTTATAGAGGACCTGCCAGAAACAAGCACTTGAATTCCTTGCCCATGTTTAAACACGTAAGTTATGTAAATGGCTTCAGATCTAGATTATAGTAGGATAAATTTGATGCATGTGCAATCCAGCATTCAGCCAGTGCGATACAATGTCACTGAACTATCAGTTGTTACTGTGAATATGAATCAGTTCTTTAAGTTTGAAATATTGCTGAAGTACAGTCTACAGTTTCCAAATTGTATAACATTTGACATTTTATTTTTTTCTGCTAAATATAACAAAAAAACTACAAATGAAGAATATATATCTGTGAATTTTCCTAGTTGTTGTGACAAGCAAGTCTAGGGTTTTGGTGTTTTGTAGTTCAGACAGGCAACATCACCCAGTGTCATTGTCTGAGCCAGCTGCTTGTTGTCTGCCCAGTGTGACACACACCCACACACACATGCAAGCAAGCAAGCACACACGCAGATTTTTAAAATAGAGCCATACAGTATTATCAGTCCATTTTGTTAAGGTAAATGAATGTCAGCATTATAATCCCTTTGTTTTCCCTATTTACACCTCTCCTTCTCACACACACATGCACAAATACCAGAGAGGAAACAACATCTGTGGCATCTGGCCAGTCAAAGCTTTGATCTGAGGTCACATCACAGCCATTTTGGAGAAACGTGACAGTCATCTACCCTCACTCTAGTGTTGTTTGTTCTCTAAAAAACAAGCTCAAGAGGAAAACATGACTTGTTTTTTTAAAGATGTCAGACCTGTGTAACACTCACTATAGACACAGTCCATACATACTGAACACATACTGTACAAACATGTTGGATCTGTTTTATTTTCAGCACTCACTCTGTCCTCTTTGTGTCACTCAAGCATTTTTGTGTCTTCTGCTTTTATTCAGTTGCTGTCACTCACTGTGTCTTTGTGCTACTTTGCTGTTTGTTTCTATCTGTCTTCTTCTGTGTTAAAGTTTGTGTGTACATGCAAAGTGTGTGTGTCTGTACCTCAAAGTTAGGCATCTGGTGGCTATCAGAGTTAATCACCCAAGCTTCCTATAACTGCCTGTGACACACAAGCTCATACAAGCACGCACAACAACACACAGAAAATTTATTGGAACATGACAGTGACATAGACAGTGTTGGAAAGAAACAGGGACAGCACAGCAGTAGTCAAAGTGGTGAGATGAACAAACAGAGGGCAGCGAGAGGCCACGGGAAAAGGGAGGGGATATGAGATGAGAGGAGGGAAAACTAAAGGTAGGAAAGTGGCAGGATGTGTTAATCGGGCTATCGCACATTTGGGCATTCAAGAATAGAATGACTTGATAATGACACAGCTGTACTGCTTAAATATATGTAAACAGGAGGTGTTACTGTAAATGCTTGGATAGAAAAAGCATTTAGACCTCTGGTGGCAGGTGAGTGAGTCAGAAGAGAAACACATGAATAAAAACAGATCAGACTGCTCACAACAGTCAACATTATTCTTCAGTTGCAAGTCCATTTAAGTGAAATATTCAGACCTAATACACCATCTAATTTCTCACATTCTGATAGTTGGGATTCAAAACCAGGGATGAAAATATCTATAAAGAGAGTCAAAGTGAGCTTTAGAAGAGCTCTACTATAAAATCGCACGCTCTGTCATTTGAACAAAGATTTCTCATGGTCAGGGTTAGGAGTATTTTGCAGGAGTGAGTTGGGGCAGGGCTATCCTGTCGGGGAGGATGGGTCAGGGCCTGGCAATGATAAATGCATTTATGAATGTACTGTAAGACCAACAGAGAGAGGGAGGCTGTTCTGCTCTTTTCTTTTCCACTGACACTCTGCTGCCTTCTGTAGTCTCTGAGCCGAGCTTCACCATAGCAATCGTTATGTGGAACGACAGTGCAGCGCTTTCCACTGGCACACTGGGTTGATGGTGCATTGCGTGTGAAAGCTCACTGTCTGAGATGTTATGGTTGCATATAATTGTTCTGTTTTCCTTGTTGTTGGGCTCCTGTTTGTGCTCATTATGTCCTCACAGATTGGATGCCGTGGAAAATTGTGATGTGACTTTTCACCAGTGCAAGGATCAATGAGCTGTGCTGTTCTGCTCCCTGCAGCAGAGGAGTTGTGAGCCTCAGTAAAGTTAGCTTTATTCCATCTAAATTCTCATGTAGACAAGAGCAGAGCTCTAGATGTGTCTGTTCCTCTTTCTGACTCTGTCTCTCTTTCCTCTCATCTCACTCTTCTTGAACTTCATCCCTTTAACTGTCATGTTCTGCTCTTGCTTTGATGTTTAGGGGGTCAGGTTCCCATGCCACACATTTGTAGGACTACAGAGAAAGCTTTGTCATGTATTTTTTATGACATAGTTCATATAAACTGTGTACAGTATACATTCGTCCACACCTGGGCTAGTCAAGCATGTTATGTAAGTGTGCACAAAAACAATTTGTGTGCACTTAATCTTAAACAGATATGCCATTACAGTATGTAACCTGCTTACAGTAAAAAAATCATCTTGTTGTGTGTAGTACAGTATGCACATGTGTGCATACAGGGGTGCATTTTCAGTGGTTTCCATGTCTGCCAGATACCTGGCATCACTGTATGCACAGCATTGCTCTTGAGTTAAAACTGTGCATCTACATTTATGTACTTTCTCCGTAATCTTTCCATTTAAATCACTAAATTACGGTATCCAAAATGCCATTGCCACAAAGTTAGTTGTTTTTCTTAGTGATAGAAAAGCTGATGTTTTGGAGGTGTGTTCGTGCTGTTTTAGGGCAGATACAGATTCAGTGTATGTGTGGGTGGAGGTGTGAGAAAAATACCTACCTGCATTACAATTTTCTCACTAGACACTCACATATACACACAACACAGTGCCATGTTAAATGTTTGGCTTTGTCAAATGAAGAAACCGTGTGATCTGAGTAGCAGATACAGCTAATGTTTATCACTGAAGTCAGAAAGGCACAGTCAGACATGCTGACATCACCAGAGGGACTCCAAGGAGGCAGAGTATGGTAGAAGAGCTGGTCCCAGTGCATTCTGTCCAGGTACAAGCACACACGCACACAACTTCCCCAAGTCGTGCTGCTCCCTCTTGGGATCAGTGTGAGCAGCTGTGCTAGCAGTACACTCATAGTAAATCAAAATGCTCTCCTAATTGGCCTGCCTGCTTAAATAAATGAATAAATAAATAAAAAAACAGCTTGAGAAAGGAGTCAGATACCTAAAAACAACTAAAGCAAAATATAAAAAAAAAGATTAAAAGTTTTGTCTTATGAAGACATATTTTTGATTGAAATTTCATAACACTTAATATATTAAAATGTGGATTTATTCCAATCCACTTAAGTAGAGCTACTTTGATTAATTTTCAGGTCTTGGTCATAATTTATAAATCGCTTGTGAGAATTGAAAGCAAAAATACACACAATGCACAAATGAAAGATAATCAATTCAGTATATTTATATTTTGTCTCTATTTGTGGTTGCAGTGTAACCAGATACCTGTGCACAAAGGCTGAACCACGTGTGTAGAGTTACTTATTTTTGTCTCCTGTTTATATTTTTTCATACTTATTTACAATTACTTGTAATTAATTTTTAATCACCACTTACTTCATCTTTTCAGTTGTCCATTGTATCAAAAACAAAGATGCTCAAAGATGTTCCCTTCTGACCATGCGCACATGCCTTACTTTGGGAGGTGTAAAGAGCACCAGCCAGCTGATGGATTAAAGGCATAATTGGGAAGAGAAAGTTTTAGCGATTACATGTGCACACAGGTACCTGAAGCCAGAAAACATTTAGCTTTTTGTATATCAATGTTACCATTATTGTCAGCCTACAGACACACATACAGTAAACTCAATCAGACTGTCACTCACTCAGCTACACTGTGGGAATCAAACACAGAGGCTTCTCCTTTGGCAACCACTGTAGTATTAATGAAGGATAGATGCAGAGTTTTCCCCCATGCCCTGCCATCATCTGTGTTAATCAGCACCGTGTGGAGCCACTCCACATTCATTACTCGTTGATTAATTTTTTAATTATGAGAAAACTCTGTTCGATTGTCACTGAACTGTCTTGAGTGTGTGTGTGTGTTTGAGTGCATGCGTTTACCATGTGTTACCACACATATATGCGACTGTATGCACTTAATAAAGGTTAACGTTATGTATATATATATAAAAAAAAATAAAAATTCCCCTCTAGCCCCCCACTTTGGGGCGGTCTTGTATTCTTTCCTTCAAGCTCGGTCCTCTACCAGAGGCCTGGGAGCTTGAGGGTCCTGCGCTGTATCTTAGCTGTTCCTAGCACTGCACTCTTCTGGACAGATATCTCAGATGTTGT
>NW_018127921.1:3398540-3410435 GCF_001952655.1 Monopterus albus | reverse complement strand
TATATATATATATGGAAATGCGTGTAGCAACACGTATTACCTGTGTGTGTGTGTGTGTCCTGAATACATTATTAAGTAAGAGTGGATGTAATCTGTGGTGGACTAATAGAAAGCGGTCATGCAGGCAGACCTAGCCGTGCATTACAAATCACTACAGCTGGACTGCTTGTTCCTCAAGGTGACATTCAGCTCTACGTGATTCACCTGAAAAGGTGTATGTGAGGGTGTGTAATCTTCATTCTGACTTTTGTTTTGGAGTCTCCTGCAGACCCAGGAGCAATAAAAGAAGTCCTTGATTTGGGAGGACTGTTTGTTGGAAAATAGATGCTCACATGTGTGTTTAGTTACTTTTTTGTGAAATTTGCAAGTAATATTTGTTTGTTCACGTGCCCCTGAAAATATCCAGTGCTCAGTATTGAGACATGTGCAGGCCCCACTTGCATTATTTATGCAATAAGCAGCAGATCAATCATTCTTTTTATTTTGGCTGCTTATCTGAGACTGGATATCAATGGCAACAGGCAAAGCAGAGCAGCCAGACATGCTCACATCCTTTTTTGCAGCCATGTTTTCTAGTTTTTCTTAGGTCCTGAGGCCTTCCTGAGCTACGCAATAAGCTGCATGCAATACCTACAGCATGTTCTGGCTCTGCTCTGGAGTCAGCCCCAAGTTGAGCAGGTCTGAATACTTCCACAGAGAGGCATCCTGAAGACATCAGATATTTGAACCACATCAGCTGGTTCTGTGAAACAGTAAACGGAGGAGCAGAAATTCTTCTCAAAGTCACTTCTGGATGTCAGAAACCCTCAACGTGTCCCAAAGGGTGAGCCCAGACACCCTGTGAAAGAAACTCATTTCAGCTGCTTGTATCCACTTTCAATCACAACCCAAATCTAATGACGATGGAAGAGAAGTGGGATATTGGTCACATAGCACATTTTTCTGTTAAACTTAGCTCCCTCTTCTTGACAGTCTTGACACCTGATACCTGTCCTCCTGCACTTCTGGTAATCCACCATTTTCTGGTCTCAGATTTAGACATACTGACCCTCATTCCTCATTTCACACACAGCTAAGGAGTGTCTGTAAAAGTCAGAAAACCAAATTTGGAATTAATATTTGACGGCAACTTTCTCCTGGTTATTAGATGTATCTGCTGACAGACTATATTAAATGCTGCAACCACTGAAAACAGTAATACTAATGATTTCACACACAGGCCAGAGTTTGTCATTTCTATAGATCTGTTTTTTTCTTTCCTTTACTACTTTCAGTCCATCTACCTCTTTTCTTTCTTTCTCTCTGTCTATGTCATCTCTAGTCTCCTCCCTCCTTCTCTGTCACTACCCTGTTTTCTCTCACTTCTGCCTCTTTCCTCTCTCCCATTTCTCTCTCGCTCTCTCTAGCAGTGGATTATTTTTGGGCTGCCTGGTTAATTTCAGTAGGAAGTCAAGCTCAGTGCCAGGGAAAGTAGAACGCATATAAAGAAGCCAAAAGACAAACAGAGACATCAAACAGCTTCTCGTCTTTTTTCAGCCTCTCAGCATGACACTGCCTTGAAGCTTTGTTTTCAGTATCTGTGTGTGTGTGTGTGTTTTGAAAGTTTTTTGTTTCTGGCTAAATACGTATATTGATTAACTCCTTCTATCCTCTCTTTTGAGCAATAGAGCATTTGATAAAGGCCCACTGAGCACATATAATAATAAGCTACTATTTGAATAACATTTTGACCCTTTACACCCTGACAGCTTCAGTCACATCATCCGCCTATGTGTTTACCAGTTGCTGTGCAACATGCTTAAGTGTACTTGAGCAAGATACTGACACACCACATAATCACTATAATTTACTTTGGACAGGAGCATCAATTAAAAGCCACAAATGAACTCCAACAGTTTTATCGCCTCTCCAGAATTGATTTTTTTTGCCCTCTCTCAGCAGCACCAAACTTTGGGATGGAAGAAATGTGTGTGTTTAATAATTCAACTGGCAGTGGGCCTGATGCTGGTAAAAGCATGTGATCCAGTCAACAGCAGATTATATTGTATTACACATAAAGAGGATAATGGTGGTTTTTAATTGAATAACATCTAACAGAGAGATGTTTACGTGTGGTGTATTTCCGAACTTGAGTGCTGTTTGTGTGTTTATCATGTGTAGGTGTGTCTTTTGTGTATCTGCCTGCATGTTGTGTTTGTATTTATTCCCTGCTGGTTAATGCTAGCTCTGCTTATGCTTGCAGCCCAGCATGAGTGAGATTGACCCTGTGTACCACATTGACCTTGCTTATTACTAACTTTGTGAATGTGTGTGTGAGTGACAGCCACAGGTTACACTTTAGATGGTCTCTGTATGATGGTGGCACATGATCAGCTTAGGGGACAATATGCTGCAAGATGCACACACACACACAGGTGTTAGCATCCTGTTGGGCAGATCTGACTCACACAGTCTACTCTCTTTAGCTCGGTGACTCACAGAGAGGTAGATTGCCCTCAGGTGTCAAGGTGTAAGATGAATAATTCACCTCAAGGACCCCTTGCCCACCTCCCTATCTCTCTCTCTCTCTGCCCTTTCCCTCACAGTCTCTGTCTTATGACTCTCTCTTATTTTTCTTCCTCCTCTCTCCTCCTCCCATAATTAGCCTCTGTGTGTGTGAGGGAAGCAGCAGCATATGTTGCACTGAATCAGAGAGAGAGAGGCAGAGAGAGGGAAAGCTTTGAAGAATAAAAAGATAGAAAGAAGTGAGGAGCCAAGGAACAAAATGAGTGACTGAGAGTACCAGGATGATTCAAATGGAGAATGACCCCATGAGAGTGCACGGTATATGTGTACCAGTTTGCAGAACCTGGTCACCAAGGGTTGTCAAAGAGCACATTTATACTCATACCTGGGCAGTGGAGCAGCTAGATGCACTTGGAATTCTTAAGTCACGCTCCTGCCTCAAATATACTGTAGGTATTGTAGTTGGACTGGGATTTGACTGGTGACTTTTCCCACACCATCTAACTTAAGTTATAATAATCTACTAGAGGGCTGTATGGATGATGTAGGCCAACCGAGAAGTTAACATCACCCTGGTTCCCTCGACAAAAAGTCAATGAGATTTTTCCATAGGCTTTTGGATTATTTCCAAAAATAAGCTCTGTGATGAACAACTGTTCATGATTCTTACACATATTGTTCAGAAAGATAATCTTCACAAGTGAACACTTTTACAATTTTGAAGCCCAAGTGCACGTCACCAGAAGTAAAAAAAACTATTGTTAGGATTTAAACAAGCTACAATACAGTCCCATGACCTCAGCGTCACCACCATGGCTTCCAATGTGTAATTTGATTTAGCAATCTTACCTCTTCAAAATCTTTTCTTAGCATTACCTGATCTAGCTGGTGATCATGGCTGTGTTAGTTATTCAGAATCATTTGCAAATTTGCGAATATAAACAACGAGGCTGTAAAGGCAGACTAGTGAGTAGATGAGTCTTTGTGTTCAGTGTGATATCTAATATGTCTGACAGCTGCTATAGTCTCATTTACCTTGTTAGCCTTTTTTAAGACATGTAAAAACATTAAAAATTGTGAGTGAGGTATTTGCTGATGTATTTTGTTTTGTAGAACAAAACATGAAAATGCATTGGCCTTGTGTTAGCCCGACTTTTTTTCAGGCATCTAACAAAAAACCACAACCCACTTACTTTAGGGCAAAGGAACCAGAATTGCAAAAATGCTTACTCAGTTCCAGTTTTAGGACTCACTATTACAACACTCCTTTTGTGACTACAAGTTTTGACACTTTTATTAATCCAGGAAAGGTTTGCTAAGCACACAGGTTCATTTTCTTGATTTACATTCACACAGTTACACACATTCGCTCCTGGGAGCTTGTTGTTGTGTTTCTGTGTATCTGTTTGTGGTGCGATTATTGGTTGCGCTATCTGGGATTGGCAAGTCATCTATATTGTAAGTCACTGTGGAAATACACTAAATATAAAAACTAAAGGTATGCTGCTAAACTGCAATGACATCCTTTATCCCCCCTGTCTGAAGCCTTTTTACACTACAGACTTTTATACCTTCACCAAGTATCATTTTCCTGCCTTTGGTTTGTCTACTTGACTATTCAGGATGATCTGCTGTGCTTGTGTTCCCATTTTGCATCCTTAATGCATCAATAAAATGTCAAATATGAAAGAAAAGATGAGAGAAAAATATCTGGATGACTTAAAATGCTATTTCAGTTAGTTTGCACTTCACCTTTGAAAAGCCTGCTCTTTTATTTCTCTTCCTTATTCACTCAAGGATCCATCTCCAAACAAAAACCTTTTTTCTCTCTGTTATACCTTGGATACTCAAAAAGATGTGCTCGACTTGAAATTCACAGCAAATTGAAACACAATCACACACAGTACAGTGCATTATACTGGTACAAATGTGGTGTAACAGCAGCAAAAAGGACAGAACAAAAGGAAGACAAAGCAGCATACACAAAGGTAAAGGCGGAGACGTGTTAGGTTTGCTCGCACATGGGAAGTGAGCAAAAAGAATGGTGGACCCAGGTAGCTGACTTCAGTGCAAGCAGTGATTTATTTATGTACAGTGCAGTGAAATGGCAAGAAACAGACAGGTGAAGATAAACTGAGTAAACCTGGTGTCAATCAGCAGCAGTAACAGTAGAGTGATGAGATGGATGGGGTAGGCCGAGCTGTGTCGCTGGGGTCACTCCTGAGCTGGTTGGTGGGAGACGGAGGTTACTGAGGAGATAAGAAGACAGGAGTTTGTACAGATGTAACTGGTAACTGTGCATTGACCTGTCTGGTGGAGACTGGAAGGGTTGAGTAGATCCAAGGTCCGGAGGTAGTACTGTAGTCCGTGGTGGAAAGGAACAGCCTGGGAACAGAGTGGCAACGGGAGAGTAGAGTATGACAATAGATGAGGAAAATAAGTACTGGAATAAGACAAAACACAAACATACTATGGTGAGGGCCTGTGAACGAGATCAAACTGGCAAGGGAGTGATAGGTGACCAGGGTATAAATAAGGGTAGAACTAATGAGGTGCAGCTGGTGGCAATCAAGGGATGTAGCTCAGGTGTGCCAGGTGGTGTAATCAGGGGCCAAAGACGAGAAACAACAGTGAGGGAGGTGAGAGAGGCCGGTGCAGCCAGGCAAACCTGACAAAATAGTTACAGCTAGAGATTGTTTATTTTCAGTATCCTTCCATCCACATTCTCCTCAATCAGCGAGTTCACCACATTCTTGTCTTGCCTGGTGAGGTCACACCTCCCCGCTGTGACTTGATTGGGTGAACAGATACCATCCTCGCCTACCGCACTCGCACACCAACACTATCTCTCTTTGCTCTTTTTATCCACCAGTATCCAAAAATACCTTTAAAACCAATTAGTGGAATGAATTTCACTTATAGCAAGTTAATTATTTTGTGATGGATTGAAAAAAGGAGGAGGTGAGGAAGAAAGAGAGAGGGACTATGAAAAGAGCAGAGGAACCTGAGAGGAGTCCTCAGGGGAGAGCTAAACTTAGTCTCTCTTTTCAGTCTTCTGTCACTCTTCTGCTTGGTCTTTGTCCAATCTTTTGTTTCTACCCTGCCCTGTCTTTCACTCTGCCTTCATTTGCTTTATCCAGTTTGGTGAATCGCCCTGAAAGGCCCAACAAATTATCAGTAACTCACAGCAACAAAGTTGATTATTTATTGCTTGTTAATGACACATTAGGGGTGACCTTACAGGAGGTACAGCCAGTAGTTTAGCTGCAGGACAAACGTGATGAAACACTGTCTAAAAATATCAAACGTGGCATTTTCAGCTAAATTTAAGATATGTGGTGGTGCCAACTGTCTTATATGTCACATAGCACAAGGGTTTGTGCATTTTAAACATGCTTTATGATGACTTTGTTTAACTAGAAGCTTCAGGGCATGTTGAATATGTGTGTTTCTCAAAAATACACAGTAAGATTAGTAAAATATTGTTGATGCTTAAACTGTGTTCATGCATATGTGGACAGAAATGTGTCTATTTGAAAAGGGGAGTGATCACTGACAAAATAATCTTAACTCAACATTGATTTATTTACTTTCACAGGAGCTTTGAATCACATCTTGGGGCTTCATCGTCAGTCAGTGGGTCAGTGTTAACAATCGACATTTGAATGCTTTTGGATTCAAAAACATTTCCTCTTGGTAATGATGCAAAATGTGCTTTCCATTTACAAGGAAATAAAAAAGGTATAGGATATCATTTAAATGGATTTGAACTCTGGGTGTTTTCTTTTTCTTGTACAGGGACTCTATCATCACAAAGTGTGTGTAGACATATCCTATGGCCCTTTGGGTTGCAGTCAATACTGATCTGAAGAGATGCTGCTGAAGTTGAGGTCAGAGGCTACAATGGGTGTTGAAATCTAGTGTGGTGTGGTGTGGTGTGATGTTACATAATGATAGTGACAACAAACACACGTTGTTTGGTGACTGATGGGAGAGAGGATCCCTAATTTTCCAGCTCTGTCCCTTTCTGAGCCTTCCTTAAAAGCCTTGGAGTAATACCCTAATGTTTCTGACTGGTAAGGTCTTCGAAGAGCTTGCTATTGTGCAGCAACAGGCCTGGTGGTAGGTTGACCTCTGTGTGTGCTACATCCACTGCTTTACATTGCCGTCAAGGTGATGCTGAGCAAGCTTATGCCTTCCACTAAAACATGATGCACTAAAGCAGACAAGACAGGTCAAATAAATGTTGCACACACAGAGGTCAAACTGCAAATAATCTCAGAGTGTATTCCTTGAATAGAGGTAAAAAAGTATCTTGAATGGAAAGGCCATTATGCCACAAAAAAGACTTATGCAATGGTTCAGTCTGGGCTCTTGGATAGACAGCAAGCTTTATACTTTCTGCTTTTATGTGCTTTGACATTCTAGTGAATCATTGCTCTCAGTTTTGTTTTATTTCGTTCTATTGAGCAGATTTTATCCCATCAAGTAACTGAAGTTTGTTCTCTTCTTTTCTCTTCTAACCATTAGCATCCACAATTTGCGGTTTTCCCTGATTTCGCTTCTCTCTCCCTCCTACCCTCTCATTCTGGGAAAGCTTCCAGTTCAAAATACCACATGGCTTCCCAGTATTCCAGATTTTTCCAACTGGAAGTGTTGAATTCCATTGGAAACACAGCTCAGTCATACCATTGCTGCTTTAGTCGGGGAATGCCTCTGGAAAACGCTTCAGCCTATGTGTATGTTTTACCAATTTTCCCATTACTCAAACAGTACAAAATCGTGACAAGTAGAAAGAAATAAAAACAAGCGGGGAGTAGTATAAACTTTAAACACACATGCAAAATGAAGAAAGCATGAGTGAGATGGCTTAGCTGATGGCACTTTAGTCTAAATGTTTACAATGGGACCTTTTGGTTATGAAAGGAGGAATGCAGGAGAGAAAGAAGTCTGCTTGTGGCCAGCTATCTAATAGCGTTATGACTCAGAAGTACTGGCAGTCATGAGGTACAGTTGTTCTGTGTGAATGTGTATCTGTGTGTGTGCATGTTACAGTCAAGCCTTGTATGTGAGCGGTAAATGAGAAGTCAACTTCAAACAACTCATACTGACACATTGTGGTTTCCTTCTCTTGTTCCAGAACACCATAAAAATGTGGGCACATACACTCACTTTCAGGCAGGGGGTATTTTGTATTGACCCTGAATTCCATGTGTGTTGAAAGTGCTCCGAAGAGACTCTATTCATACCAGTATGATCTACTCACCCTGAACTATAATGAGTGATTGCACAAGACCTGCTCATGCACCATCCTAGAAACAGTCAAAGGCCCTCTGTACTCTTTGTGTTTGTATATTTACATGTAACAGAATATTTTTACACTGTGGTATTGTTATTTTTACTTAAGTAAATAATTTGAGTGCTTCCTCTACCACTGCTTAGAAGAATAATTCATAATTCACACTTACTTACTCTTGTTAAAGTAAATATTAAAGTGGCCATGGCATGCTCATTTTGCTAATTTCCAGATCCTCATAACTCCAAATAATCAGTATTTTTTTTCAGAATGTTAACAACAGAAAACCTCATCCTAAAAATGAGCTGATAGTTCATGAATGTGCACAACACCTGTTGGTGCTGTTGTGTCGCAAGTGAACAGCACAATGAACCGTGACAGCATTAATTAATTTGGATTTCTCCTCCATAGATAGGTAAACAACGGTATATGTACCGATGAAAAGACATCTGTAACACTCTAAACAAAGCAGGTAATTGAGAAACCCCATATTTTAACAGGCATAATACAGACAGTAACTTCTCCACCCTTAAAACAATTCTTTCTAATATTACAGAAATAACACATTAACAGACATGCCATATGTGTTTTTTTAAACTTACCTTTAAGTCCCACTGAGTAGTGGAAACATCACTCCCTTTCAAGTAGCTCCAAGGTTGGTAAATCCAAACAGTGGTCACTGCATCTTCCCCCACATGACGGCATACAGTCCCAAAGTAGTGAACTTAATTCTGACAGGTAATGGAGCACCAACAATAGCATCGTGGGTCATTAATCTGCTAGTTAAACAGCAACACATCACATGCTGCAGACACACTGGCCTCAAGCAGTCAAAACAAACAGGTACTGTGCTCCGGGTAATCCAGTGTTGATGACCTGATCACTAACCACGGTGGTGGCTTCACTGGCCGGCTGCTTGTATGTTAGACCCGGTCAGGTAAAACAAGTCCCTGCACAGGAGCATTCCCAGACATGCAATAACCTCAGGCCCTGTATTTTTCTCCACATGCTCTGGACACAGTGCAGCAGCAGGAGGTAAAATATATTCACAAAACCAGGTGCAGTCAAAAACAAGTCTTTTTTCCTCTTTTTTTAAATAAGCTTAATTGAAAATATACATAATAAACAAGGCAATGTAACATTTTGCCAATACAGTGGAGGATGTCAGGCCAGGATTTTATGCCCATTCAAAATATCCTTAAACTATCACGTAATATTAATTTTGTTAGAAAAAAAGTTTGGTGAGCGAGAGTTTGCAAGATGTGTATAAACTGAGTTGCTTCTGCATAGAAATACTAGAACATACGTACACCAAATTTTTTTTTAGTTTTAGGCAATGTCTAAGATGATAATTCACCATTGTAACATGGTAGATAAGTAAAAAAACAAGGAAAATCATGCCATGGGCAATTTAAGTAATGTCGCTAATTGACCCTTTGCTTACCCTAGCAGATAGGTTGGACATGTGTAATCATGTGTGTTATTGTCAAATTTAAGTAATGTCGCTAATTGACCCTTTGCCTACCCTAGCAGATAGTGAGAGATGTAGTCAATTTGTTTTGAAAAGGATAAATAAAATGTCAAAAATGACACAATCTTTAATAGTTTTCTAATGTGTGAGTGTGTGCGCAGGGTCCTGAAAATATAGCTTGCACTTGAGGAAAGGTTACTAACATAAAAATACAAATACATAAAAAAGAAAGAGAATCAGAGAAAGCGGAAAAAAGGAAAGTTAGATGTGCAGAGAAAGAACGATGATGCTACGGGAGCACACGAGGATGACTCATGCATAAGGTAGTGAAGCCTCATAATCATGAATACTCAGACACACATACACATATTATACACAAATCTTTTGTCATATGCTTGAACACAAACACAGATTCATACACACCAGTCATCCATTACTCTGATCCTGATTCAGCAAGACACGCATGTTGGTTCTGCAGCTTGTTCCTAATGAGCCAAAATGGCCGCTGTCTTGCCGCAGTTTCCAGGCCAGAACAAGGAATAGCCCCAGGGGCAGAGAAACTGGGCGACAGGAAGGATCAGAAGGGGCTGGATTTAAATGGAACTCATTAGCTCATGGTAGCTATGAGAGGTCCCTGCACACTGAGGAGACATAGACACACACTCAGGCATGCATGAAACACAGATGGATTGTCTTGTGTACATACAGCGTGGGCATGCACAGGCACACATGAGTGCTTCTCAGTTACTTTAACAAGAGACAAGAAGTAAAGAGGCATGAGTGCAGGACAAAGAGAGGCAGAGGGAGTCAAAAGAATGGGGAAACAGAGAAAAACGATTAGTGAGTTTTTTGTTGGAAAGGACGACTGGCAAGGTAACGAGCTCTGCAGATGGCATAGAGGCTCACGTGTGTGTTTGTGTGTGTGTGATTTATTTATTTTTACCAGTTGTACCCCCTTCCCTGCCTAGCCTGCATGTCCACCCACTCAACATATGTCCTCCTCTCCTCTCTTCATCCCCTATCCTTGTAATCATTGCATATTTTGTTGTGTCATTTCTACCAGTTATCTGTATGAATATAAACTTGTGTTTGTATGTGTGTTGGTTTTGCAGTACATGCCCTTTGTGCTCCACTTCAGAGCCTTCTGATGTATTTATACCCATAAACACATACAGTACATACACACTGTGCCTTTTTCACTCTGTAGCCAAACTGTCATCAAAGGAGTGTTTGATTTCTTCCTCTGTTGCCCAGTCCCCACATTTCCCAGTAGGGTGAGGGTATAAAGAGCAAGGAGGAGCTGAGCTGCAGCACCCTGTAAGCCTCAAAACAATGAATCTGCAAAAATCCTATTAGACACTTTTTATTTGTCAAACGTTTTGCTAATCTTTCTTGGGGAATTTCACATGAGGTTTGTCACGTTTTTGCTCTACTTTGTCGGGAGATTTGGAATACACATTGATTACTGGTAAAATGTAGCTAATGTAGAATATAACATATTTTAAAAGCCTGCATTTTTTTTAACAGAATGTTACCTTCTATTAATATAATGAGTCAGTTTTGATCTTGACTGATTCTAGATCATGTTGCTGCTGATATGCTGTGCATTTAGTACAATGGTCAGCATAAAGATGACAGCTAACAACCAACTAAATTAGAATAGAATAGAATAGAATAGAGTACATGCCCTTTGTGCTCTACTTCAATAGTGTCCACTAAATTAAAAAGTCAGGTTTCAGAAAGAGACTTTAAGACAAGAATGAATACTACAGTATTCGCATCTTAAAAAATGACTTACTTAGACATTTTTTTCTGTAATTTTTATCAGCGGGGTTTAGTTCCTTTACAGTCATTTCCAGTGTTCACTGCTGCCACTCTGAGTAACAGAGTAACAGTGCGTTTGTGTTTTGCCTATCTCAAGCTATTTAGTTGGTTAGGAGTAACTGGCACTTGTATTTAAGGATGTTACAGTATGTACACAGTGTGCACATTTTAAAGGGGGGATAATCCCACTGCTGAAGCTACTGCTGCTGCTGCTGTATATTTTATCATACTGTAGGTGTACATATTGCTGCTGCTAATAAAGTTGATCTATGTAGTACACAGTATAACATACCTCACATAAAACCCAAAAAGCGAGCAGATTTAGAAATATGCGCTATGAACTTGTGAGTGACCTATTCTTTTATTATAATAACTTACTGTAACTTTTTGGTTGTTTTCATATTATTATGCCGCTGTACCGGCAATAGCTGTGGCTGGGGGCATTATGTTTTCAGATTGCCCTTCCATCCATACGTCCATTTGACTGTCTGTCTATCCATCCGTACGTCCTTATGTCCATACGATTCTAGTGAATGTGACATCTCAGGAACACCTTGAGGGGATTTCTTCAAATTTGGCACAAGTGTCCACTTGGACTCAAATATGAGCTGATTAGATCTTGATGGTTGAAGGTCACTGTGTCACCTTGTGACCATCCCATTGCTGTGAACATGATACCTTAGGAAAACTTTATGAGAATTTCTTCAAATTTGGCAGAAATGTCCAGCTGGACTCAAGGATGAAATGTTTTGGTGATTAAAGGTCAAAGGTCACAGTCCTTGGGTTCCTTTTATTTTTA
>NW_018127921.1:3390596-3398528 GCF_001952655.1 Monopterus albus | reverse complement strand
AGGAACGCCTTAAAGGAATTTCTTCAAATCCGATGCAAATGTCCAATTGAACTGAAAAATGAACTGAATACATTTTGGTGGTTAATGGTCAGTGACTTCACTTCTGTCCCATACCTGTGACCTTGACTGGTTGATGGAGGCATACAACCACAAAGCGGAAATCCTTGGTTAAATACTTTTTATATTGCTCTTGCACAAGTTAAATTAAAAAGGTGCTTTCTTCATAGCTCTGTTTCCATGACCCCACATCTCTTGATGGGGAATGTGCAGGCTGGGTAGGGCCTGAGTCATAAACCCAACACTCCTTTTGAGACTGTGGTGATGCCAAACTCTTGAGCTAAACTATGATGTTGTGATGTATATTCAGTGTTTTATTGCTTTGTAGTCTCATCAGTTAATCACAGGAGTGCTCATATATGTGCACACACCTTTTACAGTTTGAAACACAGGCATGTACAACACAAGAAATGTCCAGTATTGTGTGTAGTCTTCACTTTGAAACACACAGAGACATTACCACACACGTATTGCGTTTGTTGGCTCGTTGATGTGTTGTTCTTTAGAGTCTGTAGTTTGTGTATTTGCTTCTCTCAGACCACTTAGACACATACAGACATAATGTATTTGTTCCTCCTGTGATGACACTTATTGACTCAACAGTAAAATGGCGTCATCTCGGCGCCCCTCTACTCCATTGATGAAATCTGACGAAATTTATTGATGAAATCTTAATAGTAGTTAATTGTAGTTTCACGGTTTGTTTCCAGGCCATCTGTATGTGCGGCAGATCTGCTGATAATGATAAGTTTCAAGAGGAACTGTGTTCTTCTTAATGACTAGTAGCAGCTCAGAGTTATTAACGATTTTACAACACTTTTGAGTTACAGTTCAATATTCTGCTTTTATCTTTTTTTGTTCTTGAATTTCACAAGTTAAACTGCTTATATGGTATTTTACTTTTTTTTTTTTTTTTATCAAATTAACTGAACAGTGTTAAACCACATGAGCACTTTTTATACTGTCTAGTGATCCCCTCCCTTTCCCAAAAGGGAAGAATGCAAATAAATAAATGAAACTCTTTGCTCTTATTTCTTCTTCATATGGTTGCTTAATCTTGATCTCTGAGGATAGGCTTATTTTAAAGAAGTGCTGAATGACAGAAATAATTAAAGCAGGCATTACTGATGAACAAAAACATACGTGAAAAAAGGAAAAACACTTTAATGAGGGGTCCTTGTGTTTAAGGGGGATTTGCAGACTCAGTTATTAAACAGGTGACAAAAATATGCATAGTCTACAGAAAATTGTCCAAACTCAAATGATACGCCTCCCCTCAGTGGGTACAGAAATAGTGTATAAAGAGGAAGTACATTTTGTGACACTGATATCCACTGAGACAGAACACAGTAGATCCACAATGGCAGTAAAAATGCAAGATGTAAAATACATGAGACGGAGCAGACAGCAGACTGTACTGTAACTTCATATTCAGTACTTCCAGTCAGTCCTGTGTATTCAGGCAGAACAGCAGTGGCAGCACAAAGGTAAAGTGACAGCACCAGTCCATCATGAGTTGGTCACACTCAGCGATATAGAGCATGAACACGACTCCAGCTAAAAACCCATAATGTATTAACATAAATGGTCTTTTATAAATCTTCATACTCAATAAACAGTCTTTTTAATAGTGTTGTGAAAGGATGGGCTTGGGGCTGGTAGCTAATCATGTTGTTCAGCATCAGTGTTGAGTGAAAGCATGACAAAATGTGCAGTATCTAAACAGGGGAATGAAACGTGACAAGAATGTAATACAAAGAATTGTATTATTGTTGATTTTGTGGATATTCATCTCAAACTGCTGGCTTAATTAATAATTGCTTTCTCTGCATAACCTAGCTAAAGGTGAAAGATTGAATACTGTGTGTGGCCTGATCAGATGAGCAGCCGATCATTGGTGTCTCTTTCGAGGTGGTGCTGTGTTGCATATACTGTTGTGGTGTTATTAGTAAGACCACAAGAGACAGGTCTTAGCAATAGTACTGTATGCAGCTAAGGCCATGAGCATACTCTATTATAGAGACAATTTATTTGTCAGTTATTAGTGTTTTTATTGTGCAATGTCACCAGTTGTCATGTCCTATTCCTGTTTACATCTTTTGGAAGACATTTTGTGATATTTGTGGGTTAAGTAATTGTCCATTAAAAAAGAACAAAAATTTTCTTTCAGAACTGTAATAATGAGCAAACTGCATAATGATGGTTGTGTAATGTCAAGAAAAAATGAATAATCCACTGCACTGAAAATGATTTAAAATATTTTACTGACCTGCTTTCGTTATGTTCCATAATGGTTTTTGAATTATTTAAATTTAGCTTGAAATTCTAAACATATATTTTGGGACTCTTTAGCACTTAATATTGTATATTTCTGCTGTAGGGTTTTTTTTTTCCTCACAAAACCTTGTGTCTCAGTTTGCATTTAACTTCTTATCATGAAATAATGGCAGCTAATATTGAGGCTGTGTTGAGAATTGTTTATTAATGGTGTTATGTTAAGCAAGGGCTATGTTTGTAGATTTAGACTTGTGGCCTGTTAAGTTTCAGTAGTCAACACTGTCTAACCCCATGAGTAACCCCATGCATACAGTACACATATTGTTTTTACTGTATATGTGTGTAATACTGTGAGAAACTTCAAATAGAAAAAAAAACAGACTACTTGTGAAATATTAATTTGTTGCCCCTGAGATACCAAGAAAATATTGAATTTTGACTTGTTTTGGCTAAACTAACAAATAGGAAAGTTTCCCATAGGAAGCATATCAGAGCTGTGTCATCCAAATACAGTAATCTTTGGATTTCCTTTTTTCCCCAAGTTAACACAAACCCCCCTATGAAATATCATGATAAACACTTCAGTTTTTCCACCTATAAACAGTTACGGCAGCCGAATGTGTTGCATGAAATACAAAAAATTACTATTGCTAAGATCATAATGAACTGATTAAAAATACATATTACACATTCAAATGTGTAATACTCATCTGTGTGAGTGATATGACTGTGAAGCATGCATTTGAGTTATGTACACAGGATGTAGCATGTCTATAGCACATCATTTTATCCTCATCAAACCATTCAGTGACCCCTTGAGCCCTGTGGATCCTGGAAGAGGCCACACATTTATTTAGGTTTTTCCTTTAATCTGTCACCCATCTGTAGTTTTACAGTAAGTTTTACTACTATTTCATCCATGCTCTGGTTCACATTAATACTATTCCATGCACTCCTTCCTGGCAGCTGCGCAGGCTCCTTTTGCTGACTGCTGGATGATCCCAGTGGAGCAAATGAGCATTGCATTCTTGGCTCAAGGGCATAAGGGGAGTGTGAGCCAATCATTTCTGCATGCAGATTTACCTTGTCTATTTTTAAAGTGCTACAAGTCCTGGCCTTTAAACTTCACCCTAACCTATTGTTTATCCTGTATCAGATATAACTACAGGCTTTGTTCACAGCTGTAGTCTTTTTAAAAGTGTGAGCTCAGTGAGTCTTGCTGGCACACTTTGCAAGGTGACTGTGGACTAGCCAACTGAGCAGAAAGCAAAGAAACAAATATATCATGTTTCCTTCAATTTTTTTTTGTGGTTATTTTAAAAATTCTACAGTCCATTTTACTTTTTCTTTGTTTCCTCTGGCACAAAGCTGCTACACTGCTACACACGTAGAGAAAATCCTTCTCCTAACATACAAAGCCCTTAATGACAAGGCTCCATCGTATCTTAAAGACCTCGTAGAGCCTTATCATCCTAACAGAGCACTTCGCTCTCAGAGTGCAGGTTTACTTGTGGTTCCTAGAGTCCACAGAAGTAGAATGGGAGGCAGAGCCTTTAGCTATCAAGCTCCTCTCCTATGGAACCAACTCCCAGTCTCAGTTCGGGAGGCGGACACCCTCTCTACCTTTAAGATTAGACTTAAGACTTTCCTTTTTCATAAAGATTATAGTTAGGGCTGGATCAGGTGACCCTGAGTCTTCCCTTAGTTATGCTGCTATAGGCCTAGACTGCTGGGGGTCCATCGATGCTCTGGGCATCTCTCAGATGATCCTCCCCTCCCCTCTCCTTTCCTCTCTCCCTATGCTTCTATATGCCACCATTACACACTGTTGCCAAGTGCTTGCTCAAGGGGGATTTGTTGGGTTTTCCCTATGTAATAATATTGATAACAGTAAGGTCTAGACCTTAGTTTGTAAAGTGTCCTGAGATGACTTTTGTTGTGATTTGGCGCTATACAAATAAAATTTGATTTGATTTGATTGTAGCAGTGCTAACAGGAATGGAAACAGCATCTCACAGAAAGTACATAGTTCCAAAAGATGGGTGCAACAGTAACTATACTGTGACAAAAATAAAAACTAAAACATTTGGAATATATATAACCCAACAGGAAAGGTTTTAGACATGCTTGTTTAATAGTATGGCCAAAGTGAATCCTTATTGATTTCTTTAAATGTTGGATCATATGCAGCTCACTGAGACAGACACATACAGACACAGGGAACATATTTTCCACTTGTCAAGATATCTGTTAGAAGGCTCAAAATGGTTTCTTATGTGGATATTAGATAGGGGCAATAATTCATTCATTCATTCATTCATTCATTTTCTACCACTTAGTCCCTGAACAGGGTCACGGGAGGGGCCGGAGGGGCAATAATTAGTTCAAATTTAATTATATATTGGTGACTATGTCCACTGTAAAGGTTTATTTATACTACACTAAAGCATGTTCATTGCAATACCCAGCAACACTGAGAGACAGGAGAAGTTTCAGGCTTGATTTTTTTAAATATATATTTTACCATCAAAGTGTGTGTTTACAAGATGACTCGAGAAAGTGAATGATTGACTGTGCAAATGATGGTTTGGTCTGCTGCCAAAAAGGACAAGGTAGCAGCCTAAGCAGACATCCATCAGTGTTTGGATTCTGGCTGGTGATGTTGTCAAAGCCTGGCTTTCTGCAACAGTTAAACCAGAAGAAGAAGTGGCACTATTTTTTGGTTAAGGGTGAAAATGCCTTCACAGAAGCAGATATATCTTTGTGCAGTAGTAATGTGAAAATGATGTTAAAACTTCACATTTCAAATAGCAAGTATAAAGAAGGTTAAACACAGCACACCAGTGTGTAATGCAACAGTTTAAGGCACACCTACTAGCTATAGTAGATAGTGATGGTGGTAGATCAGGGGTGGGCAAACTTTTTGGCTCAGGGGCCACATTGACTTTTAAATTTTGACACATGGGCTGGGCCAGCACCAGATGCATACATATCAAACATAAACATATAAAAGGTATCACAGTGTTAATACTTACATTCTCTTTTAGTGGGAACAGTGTTGTTGATCACCCTTTTTTGCCAGTGCATCGAAGTCTGGTGTTAGTTTTGTTGTGGCAATTCTCAGAACAAATCTGATCTCATCACTCAACTGTCTGGAGGCTCAAAATGGTTTCTTCTGGCACAGAGCCTTCTGTGGGGTGCTTTGTTGGTGTTCATCACACTAAAAGTCTGTTCACACACATAGGTAGAGCCAAACAACACCAGCATCCTCTACGTCATCTTCTGGATGTTTGGAAATTTGGCTGCACTTAATGAAGCATAAAACTTATCCAGTTTAAGAGAGTTGAACTTCTCCTTTAAGACGGTGTCACATTGGAGATCAATCAGTTCCAACTGCAACTCCTGTGGCGCCTTTTCAGGGTCTTGTGTGAAGGGACATGACACCAGCTGAAGTGTTTGTCAATTTTTCCAA
The DNA here is from genome assembly GCF_001952655.1 of Monopterus albus. Taxonomy (NCBI): domain Eukaryota; kingdom Metazoa; phylum Chordata; class Actinopteri; order Synbranchiformes; family Synbranchidae; genus Monopterus; species Monopterus albus. The sequence continues at coordinate 3,392,722 of NW_018127921.1, read as the reverse complement.
AATTGGAGAACCGATGGCAGAATTCTCCGTGCATGTCGTCCAGTGATTTCCTGTATTTTTTCACATGTCAAGGGGCCTCTTTCAGCGTAGCCAGTGTGGGGAAATGAGCGATTGACTTATTTGACATTTGCTTAGCTAGCTTGATTTTGAAGGCTCTGTTGTTTGTGAACATTTTGTGCACAAACTGATCTTTCCCTTGTAGCTTCACGTTCAGCTCATTCATATGTGTCAGTATGGCCCCAGCACTTACTGTCGACTTTTCTTTTCTTTGGCCCACGCATTGTTGCAGATGGGTTCAGAGCAGTAGCAGAGTAATAACTGAGAGTAGCCCTGGCTCTGCAAAATCAAGTCAATGTATCACCGTGCCTAATGCGCCACCTGGTGGAACGCCAGGCATTACAGGACAAGGTCAATTGAATGCAGTCATAACTAGAGAAATGCATTTCCTGTCGAAAATGCATGTGGATGCTATGTGCTGAAGGATCACCATGAAAAAGCTGAACATTTTGACACCTGAAAAGCATATCTACCTGAAAGTATGCTGAAGTTGAATTTTCCCATTAATTTGAATGGGGGGAAATTTTCAAAATAAAGCAAAATATTTCAGAAGTGTGAAGTGTATAAAAATTCTGAAGAGAAGCATGAATGTCCTGGGAGACTTGAACATTTTGATACCTGAAATACCTGAAAGTATGCTTAAGTAGAATTTCACCACTCATTTGAATAGGGCAAACTTTTCAGAATAAAGCTAAATATTTTAAAAGTATGATGTTTTGAAAAATTGTTAATAGAAGTATGAATGTCCTTGAAGAGCTGAACATTTTGATACCCGAAATAGGTGAAGGTATGCTGAAGTAGAATTTTCCCATTCATTTGAATCAGGGAAACTTTCAAAATAAAGCTAAATATTTTGGAGGTATGAAGTTTAGAAAAATTCTGAATAGAAGCATGAATGTCCTTGAGCAGCTGAACATTTTGATAGCTGAATATATGCTGAATTTGAATATTCCCATTCATTTGAATGGGCAAAATTTTCAAAATAAAACTATATATTTCAAAGGTATGAGATTTGAAAAATTCTGAATAGAAGCATGAATGTACTTGGAGAGCTGAACATTTTGATACCCGAAATAGCTGAAAGTATGCTGAAGTAGAATTTTCCCATTCATTTGAATAGGGCAAGATTTTCAAAATAAAGCTAAATATTTCATAAGTATTAAGTTTAGAAATGACTGTCCTTGAAGAGCTGAACATTTTGATACCTGAATGGCTTTGCTAGCTGAAAGTATGCTGAACTTAGTAAAGATGTGAAAATAGTCCATTAGGACCCCACAAAGTAGGTAAAACAAGTTGGTGTGAATGTGTGTGTGAGTGGGGGGCCATAGAAAGGGGGAGAGAGACAGAGAGATGGAGAGGGGGTGGGGGAGAGAGACAGAGAGAGCAGTTATGTTGGGGCATGTCCCAATTGCACTGCATTTTATAGACCACCAGATGGCACTCGAAGACTGTGTCATTGACTCAGCACTTTGAGCTGCCATTGACTTGTATTGCAAAAAATAAAGCTGAATAGATTAAAAAGTATAAACGTTATAACAAAGCAAAATACAAGAAGGGATGTCCTTGAAGAGTTGAACAGATTGAGACCTCAATGGCCTGTATAGCTGAAAGTATGCTGGACTTATTAAGTGCCAAAAAAGGGTGGAAGATTCCAGAATAATAATAATAACTTAAGAACAGGAGAGCATTGATGTGATGTGTGTAACTAGGCTTTGTGTGAATGATGTGAAAACGTTTGTAAAGATTGGTCAGTCGGTCGAGTCTATGAACGTATGTAGTGTAGTAGGTTGGAGAAGGCGTGCTTGGGGAAACGGAGGCTGTGCTGGGATGGTAATATGTGCGTATGTAACTAGGACAGGGTTCAAAGTTCAAAGTGTTTATTTTGTCATATGCACAGTTAGAATATAAAATAGATAAATAAGTAACACAAAATCTAAGGCACTTTAAGCAGCACAGATGCAGCAATATAGTAGAAAAAAATATACAAGAATATAATAGAGAATGTATGCTTTATGGAGCAGCATGTGCAGCAGTCAACAGTCAATGTGCAAACTGAGAATGTAAACAGG
>NW_018127921.1:3386782-3389574 GCF_001952655.1 Monopterus albus | reverse complement strand
AGCAAAGGGTCTGAATACTTATGACCATGTGATATTTCAGTTTTTCTTTTTTAATAAATCTGCAAAAATGTCAAAACTTCTGTGTTTTTCTGTCAATATGGGGTGCTGTGTGTACATTAATGAGGAAAAAAATGAACTTAAATGATTTTAGCATATGGCTGCAAAATAAAAAAGAGTGAAAAATTTAAGGGGGCCTGAATACTTTCCGTATCCACTGTACAAGGTCCTAGGTGGTGATGTAGAACGTGTACAGTATTCCTGTGCCAGGGTTCAGTCACAAATAGAAATATCTAAATTCCTAGAAAGAAAAGGTTCAATAAGAATAATGGTTTGTTTGCTATAGAATAAGGATTTACCGGCACCATCCTCACAATTGTAGAGTACAGGCTTATACCTGTACACTATTTCTGTCACCTGATTCAATTATATGATTTTCCTTCGGCATATACCTACTTTTTTTGCACACTGTTGTGTTTGTTATTTTCCTGTCATTAATGAATGCACTGAAGCTGAGATGGGAGGAGGGGTGTAGTTGTGGCCGTGTGTATGCTGATTAGGCAAAGCAGTGCAATTTTGGTGCTCATTTTGACCCTAAATAGTGATAATGATAAAACCTGCTCAGGCCACCTCTTATTACTGTCATAGGTGCATTTGTAATTTTCCTGACAAGCGCGCAGCCGGGGAAGCACGAGATCCAGTACCCAAATGTATTTTAATGGACATACCACCTCAAAATTAACCCTTAAATCCACAAATGATCTGCTGAAATTCACTCTGAATAATTTACTGGGTATCATGCAGATTATTTTAAATAAGTAAATACATTAGTATGTAGCTATAAACATGAATATGATCAAACAGTGTTGGTGTGTGACCGGACGCACCATCCATCCTTACAGGATGCAGCCAGAGGTGATCTGAAGTCAATGTTTGGGAACCCAAATCCACATTAAAAAATTACACATAATAACACATGAAAACAGCTCATGAGCCATGATAAATGGCAAACACCCTACAGACATTTCCATGCAGCAGGTAAAGTCAGTCCTAACTCACTGTGGCTGCTATCACTGTTAAAGTCCAGGTAAAGTAGAAATTAATATGTTCTGAGTTTATTACACCACAGGAAAATGTAATATTAAGCAGCCATCCAAATTTGAATGATTAAAAAGATTGTCATGTAAAAAACCCAGCTTTTAAAATCATGAAAAATGATGATATAATGCTGGGGGTGTTTTAGATGGTTACAATGCGGCCACATTATAATGAGTTGAGGTGAGTGGCTTCATTCACGTTTCCATTGTGTTTTGGTTAGCCATGCCACTAACATGGCCTACTCTACCTTAGCATCAGTTCTACCACCAGTGTGTCGCCAGTGATAGGATCAGAATCAGTTTTATTGGCCAGGTGTGATGGACACACGAGGAATTTGACTCAGGTACATCGGCTCTCAATGTGCAAACAGTAAACCAGCATAAGACTGTGTAATATAACAAAATAAGCAGTATTAACAGCAATATTGACAGCAACAAACAATGCAGACAACAAAGGAATGTTCATTGTAATAAGATAAATAGGGATAAGGGATAAAGATAGAGTACTTGCCGATTACAAGAGTGGAAGAGAAGTGAGCCAGAGGTGCTACTTCTAAAATCTGCAGACAACAACTAACTGTTTATAAAGATGTACGTAGGAGGGTAAGGTCTGGTTCAGAAGGTCAGGATGTTATTCTCAAAATTTCACAGATCAAAATCTGCCTGGTAACGAGATCACCAAATGAAGGGTCAGAACGAGGTCAACAAACCAACCAAGGAACAGAGATGAAGGACAGCACGGATGACGTCAACATCTTTGCATATTCATGACTGCATTATAAATTTTCTCGCGGTTCCGGCTTCCTGCAGCAGCTGTGCACTATACTTCTGTGTGTGATAGGGCTTCAGATAAAGACAGAAACCAGAGCTCTGTATTGCTTTTCTTAACTGGAGAAATGCATTTTCAGAAGAAAATGCGTATGGATGCTGAGTGCTGAAAGATCGCCCTGAAAATGCTGAATATTTTGACACATGAATGGTTTGGCTAGCTGAAAGTATGCTGAAGTAGAATTTTCCCATTCATTTCAATGGAGCAAGATTTTCAAATTAAAACGAAATATTTCAAAAGTACAAAGTTCAGAAAACATCTGATGAGAAGCATGAATGTCCTTGAAGAGCTGAACATTTTTATAGCTGAAAGAGCTGAAAGTATGCTGAAGTAGAATTTTCCCATTCATTTGAATGGGGCAAGATTTTCAAAATAAAGCTAAATATTTCAAAAGTACAAAGTTCAGAAAACATCTGAATAGCAGCATGAATGTCCTTAAGGAGCGGAACATTTTGATAGCTGAAATTATGCTGAATTAGAATTTTCCCATTCATTTGAAAATATGAAATAGCTGAAAGTATGCTGAAAAAATTAAGTGCCAAAAAACGAACGGAAGAACCCAGAATAATAACAATAATAATAAAGACCAGGATAACATAGGATCGATGCTGAATCAGCATCCATACAACTACAAAATTGCATTTTCTGAAGAAAATGCGCATGGATGCTGAGTGCTGAAAAATCGCCTTGAAAATGCTGAATATTTTGACACCTGAATGATTATTTATATAAGTGGCCTCAATCTGCTTTGTGTATTGCCATTTTAACCGTAACAGGGATCTGCACAAGTAATCACTGCAGCAACCACAGAGAAGAACACACTGCTGGATTTCATTTTCATCTCACAACCGCAGCAGTGTCTCCCCAGT
>NW_018127921.1:3385451-3385952 GCF_001952655.1 Monopterus albus | reverse complement strand
AGAGCTGAAAGTATGCTGAAGTAGAATTTTCCCATTCATTTGAATGGGGCAAGATTTTCAAAATAAAGCTAAATATTTCAAAAGTACAAAGTTCAGAAAACATCTGAATAGCAGCATGAATGTCCTTAAGGAGCGGAACATTTTGATAGCTGAAATTATGCTGAATTAGAATTTTCCCATTCATTTGAAAATATGAAATAGCTGAAAGTATGCTGAAAAAATTAAGTGCCAAAAAACGGACGGAAGAACCCAGAATAATAACAATAATAATAAAGACCAGGATAACATAGGATCGATGCTGAATCAGCATCCATACAATGAATACCAGGATAGCATAGTATCAATGCTGACTCAGCATCCATACAACTACAAAATTGCATTTTCTGAAGAAAATGCGCATGGATGCTGAGTGCTGAAAAATCGCCTTGAAAATGCTGAATATTTTGACACCTGAATGATTATTTATATAAGTGTTGGTACACCCTGGACAGGTCGCCAATC
>NW_018127921.1:3382161-3385418 GCF_001952655.1 Monopterus albus | reverse complement strand
GCAGCAACCACAGAGAAGAACACACTGTTGGATCTCATTTTCATCTCACAACCACAGTAGTGTCTCCACAGTGGTGTAATGAAAACGTATTACAGTGGCCACAATCCTGTATACTGTGTATTGTCTTAACAGATCATCAAGAAGTAAGTCAAGTTTTAGGACAAGACAATGTAATTGATGTGGTAATTTTGTTTACTTATTCTCTGATCACATACGGTGGCGTAGAAAAATGATTGGCAATATGTTTACTAAATGTTTGTAATATTAGCATTATACAGCTGATGAGACAGAAATACACTATGAACACTGCTGAAAGGTTAAAGATATGTCATGAGTTTATGACAGTTTAAATCGTGTTTTTGGATGACAGTATGCCGGAGTTTTAATTGTTCAAAGAGGATAAAGTTTTGAAGAAGTTCTCGTGAGCAGTCAGACTGCAGATGTGTGAAAGTGTGTGCGTTCACGCTCCATTCTACGACACAGAACTTACCACCGAGCATTGTGTCAGTGAATCCTTGTGTGTCTGGCAGAATGAATGGATTGGTACATAACATGTAAACGGCGACTATGCAAAAACTGTAAACGATATCAAAAAGCTGTTGACAACGTGAATTGCACTTTAGACTTATTGTAATAGCAGTAAGTCTTCTCCTTTTCACAATAGCAGTAAGTCTTCTCATTTTTCACATTGTTTGTTTGTTTTTCATCTCATACCAAGCAGTTATGCTGAGAAGCTACTAAAAATAGAATCAGTATTGGTGGGCACACACCAAAGCATATTGTTATAAAGATCAGTAACATTATAATGTTTGGCTTTGGAGAAATTAAGTTTGATTTATTGTGATGACAATCACAGCCTGTAAGACAATTAAAGGTAAGCTGAGGGTTCCATATCGCTAGCTACACAGTTCATTTAAAGTGTTACTGAATGAAAACAACTGTCAGGTTGTGAATAAGACCTGAAATATACAGGTGTTTTGTACATTACTGTGATAAGCGTAAATTTTTAAAACTATTTGAAGGCCAAGCCATGAACTATGAATGGTCACTTCTTGTATTGTTATTGGTCACACTTTGAACGTTACATATTTAGGAAATATGCCAATTGTTCTTAGTGAGATTGATTATAATGCAGTTTTAAAGACTTGAGCATGATAAAACTGCACTAAATGCACTATAAAACGTAGCTTATGAATATTCATAGGCTATAATTCTTTTAATACTATTTAACAACTTTTCTACTGGCAAATCCTTCAATATTTGAATGGTTTCTGTAGCTGAAAGTTCTGTACAACTGTATGTGTGCATGTATTATGCACACAAGTTAATTATCTTAAGAGGTGGAGGGCTCATAAGTAATGCTCAAAAGGTGAAAGGTAAATAGAATATTGACAAAACAAGAAGCAGAAAAAAATATCAAAATATTGATAGAATAAACTGTTTAATCATTGGTCGAGTTATGTGACCACACGCTGAGAAAAGACAGGGAGCGAGAGCCAGAGAGGCAGCGAAGAGCAAACGTGCATTTCTGCATTCAGTTTCAAACTAATACAGCACCCTGTTGTGTTATTACACTGTTGTATTATGTCATGATATTAAACAAATTGAAGGAACCGTGGTGTTTTTTAATTATCCAGACATTTTCCTTCCAGTGGATTATTTGACTGCAAATGAGGGAGAGACAAGGAGCGAGAGAGCGAGAGACGCGGCGATGAGCAAATGTGACATCTGCATTAAGTTTAACATATATATAGAGCACTTTGTTGTGTTATTCCACTATTGTATTATGTCAAGATTAAACAAAATGAAGGAACAGTTACGATTTACAAATATGCCGACGTTTTGTTTCAGCGGATCTTCTGTATTGACTGTAAGTCTATGAGCAGTAAGACCGTACTGTCTGGAATGTGCAACTTACGCAAATATCATTCATACCATGCTATAATAATAACACAGCTGGATTTGTGACAATTTTCTCTACGAATTTCATCTATTATATGTACATAAAGCCTTAAGAATTGCATAATAGGAACACAAAAGCGGCAAAAAGGAAGAGGAAAAGCACAGACAAGACCAGCTATACTGGGACGTCACGTGACTCATAGGCTGCTAATGGCATTGTATTGTATTGGCCCATTCATTATGGACAAATAGACAAAATATAAATGCCGATTATAAAAAAAACGTAAAAAATATCAAGATGATTGTTGCACCATTGGTAGCTGAACGTCTCACGAGTTGAATAGTTTTATTTTCAAAATAAAGCTAAATATTTCATAAGTATGAAGTTTAGAAAAGCATCCAGCTTGTCAGGATCCATATTCAGCATCCATACAATAATAAAAATAAATAAGAGGATAACAATAGTGTGGTTGCTTTGCATCCACACAGTAACAAAGAACAGGATAACATAGTGTGACATAGTGTGGGTGCTTTGCATCCACACAATAAATAAAGAACAGAAGAGAAGAGAAGAGCAATGTGGCCCGTGGGCCGTAGTTTGTCCACCTCTGTGGTAGATGGTGTCAAGAAAGCTGGGGATCATAACGACTGTGTGTTTCTGCCTTTGTCTGCATGTTAGACTCTTACACTATCTATTAGACACCTACAGTATGGAGGCTAAATGATTCCATATTAAGCATTCTATACACTGTTTGATCCTGTACCGTACAGGTGGGCATGTGTGGCTCAGTTGATTTTGCACTGTAATGACCTTACCAAGGTTAGGAGTTCCATTCAATGGGACTGCCCTTTACTCATGTAAAAAGCAGATGTGTGTGGAGAAGAGGAGAGAGTGTCAATGTTGTAATAAAACGACAATGAGAACGAAAAAAGGCCAAATTAAACCCATTACAAATACTGCATAGTTGCTATAACCTACAGTAAGTTTGTTTCTCCAAAGGCTAAAATACAGTAGTCAGATACATACTTTCCCTAAAGGGACGTTTAAAGACTTAAGTGTTGTTATTTCAGTTTTTGATTGCACAATACAGTAGCTCAGGGTGCCCTCAGGATGCAGAAGCAGTTTACACTCACTGTCCACTTATTTAGATACACCTGTACATTTACATGGATGGCATCAAGCTGTATGCCAGGAGTGAATGAGATATTGACTCACTGATCCACACCACTAGGATCTACAGCCAGGACATCGGAATGTCATTCGGACTGGATAAGTGTGGTCGAATGGTAACAAGGAGAGGGAAGGTAGTCAGAACTGAGGGGATTGTACTACCAGAAGGCAACATAGCAGATGT
>NW_018127921.1:3378891-3381249 GCF_001952655.1 Monopterus albus | reverse complement strand
GACTCCCAAACTGGGAGAGTGGCTCCAAAAGATCCCAGGAACCACATCTGAGATCTCTGTCCAGAAGAGTGCAGTCCTAGGAACAGCTAAGATACTGCGCAGGACCCTCAAGCTCCCAGGCCTCTGGTAGAGGACCCGAGCTTGAAGGAAGGCATAAGACCGCTCCAAAGTGGGGCGGGTGGGGAATTTATATATATATATATAAACATATATATATATATATGTTTCTGTTGGTCTCTATAATTTTGTCCTCCCCAGGTAAATACACGAGAGGCTCAGAATATTAGGAGCACCTTTGTATATAATAAAGTGCAGTACAACACCACCTTTAACTATGACATCAATAAGAAACATATACATGACTCACTACTCACTGTTCTAGGGGATTTTAACAGAGCAAACCTCACCCATGAACAAATACAGAGAGCACATCAGTCCCACCATGGACAAAAACACATTAGACCACTGCTACACAGCAATAATGGAGGCCTATCTCTTTGTCCCCTGTGCAGCACTCGGTCTCTCTGATCACTGCATGGTCCATCTTATCCCAACCTATAGGCAGAAACTAAAAGCTGCGAAGCCTCTGGTCAAAACAGTGAAGAGATGGACCAAGGATGCTAGGTCAAAGCTACAGGCTTGCTTTGATTGTACAGACGGGAGTGTTTTTAAACTGCAACTACAGACCTAGATGAACTCACTGACACTGTAACATCATACATCAGCTTTTGTGAGGACTTGTGTGCCCACCAAGACTTTCTGCACACACAACAACAACAAGCCCTGGTTCACAGTAAAACATAGGCATCTTTGTTGTGCCAAAGAGGAGGCCTACAGAAGTGGGGACAGGATCCTGTACAGGCAGGCCAGGAACATACTGACAAGGGAGATCAGAGTAGCAAAGGGGAGCTGCTCTGAAATGCTGAAAACCTAGTTTTCAGCAAACAACCCCTCATTTGTCACAGACTCCAGCGAACAATCAGAATTGTAGAAGGAATTGTGTCAGCCTGTACACATCACAGCTCAAAAGGTAGGCAGAGAAAATTTCTACAGACCTCTCACACCCTGGACACAAACAGTTTGAACGGTGCTATAGAACACTACACCCAAACAACCAGACACAAGGACAGTGTCCCCTGCACCATCACTCTGATTTACTATTAACTGTGACTGAAGCAACAGGACTTGGCAACCACTGCAGTGCAATAACTGTAAATAGTATTGCTACATGCATCAGTCTGATAGCTTAAAATGTGTATATATGTATATAATGTTTATGAATACTGCCTCTCCTCCCTCTCCCACGGTTCCCCTAGCTTTCATTGCATTACTCTGTTGTCTATTGCCTGTTGCCTAAAACTTTCCCTAGCTTTCATTGCATTACTCTGTCTATTGCCTGTTGCCTAAAACACTGAGAGCCCTTGTGCCAGAGACAAATTCTTTGTAAGCTCAACATACTTGGCGATCAAAGCTGATTCTGATTCTAATTGTGATAACTGAATATATACGTTTATGACCATTTCACCAAAAACTGAAACATTGTGAAGTGGAACAAGGTGTAAGTGTTGCATTGAATTGCATACAATTGTAAAGGTGTACCTAATAAAGTGGCCCATGCGTGTACACTGTATCAGTGGCAACACACCGGATAAAAGTTTAATATGTTCCATGTAACAACAGAGAAGCTGAGATCACGAACACAATGATGTAAGGAACAACACAGAGACAGGTAGAGAGATGGTTTGTATGTGGGTTACGCTGGCCTTACATCTCTCCACTGCAGATGAATATTAATAAGGAGTTATTAATATCTGCTGCCTGCTCTGTTTGTGTGAGTACCTGTATGCAAGGTCGGCATGGAGGTGCGGTGTGAACAAGCCTTCCTCCTCCTCTTGCTTCTCCTTCTCCTCCTCTTCCACCCAACCCTGGTCTCTGTCACTTCACCATCACCTTCTTTTATATCCGTCTTTCTCACTCACTTCACCCCCGTATTCATTCTTACTGTCTATCACGGCTCCTTATGTTTCATGATAGGATGCTGATGCTGGTATTCAGTTTGGCATGAATCAAAGCAGAGTGACTTAATTATCAGCTACTTGTTATCGATTTGATACATTTCATCCACTAGAATTATCTGAAGAAGAAAATGTGTTGTTTTGTACCACTGGTTAGTGAGCCATAAAGCTGTTGGTAGGCTGATTTTGTTACCTTCGGTTAGATCCTGGCTCTTTGCTCCCCCGTTTCCAGTCTTTATGCTAGGCTAATCATGCCAAGATAACATTTCTTCTCATTTAACTTTTGGCGAGAAAGCAAACAAGTAAGCATATTCCTCAAGGGCAGGGACATATTGTAACTAAA
>NW_018127921.1:3377988-3378869 GCF_001952655.1 Monopterus albus | reverse complement strand
ATTGCAAGCAAAGTGCTTTGTTTCCTAAACATACAGGAACCAGCATCTGAGTCCTGCACTTTTCATTTCTAGCGTGTCCTATATCCACTGTTTAGAACAAAAACATGGTACTAAACATCATGCTGGCAGTACAGAAATTAAATTTCCCCTAGAACATCATTAACAAATTAACAATGTTGAGGGACAGGGTTGGGAAAATGTTTGAGTGCTAATGAATTTTAAAAGTCTGTTGACCTGAACTAGTTACTGTAGATTTTGAATAAATTTAAACTTCTAAATAACCATTTTAATGTCATGTTTTATTTAATGTGGTTTAAGAAATTTCACTCACTAAGAACAATTATCTGGTGGGAAATTCATATATTACCCTATCATGGAAAAAAAAACAAGACCTTGTTGGATTTGACTTGGACTATTCAACTAACCAGCCAAGGGGCCAATTTATCTTGACTTCCAAAGTATTAAACAGCTTAAAACCACTCAGTCTTATCTTTATCTCAGTGTTAGCCCTCTAAGAATTTAGTATAATAATTCATTGTTCTAACAATTGCCACTTAAATGGGGATAAATAGGTGACAATTTATAGTCCCCATGAGCTGTCTTGATTAATTTTCTGAAGCTCTAGCATTTAAGTACAAAATTGTTATTGAGAGGATTTTTAATGGTCAGTCACACTGTGTGAACCATGACTGATGGCTTCACTTAACTTTCTACTTCAGACAGTATGTTACAGTTATGAACATAAGAATGAATTCAAATACAGTATGGTTTTTATAGCAACTACACAACACAAAAACAAAATTTGTTGAGTTCCACAAGAATGTGTAGTTATTTTGTTGTTAAAATGACCAGATTTTTTTGTTGACAGGGTAAAATTTGTT
>NW_018127921.1:3377449-3377921 GCF_001952655.1 Monopterus albus | reverse complement strand
TCATGCCAGTAGGCTGTCCCCTTGTCCATTAATAATGAATACTCTACAGGATGATAAATTTTCCATCTTTTTTGGTTGTCATGCTTGTTTAATAAGCACTTTTGGTCCACTCCATTGTTTTCCCCAGTAAATTGCATGCATGTCTTGCTCATGCTGTGTGAGTTTGTGTGTGTGCAAGCACTTTTGTAGCAGTACATAGTATACAGGTGCATCTCAATAAATTAGAATATCGTGGAAAAGTCCATTAATTTCAGTAATTCAACTCAAATAGTGAAACTCATGTATTATATAAATTCAGTACACACAGACTGAAGTAGTTTAAGCCGCTGGGTCTTTTAATTGTGATGATTTTGCTCACCTTTAACAAAAACCCACCAATTCACTATCACAATAAATTAGAATACCTCATAAGACCTATAAAAAAACATTTTTAGTGAATTGTTGGCCTTCTGGAAAGTATGTTCATTTACTG
>NW_018127921.1:3376843-3377278 GCF_001952655.1 Monopterus albus | reverse complement strand
GGGTGGTGCAGAGCCATGAAGGGATTTAAAAACAAAAAGTAGAATTTTATAATGGACCCTAAAATAAACAGGTAACCAGTGCAGGGAAGCCAAAACTGGAGAGATGTGCTCATATTTTCTTGTGCCTGTTAAAAGACGTGCTGCTCTTAGACCTGCTCAGACACAGAGGTGAGCGAGCAAAAAAAGGATGGACCCAGGTGGCTGACTTCAGTGCAAGTAGTGCTCGGTTTATTTAAGGTGATATCAACAAGGAAGTGAATAACCAGGTAGAAGTGGGACCGGGTGTCGAGTCGCAGAAGGTGAGAAGGACGCTGGGACTCACTCCTGGGCTGGCCGTGGTGGAAGGTTGCTGAGGAGACAGAGTTAGTACATGCAGTTAATGGGAGACTGTGCATCGACCTGCGTGGTGGAGATGGTGCGGGGTTGAGGAGGTCC
>NW_018127921.1:3355857-3374021 GCF_001952655.1 Monopterus albus | reverse complement strand
TGAATTTATATAATACATGAGTTTCACTATTTGAGTTGAATTACTGAAATAAATGGACTTTTCCATGATATTTTAATTTATTGAGATGCACCTGTAATCTTCTGTTGGGGGTCGCAGATCAAGCAAAGCAGGTGTGTTTGTGTGTCTGTCTTGTCTTTCAAGAGGAGCAGGTGTACCTATACTATGTGTGTGAGCCTGTATATGTTTGCAGGTGAGCAGGTGTGTCTGTGTGGTGTGTTCACCCGGCCAAATAATGGGCATGTATGGATAGAGCTGGGGGGAGACTGTCTTTCAAGAGGAGCAGGTGTACATACAGTATAGTATGTGTGTGAGCCTGTATATGTCTGCAGGTGAGCAGGTGTGTCTGTGTGGTGTGTTCACCCGGCCAAATAATGGGCATGTATGGATAGAGCTGGGGAGAGACAAATGAGTGACACACACACACGAACACACAGGGGAAGGAGGACTACAAATGTACTGTATGTACATGTAGACAAGTGTTGCAGAAGTGCTCTTACTTTGCTTTCAGGTCTGTAAATATACTGTATTCTATGCATGTGAGTGTGAGTGAGCATGAGCAGATGACACAGCATTTATGATAAGGAAGAAACGAGTTCACCATCACTGTCCTATTTTATGTTGAATATTTCATTCTAGATCAGTCTAAAGTGACTGAAACAGTCTTGTGGGTCAGATTGGTGATGGACTAGCTGGTTGCAAGCTAGAGAGAGGGAATAATTGTCAGCTATTTGAAAATGACAGAAAGGAAAGTGAAGGGGAAATGAGTGAAAAGTAGCAAAGCATGAGAGACTGAGAAAAATGGAAAGATGAGGAGGGATAGATTGATGGAGGAAAGCAGGAAGGGAGCGTAGCTGAAAATGAACTTGCCCGCTGCTGGAGAGGCAATGGAGGGAGTGACAGCTGTATAGATTAGGGAGAAAAGAGGGAGAGGAGGGTGTGGTGGTGTTAGAAGGAGGGAGGGTAACTGTTCATGGGTATGGAGGCATGATGAGGAGAAAGATGTAGGAGAGAGAGAAAGGAAAGTATGAAACTAAGAGGGGAGGGAAAGATGGATGAGGAAGCAATGAGGAGAAGGACAAAGAAGATGCAGAACAGGAGGTACAGTAGCAAAAGGAGGTCATCTTTCAAAAAAATGATAATTCAGCTGTCTATGTCAGATGACTGGACTGTTTTGTATGAGTAAGTGTGTGTATCTTTTAGAATCCAAATGCACTGGCAAAACGATGATTGGGCAGACCCAATTTTGTGGACCATGCTGGCTGTTAATAATAATAATTATTTGGAATTAAAGCTGCTGTAAGGTGCATTTGTGCGTGTGGCTGGATGTGTGTATGTGTGTGTGTGTGTGTAGCTGCATGTCCGCCATTAATTAGCATCTGATCAGGTGTCATCATCAGTTAATTGACTGATAATTACATCATCGCTGTCCACCCAAACAGACCCCTGTAAGAGCAAGTGGAGGAGAAAGAATAGCAGACAAAGAGAGAGTGGGAAATGAGAGACTTGAATGAAGAAAGCGATAAATGGAGAAGAGCACACAGAGGAGGCAATGTGAGAAACTGATTTAGAGTGGGATAATATGATCGGTCCCCTTCTTTGTCCATTATCTTCTTTGTCCATTATTATCTACTTATCTTTTTTTCATTTGTACTCAAACTGCATTTTGTAGGTAAGCACTATTGGAATAATGTGTAGACTCCTAATTCTCTGTGTGTAGCAGTGATAGCTTTTCTGTCCAGTTTTAATCATTGAGTAGATAATAGCTCCACTGACTTAAGTTTGCATCACAGCTCATTACAGTCTCCAGTTCAGTCCACACTGTAGTTCAGCTCAGTTGGTGGACTTCAAGCATAGTTACAGTGACTGTAGACTGTCTTTACCAGAATACTGACTAATGTTTAGTCTTATAAAACAGTGAACATTTTCCTCAGCCCCACTGCTTCAGTGATGCAGTTAATCCTGTTCTGTGCATACCAACATAAGCTTCTGTGTCCATATACTGTATGTATATACATACATACACATTGTATAGCGTACCACATACTTTAGAGTATCATGTTTTCAGATACTCTGGCTGATTACAGCATATGATGTCCCATGTACTACTATTAGAATGATAAAGTTGTAATTTTCCCCCTATCAGGTGCCACCAAGTTAACACACATGCAGTTCTAAAAAGAGGCCTAATCAGCTAAAATGATTAGTCAGCTATGCAGAAAGCCTTGCAAATATCCGCAGTCAGAGCCTTTTTCATCAGACATTTTGATCTGTCACAGTAGGAAAAGCACAGGCATAAATAATAAAATTAATGTTGGCTGAATTCCATTTAGCTGCGTCTGTTTCAGGGCCCTGGTATTTTACAGTACATGCAGGCTCATTGTTATTAGTGGCTTAGTGGGACACTTGAATATAACGGAGCCATTGTTAATGTTATAAGTAACATCTGTGCATTTCCTTCTATGACATGTTACAGTGTCTGTTGTCGAAAAGGCCTATTACGATATATTTAAAATGGTCAATTAAAAATAAAAGCAATAAAAATAAATAGCAAAAAAAGCAAAAATACTAGAATCAATGACTGCCTCCAGTACTGTAGAAACCGTTGTCTGTACTAACACCACTGACTGCACTGGCAGTAATACTAGAAGAGTGAATTAGTGTTAAATATTTTTGGTTGTAAAGTCATACGATGGATGGATAAATTACTGGATTAAGTCCTGTCACTCATGGTTAAGCAACCTAGCCCTAAACCCACTTTTCAACTTTTCTTTCCCTCCTTGTTTTGTTTCTCCTATAGCTCTTATTGAGTGTTCTCTCCTTTTCTTTGTTTGTTTCTCCCTTCTTCATCCTGTCACCATCCCCTCTCCCTCCTCCTGCAGTATATCCACCTCCCTACTTCCTGCATCCGGCCATCTTCATTGTCTTTCATTTTCTTGCGCTGTCCTTTCATCCTTGCCTTCTCCCTCTCCCATTCCCTCAGAATCCTATATCCCCAGCTGCTGGTTCCCCCCCCCCCCCCCCGCAGAACAAAACACTATGACATTATAGGCAGTCACATTAGCACAGAGTTTATCATACAACACATATAAATACAACATTATCATGCGTGTGACGGGCCAAACACAGAGCTCAGCATTATTAAAGTTTTACTCTCCTCTGATCCTCACACACTCACTCATACAGCCTGCTCACATGCACATTCACTCATACTTAGAAACACACACTCTCAGTGGGGTACACCCTGTGAGGGGGCAGGCAGTGTTAGATAAACTGATCACACAGCTGGACAATATGCTCAAAGTGATTGTGTGTGTGTGAGAAAGAGAGCGAGAGATTGTGAGCAAGAAAGAGATGATGATGATGTGCAACAGCAGTCATACTAGAGATGATGGTGGATGGAAAGTGGAATATATTTTCTAGAATAAAGAAACATCTGAGACACAAGAAGTTCAAACGTGTGTGTTTGTTTGAATGTTTGTAACCTGTGTTTGATACAAGTAATTTGCTTTTGAAAATCACAGAAACCCTTTAAAGTCAGAGGTTAGATATAATGAGGAAAATATCCAAGTAATGGGATACTCCAAATTGATGTCTCAGTGTATTTCCCATAAGGCACAGTTGCATTTGGTATCAAGTGACTTCACTGCTGTGAATCTCAGAACATCTCTTTGGGCATTAGTGCTCTGTTCTAAACACTATGCTCCTATATTTGCTGACATATCTCATGTGGTTGTTTATTCAGTATATTTGTTTGTTAGCAATTAACTTTAGGGCATTCCAGTTCCCCAACCCTATATCAATACAACAAGTCATGACATAAGTAGTAAAATGCTGCATGTATTAGCCAATACATTTAATTAAAATGGGTTCCTCAGGCAGGTCCAGGCTTCTTCTGTCTTTTTCTTTTTTCTACCTGGCTTTGTTTGACTGCACTGGCGGGCAGGACAGGAGCGATTCTGGCCAAATAATACCTTCAAAATTATCACTAGTGGGGTACCTTTTCCAATAAGAAAAATTAAAATTTGGTATTTGCATTACAGTTAATAATACCATGTAAGTGCTTTTGTTGTTTCATTTAGCTTAACTGTTTGCTTGGGAGGACGGTTAGCTGGGTGCATAGTCTGGTGGCAGGCACTTATCAGCTACCCTCTAGTAACCCTAAATTTGACCTGTTCAGACATTAGACTGTTAGTTGGCTAGCAAGATGTTGTTTTGTTTGTTGTATCACTTTTTGCTACTCTTGTGTGTGACTGCAGGGCTCAGTTTGCTGCTCATGGCTAGTTAAATCATGCTACTGTAGGTTGGCTGGCTCAGTTTGTGACTTATTTCTCAATCTGTCAGTTGTGGACTGTACTATACCTAGCATTATGTAAGTGTGTATGACACGTTTTGACATGTCATAGTAGGAAAGGCACAGGTGTAAACAACAACACTCACAATGGCTGCATTCCATGTATACGAGCCATTTCCAGGATCATGGTATTGTGCATGTTTGCTGAATAGCATTGTTTAGTGGGACACTAAATGAAACTCAGCCATCTTTAATGCGTCAGTTGCACCGGTGCTTTTCCTACTATGTCATGTCAAAATATCTGCTACGAAAAAGGTCTGTATGTACTGCAATTTTGACTGGACTTTACTTGACTAGTGTTATTTTCATTATGTCCTACTTTAAACCACAAGTTACTTCTTTTAAAATCTCACATTGCTCACATTATTTGACAGCTTCTAAGTTACAAAATTAAAAGGCTGCCTATGAATGCATCAGTAATAATAATACCGTACTTAATTTACAACACTAACAGGAGTCATCCTGCTTCAGAAAAGGTGTTTGTATTGAATATATTTGACATGTTGGTAGCTTTTTGTTTCCTCTAGGGATTTCCTGTGAAAAATGTGTGGACTCACATTATGTATGTTATGGTGTACATTTATACTTGTAGTAAAGTAATTACATAAACACAATTTTTTTTTTTTTTTATCAGACATTGATGCCTTTCAAGCAAAAGTACTCATAATTTGTTAAAATGGTTTTATATAATCAATAACCGGGACTTTCAACAATATTCTGTAGTTTCCCTGAAGCACTTCTGTTCTTCTGTATTGTAGGACACACTTTAAATTTTACGTGTGCTTGCATGGTGACCTTTGGAATAAAAGCAACAATTGTTGCACATATGTGTGTTGTCTTAAACCAGATAATGGTACATTGTTTTACAAAAAGTTTAATCTAGTGCAGGGTGAGAGCGTTTGTTCACATGAGGAAAAGGGAGGCTCAGAGGATATTATACTGTAGCTCTCTTTAATCCAGCTAAGCATACAGTATGGATAATCCACTCCCTCTTATTTTTACTCACTTAGTCTTATTCCTATAGTTTGCCTGAGTAATACAACTATGTAATCTCACTAAGATAATTGTAATTCAGTCTTTCATTTCTTAGAATTCTTTCTTTTATGAATAGCATAACCCAGACAACATGCGGAGGAACTAAACAACATAAGTACACTTACACATGTTGTACTTGCCTGTTAGATGGGACTATATTAGTCATCAATATATTCTACAGAGAGCCTTCAGTGTCTGAAAAAGATGAAGGGCACTCTAACTGATGTGTCAAGAATTCAAGCACCCAGAGCCAACTGCCAAACTGTAGATAATTTAAAGACTGTAGCACCTTTAAGGAAGTAATGTTAGAACTGACTGACAGTTAACTTTTTTCTCCTCTTTCTCCTCCTCATCTCTCCACTCTAGGCTCCGACTACTCTCCCCCTCCCCCCCTGCCTCAGCTTCCTCACCCCAGCCTGACCAACGAGCACAGTGGCAGTGGTAGCCGTGGCAACCATGGTGGAGGAGGTGGTGGGCTTAACCATGGGGTGGGCGTGGTGGGCCTGGCTCCAGAGCACATTCCCACACCGGGGGCGGCTTTGAGCTGGCAGGCAGCCATCGATGCTGCACGGCAGGCAAAGATGATGGGCAATGCTGCGTCGGGTGGAGGGTCGGAGCTTGGGTCAGGAGGCGGCGGGCCCATCTCCACAGCCAGCTCCACACAAAGGAAGAGACAACACTATAGCTCTAAGCCCAAGAAGCAGACGACGACGACAGCAACAAGGCCGCCACGGGCCCTACTGTGTCTCACGCTCAAGAACCCCATCCGCAGGGCCTGCATCAGCATTGTGGAGTGGAAGTATCCTTTAATCAATCATGCACAGAGGTTTCATGTTAGACTGTTTGCGATGCAAGATCTTTCACTTTTAAGACAGTTTTTCACTTTTGTTGGACAGCCTGAAGGTATCCTGTCCACAACCTGTCCGTTTAAGCTCTTTGTCTTCTGAGTTATATGTTTTGCTCTAGTTTGTCCTTATTTAGAACTTACAGCATGGGGGACAAATCAGTCAGATGAGGACATCATCTTGTTTAAAATCTATACTGATGCATCTTAGAGTGAGCAGTCAATCCTGGAGGAATAACATGGAAAATGCAAACATTTGGGCAAAGGTACTACCTTAAATGAATTAAACAAAGGAATAAATCAGCAGAAATATATAACTCTTATAATCTTTACTGTTGCAATGTCATTGTAATGTAAAAAGCTTCTACTGTATCATGCCATCAAAATCTGACCTGATCATTCATTCAAGACTAAATACTGGGTGCAATACATTATTTTTCCTTTCCTTTTTTTAAAAGTGCTAAAACCAGAGAAATGCATATATTTTTCTGCATATCTCGTATATGTAGTGTCATACTGGATGTGCTGTAAACCCACTGCATCCCTCCAATGGGGCATTTGAATTATGGACTTACTTTAAAAGAAAACAAATTAATATCACCTAGATGCAGGTAAGAAAAATGGCAAGATGAAAGGATGTAAACAGGTTAAGAATGCATCACACTTTGTCTTTTGTTTAATATCCCTTTTCTTTCTTTATCAGCTTCTCTTCTCTCCTGTGTGAATGGTTTTTTCTCTCTCCACTCACTTGTTTTAATTCCTGCTCCCCTTCCTCTGTCTGTCCTTCCCCCTTTTTCTTTTTCTCCACTTTTTCATCTTACATTCTTTTTTCTGCTTTCTCTCAAGAGGATTAAACAAATTGTGTCTTTTTCATCCCTGCTTCACACCTCTCCCCAGTATACAGTGTCTCTTTTTGGGACACTAGCTCTGTCTCTCTGTATTCCTCCTCTCTCTCCCAGGTGCACCCATGCCCATATCCCTCCTTTACTACTTCTATCCAGACTCTCTCCCACCATTTATTATTCGGCTCTCACGCCCTCAGTCCATTCAAATCCCTTTATTTCTGTTGTTCCCCCACCTATTCTTCCTTTCTATTTTTCCTCTCCTCTGGAGTTTTTTTTCAAGCTGCTGAACATAATGACTTGTTTTTCCCTCTGGGTGAAGAGAGAGAGAGAAAGAGAAGAGGAGAGGGAAAGCAATGCTCAGTGTCATAGCCAAAGTGATCTGTAATAGGAAAAGGTCCTTATGAGCATCGACTCAAAAGCACAGTCACATATCATCCTGAGAGGAAGAGGAGGGTTCAGGGAAATGAGAAGGGCAGGGATATGAGCAGGACACAGATGTCACCAGGAGAGATAATGGAGTGGGGTAGTGGAGGAGGGAGGGATGGAGGGAGGTGTTAAGAAGAGGATGCAGAAGCTAAACAAGTAAAATGATGCGGGGAGTTAAATAGAGAATAAGAAGAGGAGAAGGTGGAGGCAGGATATGGAGGAGGATATGGGGCTTGTGAGGCGGGAGAAAATAGAGTGAATTGGCAACTTTGAAGTGTTTGTGTGTGTGTGTTGCATTAGGCAATTAAAAAATGAGTTAATATTATATTGTGATAATGAGCAAAAGTACTATAGAAAAATACTATTATAAAGCATATTGTTATAATTATGCACTATGGCACAGGCACATTATAGGCTTTTATATCTGCAGGTTGAAAACCTGCAGATATTAAAAATACTGAAAATATTTGGTTAAAAAACAAATATTGAATTTTTATTAATCAGGCTTAAAATGTAACTTATAATTGGGCCTTTACTGATTTACTTTCCAGCGCATATTGCATTTCAAAATAAATAAATAGATTTCAGCTCTTTGCTCCTCCAGCTGACATATTCTGATAGTATTAGGAATTATTATGTAAGTTTAAAAAAAAAATCTAGTGATAAACCATGGTACATTTTAAATCTTTGTGACATTATTATGAACCTGAACATTTATCAAAGAACTGATATATTACTGTTAGGTCCTATTCACTTCTGCATTTGTTTTGAATGTTTTGCTTAGTTTAATGTTAACATTCAGGGTCTTGAGTTTGTATTTTTTCATGCATATCTTTCAAACAGTAGATATGCTTTGTTAAAAACAACTCCAGATTTCCCATTTGAACAGCCCCACCTTTTTAAGGGTTTGGGATCTCCCTCTGTGCTGTAAAACTCCTGACAGTCTTCCATCTGTTCACTTTGTGTGTTTATAATTATAGGCAGTCATAATGTTGGTAGTGCAGCTTTAATTGCACTGTCCAGCTGGGGTAATGCTGAAAAAGTACAGAAAGTTTATAAAAAAAAAAAACTACATACATAAACCCTCAGGGTCGCTAGCACAATTTCACTCAGTGACTGATGAGCGTTTAGATCATTACCCACAATTCCCAGCATCATTCAATTAAACAGCTTTGAAGGGTGGGAAGGGAGGGGAGACAGTGACAGAGAGGGAAAGGCAGGGGAGATGAGTATAGGAAAAAAGACGTACATTAAAATGGGCTCTTAGGGAAAATGAAGAAAAAGTGAATAAAGTAAACAGGATGCGCTCTGTGTCACAAAAACAAACTGTCAATCATTCTGCCTGCATGTCCATCTAATCGTTTTACTTTGGGATGCCCTTCATAACTGCAGTGTGGGCCTGTTTAAATGTTTTGACCAACAGAGAGTGAGTTTGCATACTGAATTTGTAATGTGTATGTGTACAGTTATGCATTCATGTATTGTTTGTATTCTGTAGGCTTTAAGTGTGTGCATACTAATGTGTGAGAACTTCTGTCTGCAGAGATAGCAGATCCCAAATCTTCCTCTCCTCCTCCTCTGTTACCATGACAACAGCTACTGCGCTCAACAGGTCGATGGGGCCTGTCTGAATTCACACATCAAACACACACACTTAGATTAGGGAACACACATAAACACTTTTGAAGCGCGCACATGTACTTACAGATGATAAAGGACTGAAACACTCTCACTTGCTGTGTAATTATAGCATGTAAGCATTACCTGCACACTGCAAGGTCAGTGTGAGAAAGGAGGAGGGAGCAGGGGCAGGCGCCTGTCTAACTACCATGTTATCTACTGTATATGAAATCACACTAAGCGGTAGTTTAGAAAAGTGTCAAACACACATACATAGTCTGATTTCTGACAGCTTAGATACTGTATCAGGTCCCATGAGGAGTTATAGTATTTGTATACATTTTCAACTCAGTCAGAAAAATAGATACATATTCTCATTGAAGTGTTGAGCCTGCTTTCCCAGAAAATATCAGTATATCCCAGGTTTCTTATTTGAGTTTGTCTAGATAAGAGATTATCTGTTTTTTTTCTGAGCTGTATGTGGTTTTGTGAACCAGCTGCTGAATGTAGAGAATCTCAGAAAATAAGAGCATCCCAGTGTATGTAGATAAAATGTCATTGTGACAGTTTGTCTTGTTACAAAGTGTATACACTTAACATGTAGGCTGACATGATTCAACAGAACCTTCTGTCTGAGGCATTTTCTAATTTAACATATACATTCACCATTTTAATAAGCTGAGTTAAAACGTATATTTCAACTTGAATTCACTTATTGGGGTGCTGTTAAATTCACCCCAAAAAAGTAGCTTAGGGCAAATTGTTTATTACTAATATTACTTTCCTCCTTCTTTCCTTCTGTTAAAGATGGATATTGTTATGCTGATTAGTGAACATTATCAACAGACTTAGTTAGATTCTTCACAATTTCTGCCAAGTGTTTTGCTCTCAGTAGCACAGCAGACAGTAGATTTATTATCATGTTGATGGAAGCAGACCTCAAGGGGTTTTTTAAATTATGGGTCAGGAGCCCAGAATGAGTCACAGGCCTGTTTTTATGTTGGTCCCCGCATGTCTGGAGTGTGTTTTAATGAGCCCCCGGTACAAGGGTGAGTGATTATCTGTGATGCATTTTGCTTTCAGGCTGAATGATCTTGTGGCTGATAATTTTCAAGAGTCAATCCTTAACCCAAACATAAACAAAGTATTAGCCGTGCTATAAAAAGCTAACAAATTTATTTCTCCCACTTGCTCTTTCTCCTAAACAGTTGCTAAAGCTCTGAAATGAACAGCAGGTTTGCTTCTAGTGAGGTCACACACAGCAGAATAGATGTTTTGTTAAAACTGAGTTAAATCTTTGTATTAAACTAAAACTTTATTTATTTGTCAAAACAGTCCCATCACTCTTCTGCCATTCAAGAGTATTTGCGATTGTACTGGGTAATAATCTTTCCATCTGTACTAAGAAATAATGTGCTAATGTGGTTTTAGCTGACAACAAGGGCTTCCCATTTTGAGATGGTAAAGTCATTCAGTTTTAGGGATTTGAAAGCAAATCAGAGTTTTTGTTTATTTGTAAATGTAATATTAATGAGCTCCAGACTTAGGAGCTGCTGAGAAGTTTGTGTTTGTGTCTTTTAGTTTCATCTTAAATCTCCATGGTATACTCCACAACGTTATAGTGAAAACAGGTTTTTGCAGTGGTTTGTAAATGTATTAAAAATAAAAGACCCATTTATATAAGTATTCAGACCCTTCACTTAGTACTTGGTTAAAGCACATTTGGCAGCAATGGCAGCCTCAAGTCTTCTTGAGAATGAAGCTGAAAGCTTGGCACTTTTCTTTTAGAATTTTCTTCCATTATTCTTGGTAGAATTGTTCAAAGTCAGCCAGGCTGGATGGGGAGTGCTAGTGCACAGCCCTTTTCTGGTCTTTTTAGAGATGATCTGTTGTGTTCAGGACCACTCCTGTGTTTTCACAGTGCTTTGGGTCATTGTCTTGTTGAAATGTAAACCTTCTGTCCAGCCTGAGATCCTATATTTTGTCTGTATTTTTGTGAGGGGTTTTCTCCACACATACTGTTGGGAATTGTGGCCAAATAGTTCAGTCTTTTTTTCATCAGACCAGAGGATTTTTGCTTCTCATTATCTGAGAGTTCTTCAGGTGTCTTTTGGCAAACTCCCAGTGAGCTGGTAATGTGCCTTTTAGTGAGGAATGGCTTCCGCCTGGCCACTCTGCCTGATTGGTGAAGGCCTGATTGGTGGAGTGCTGTGCTTATGGTTGTCCTGTAAAGTTCTCCCATCTCCAGTAAGGAACTCTGGATCTCATTCATAGTGACCCTTGGGTTCTTGGTCACCTGCTGACCAAGGCCCTTCATCCCCTATTACTCAGTTTGGCTGGATGGCCAGATGTATGAAGACTATTGGTGGTTCAGAATCAGAATCAGAATCTGCTTTATTGGCCAGGTGTGTTGGACACACAAGGAATTTGACTCTGGTACATCGGCTCTCAATGGGCATGTACATATCACCATGCAAGGGGCAAGTAAACAGTAAACCAACATAAGGCTGTGTAGTATAACAAAATAAACAGTATTAACAAGCAACAAACAATGCAAAATAAACAGTATAAATAGGCATTAAACAATGCAGACAGACAATGGAATGGTCATTGTGAAATGAGATAAATAGGAATAAAGATAGAGTACTTAAAAACAGAGACCTGTACAGATCTGTATAATCTGTACAATGTATATTTACAGGTATTGCACTGGAGGAAGGTATTGCACTAAGGGTTATTTGTCCAGTCATAGTGTCGTGGGTCAAGTGTTCATCAGAGCGACAGCCCGGTGGAAGAGGCTGTCCTTGTGCCTGGTTGTCTTGGCATACAGTGACCTGTAACGCTGTCCAGAGGGGAGGAGTTCAAACAAGTGTGAAATGAACAGCAGGGCTGTTTCTAGTGTTGTATAGATAGAATATAGATGTTTTGTACAAGACTGTTAAAATTTTGTTAAATCTTTATATTATATTGAAACTTACTTTTTTTTGCCAAAACAGTTCCATTTGAGAATGATGGTGGCTATTGTACCCTTGAGCACTGTATCCTTACCCAGATCTGTGTCTTGAAACAGTCCTGTCTTGCCGGGCTGTGGACAGTTCTCTTGACCTCATGGCTTTGTTTTCACTCTGACATACACCATCAACTGTGAGACCTTATACAGACAGGTGTGTGCCTTTCCTAATTATACCTAATTACATCTAATGAATTAAATTAGGCACAGATGGACTCGAATCAAGCTGTAGATGCATGTCAAGGACATTGATGGGAGTAGGGTGCACCAGAGCTCATTTGCAAGGGTCTGAATATTTATGTAAATGGGATATTTCAGTCTTTTATTTTAATACATTTACAAAACACTCCAAAAAAGCAGTTTTCACTTTGTCATTTTGAAGCACAGTGTGTGGATTGACAGGAAAAAAATGTATCGCTTTAAAGATGAATCTGAAACAACAAATTGTGGAAAACTTGAAAGGGTCTGAAAACTTTTGATACTGACTGTAAATTTGAAGTAGCTATAAGCAGCATTACAGAGTCATTTTTATTAGCAGACTATTGAATTCATTCACCATGCCTTGCAGATATCCCGTGCTTCATATTCATTTTTCTGTAGTGTTGAAAAATTTCTTCAGATATCTATTAATTGTGATCAGTCCACAGTGGCAGACTTATAATATTTTATGTTTTTCCAAGGTATGTTATGGATGTATGATAATCCAATTGAACCGATGAATAGTGTTTTTTTTATTTATTGCATTTTGCCCTTTTCTCTCATTTTTGTCACCTTCTCAAGTACTTCTTGCTGCAAATTCTTTCTCTTAGTTTGGGTTGGATATAAACCTCTGTGCATCATGTCCAGTATTTCACAGCCATGGTGTTACTGTCCACTTTATTATTATTATTATTATGTATATTTGTCATTTATTTTATTTATTTATATATTTATTTTTAAGTTAAGTACAACTGTATTTTTTAATTTTAGTATACCGCAATTTTTTCATTCTCTGACCATGTACCCCAGTCGGTGTTTACCAGCTGCTATTGCACAACAACAAGTTTATGAGCCCTCGCTGGTTTCCCAGCTGCTAAAACTGACACTTCTGGTAGATTGGAAAGCAAAGTTAGATTGCAGTGCAGTAAATGATTAAACCTTTTTCCCAAGCATTCATGTTGTTATGCAGTATGCTTGAACATGAATGTCAGCTAAAAATATACATTTGTTTGTTTCTAGATTTGAGGTTTTGACATTGCTGTTTATATTATTCAACAAAGTCTGGAGTCTAGATTATTGTGACACGTAGCCAAGATGGAAGGAAGGAAGTTAGGGAGAAAGGAAGGAAGGAAAGAATGGAAGAAGAGAGTGGAGGGAGAGCAAAAAAAAAGGTGGGGGAAGGTGACAGCAGTGGCAGTTAGTAATTGTGTTGATGAAAACCAGACCTCCTCTATCTCTCCTTCACATTCTCTCCCTCCCTCACTCTCTCACCACTCTTCATTCTCTCTGCCTTTGTATCTCTTCTTCTGTCTCTGAGGCCAAAAATAATGAGGTCACTCCCCTCTCAAGGACCGTTCCAAATAAAAACCCTCTGTGTCTGTCCTCTCTCTCATTCCATCTCACTCTCCCTCTTTCTTTGTCCATATCCTGTCTTCCACGCGACAGGCATGCTCCTCGCCGCATCCATATTAGGCCATGCACTGTCTCTCTCGCCCCCCTGCACACACAAAGAGGCTCCTAAGTGACCCAATATGTCTTATTGTTAACAAAAAGCAAACTCGACAGCTTTGATCTCTATCATGGTGTACATTGGTTGTGCACTCTGCTGTGTGTGTATGCATACCACTGCCTCTGTAAGGATGTATTAGCTTGTTTGAAAAATACCCCTTGGTTAAAATGATGTGTGATTTAGGCAAAGTCTGTGATCTTTAGTCAAAAGTCTACATTATTCTAGTCTGCTTACCAGAGGTTTGCATGGATCATTGCAAACCTACCTGAACCTGATGTGTTTTAAAAAGGGAACCCACGGAACCTCAGACCTGTGGGTAATTAGACTGGAAATGAGATGCCACGACTAACTCAAACAAAGAGAGAGCTCCATCCAAGGAGCCAATATTTAAAACTGTTCATAAACCTTGCCTCAAAATAATTTTTTTAAATTCAGCAATCCATGATTATGATACATCACATGATCAAAGCTAAAAAAAAAATCAATTTAGATCCACTCTGGTATTAAATCTGATGTTACACAGACCTAAGACCAGCAGCAAAGACATGGGACCCAATTAGACTGAATGTGGACATTAGTTAGGAGGAACCAAGGAGACCTGTTATGATCTCTACTGTGTAAATATCTCTTCAGTTCACTGTGTTGTACTATGTACAGTATGTCCCTTAACCCTCTTCTCAGACCATTTGAGATCATCATCCTGATGACAATTTTCGCCAACTGTGTGGCCTTAGCTGTCTACATCCCCTTCCCTGAGGATGATTCAAATGCCACCAACTCTAACCTAGTGAGTAATCTATGACCTTTTAACTGCTTTACACTTATGCTTGCTTGTTGTTTCATTTATAATAAACATCTCGGCTCACTGGCTGTTTTGTCCAATCCCAGAAAACGTGGCTTCTGGGTTTTGGCGTTGTGGTCTGACACCTGAGTTTTTGTTGTGGATGTATTACTGTATCTTGACTCACATGTCGTTAGGTGTTTGAGTGATTATGAAAGATTTCGTTAGCAGATTTTTCTGGTAATTAGCATTTCTGAGCAGCATGTCATTTGCACATTTCCAGCTGAGTCCACTGTGTGTGTGTGTATGTGTGATTTGCTCCCATGTATTTAAAAGGCAGCAGTGGGAGAAGCTTTTTGATGCTGCAACCCCAAATTTGAATAAGAGGGACAGTAGGTAAAATCTAATTTTAACTGGGAACAGTGATTTGCTAATCATTTGTGTCCTTTATTACATTGAAAACAATACAGCAGCACATTATTTGATGTGATACCTCATCAGTTTTATTTTTTGTTCAAAATTAACACTCACTTCAATTCTGATGCCTTCAACACATTCCAAAAAATGCTGGAGCGGTTGTATTTCAGGGCTAGTAATGAGGTAAAACAATGAAATGATGATTCCATTTGAAATAGGCGATGTCAACAAGGGACTGCATCATGATTTGGTACAAAAGTGGCATCCAGGAAAGGCCGAGCCCTTTCGGAGCAAAGATAGGTAGGTAGGTAGGCAGAACTTTATTGATCCCACAGTGGGGAAATTCCAGTGTTCCAGCAGCAGTAAAGGACAAAACAACATGACACCCTAAGAATAAACACCCCACACATATCTTGAGAAAACAAGATCCAGGTACCTGAAAAATCAAACAAAAATATAATATTTCAGAGACAATCAAGAACAAGAATAGACTTCCCACAGTTTGTCCCTGAGACACAAGTCAAAAAAAGATACCTAGGAACAAGACAAAAAAGAATAGTATTGAGAGGAATCAAGAAAACAACCAGGAAATCAAGAACAATCAAATATTACTCTCACAATTAATCCCACAATGGGGGAAAGAAACCTTTGATCATAAGGATATCTGAGGAAGTAATCAAAAATACCTAAAGCTTGGGCAATGTACAGTATTTGAGAGATCAGGAACAAGATATTACACATGAGCCTATTTAAAATGCAATTTCACCCCCAGGAGCTGAATATTGCACCTCCGTCGACTATTGCATAATCCCTCATAATTTCACCAAGTTTATCACTGCAGTGATGTGTTGTACAGTCTGATGGCCGTGGGGAGGAATGACCTGCGGTAACATTCCTTGTTCCTTCTTACACTGGGGATGTAACAGTCTCGTACTAAAAGAACTGTTCAGAGCCTCTACCATGTGGTGCAGGGGATTGGGGTGGGGGGGTGGTTTTTAGTATCGCCAGCATCCTTCTGTCCGCCACCTCCTCAATGAAATCCAGAGAGCAGTCCAGGACAGAACCAGCTCTCTTAACCAGCTTGTTGAGTCTCTTTCTGTCCCTGACCATGCTACCTTGGGGTGGCTGTGGCTTACGAGGTAGGGCAGTTGTCCTCTGACCAGTAAGTTGGTGGTTCAACTCCTGGTCACCCTGCATGCCTAAGTGTCCCTAAGCAAGACATTGAACCCCAAATTGCTCCCGGTGGTTCAGCTGTCGCCAGTGCGTGGCAACCTCTTGTCATCGGTGTGTGAATGGGTGATTGTGTATGATCTCCTGTAAAGCGCTGTGAAATATGTGCTATATAAATACAGTCCATTTACCTCCTGCCCAACCCACAACAGCGTAGAAAACTGCAGATGCCACCACAGAATCATAAAATGCCCGAAGCGGTGCCCCGAGCACACCAAAGGACCTCAGTCTCCTCAAGTGGAGGCGGCTCTGGCCCTTCCTGTACAGGGCATTTGTGTTGTTGGTCCAATCCAGTTTATTGTTGAGGTGGACACCCAGGTATTTAAAGGTGTCCACAATCTCAATATCTGAGCCCTGCAAACTCACCAGCGTGACTGCTGGTGATTTCCGCCGGGGGTCAAGCACCATCTCTTTTGTCTTGCTGGTGTTCAGGACCTGGTGGTTTCTCTCACACCACTCCACAAAGTCAGTAACAACCCCCCTGTATTCCCACTCGTCCCCCCCAGATACACATCCAACAATAGCAGTGCCGTCTGAGAACTTTTGTAGATGACACTGGTGGGAGTTGTACTTGAAGTCCGACGTGTAGAGGATGAACAGAAAGGGGGAAAGCACCGTCCCCTGGAGCACCCCTGTGCTGCAGACTACCACATCTGACACACAGTCCCACAGCCTTACGAACTGAGGTCTGTTTGTGAGGTAGTTAATGATCCATTCAGACAGGTGTTGGTCCACACCTGCCCCCTCCAACTTCCCCCTCAGCAGTGACCACTGGATTGTGTTGAAAGCACTGGAGAAGTCAAAGAACATGACCCTCACAATACTTCCAGGGGACTCCAGGTGAGATAGGGCTCGATGCAGCATGTAGATAATGGCGTCATCAAACCCAATGCCAGGTCGATATGCAAGCTGCAGCAGAACCAGTGCTGAGTTCACTTGGGCACGGATGTGGCCGAGGACAATCCTCTCCATGGTCTTCATCAGGTGGGAGGTCAGGGCAACG
Organism: Monopterus albus; assembly: GCF_001952655.1. NCBI lineage: Eukaryota > Metazoa > Chordata > Actinopteri > Synbranchiformes > Synbranchidae > Monopterus > Monopterus albus. The sequence goes on along the minus strand of NW_018127921.1, from coordinate 3,356,730 downwards.
GGTCTGTAATGGTTCTTTTTTTTAGAAAGAATGGACACCATGTGTCCTGGACCAAAGATGAAAATGACCAACCAGACTGTTTCCAGCAATAAGTCCAAAAGCCAGGGTCTTGCATGGTCTGGGGTTGTGTCAGTGCCCTTGGAAATGGTAACTTACAATTCTGTGATGGTGCCATTAATGCTGAACAATAAACAGATTTTGGAGCAATGTGTGCTGCCTTCAAGATGATATACAGTATGTTCCAGGGACGCCCATGCATATTTCAACAAGACGGTGCAAAACTCATACTGCACATTACCAAGGCCTGGCTGCAGAGGAAAAGGGTGTGAGTGCTGGATTGGCCTGTCTGCAGTGCCAACCTGTCCCCAGTAGAGAACGTGTGGTGCATTTTGAAACGCAAATTGCATCAACTTAGACCCAGGACTGTTGCACACCTTAAGTCAAGTCAAAGTCAAAGTGTTTTTTTGTCATATGCACAGTTAGGAAACGTGTTTCCCTGTACAATGAAATTCTTATTTTGCCGTCCACATGAATGCCACAAAATACAAATGAAATATAAAGTAGATAAATAAGTAAGACAAAATCTAAGGCACTTTAAGCAGCAATGCAGCAGTATAATAAAAATATATAAGAATGTAATAAGAGAGTGTATGCTGTATGGGAGCAGCATGTGCAGCAGTCAACAGTCAATGTGCAATTATGCATCTGCAAACTGAGAATGTAAAGAGTGCAGGTCGACAGTACATGACATATTTCCTGGTAACAAACTCCTCAGCTGTTTAGGAGTCTGATGGCAGAGGGAAAGAAAGAGTTTTTCAGCTTAGAGGTCCTACACTTCACACTTCTGAACCTCCGGCCAGAGGGTAGGGAGGT
>NW_018127921.1:3348330-3354915 GCF_001952655.1 Monopterus albus | reverse complement strand
GGGCTCTTCTTGGGAAGGGGGACGATGGTTGTGGTCTTAAAGCAGGTGCGAATGAAGCTCTGGCTGAGGGAGATGTTGAAGATGGTGGTGAGAACATCAGCCATCTCGCTGGCACATGCCCTGAGAACCCTCCCAGGGATGTTGTCCGGTCCTGCTGCTTTGCGGGGGTTGATCTTCCTCAGGACTGTGCGTACCTGACCTGGTGAGACAGTTAGTAGAGGGGAGGTGGGGGGTTGGTGGCTGGAGGTCTCAAAGCAGGTCTCTTGGCTGCTGTGATGGCTTTCCTCAGTCTGTACTTTGCAGTTTTGTACTCCGTCTCATCGCCTGATCTGAATGCATGAGAGCATGTGGCATACCTGACTGTTTATTCAGGGCTTCTGGTTAAGACTTGTCCCATTGTTAAGACCTTAAGACTTGTTTGCAGGAAGAATGGGGCAAAATTACACCTGACACACTTAATCACTTTATCACTTGGTGTCCTCAGTCCCTAAACATCTTTCAAGTCTTCACATCGTGGTAAATACTTTACCATCCCAGAATTTTTTGGAATGTGTTGCAGGCATCAGAATTGAAGTGAGTATTTATTTTGAACAAAGAATAAAATTGATAAGGTATCACATCAAATAATGCACTGCTATATTGTTTTCATGTAATACAAGTCACTATTTTCAGTTTTAATTTTGATTTTACGCACTGTCCCAACTTCTTCTGATTTGGGGGTTGTAGAACTCTTGATTTTTATCAGATAAAGCCAGGTGATTTGACAAAGGTAAAGCATTGTCTTATGGAGAAAAGAACTTTCTGGCTAAAGAGAAAATAGTCTTTAAGAGCGAGGAATTGTGAACTCTATTGGTGGACTGACCTGTCTTGTACTGATTGAGGAAAGATGTTGAATTTGTGACCAAAATGTCATCTACATGTCCTATAATTTAATATTTTTCAAAGTAAAACAAAAATATCATACAAAACAAAAACATGTGTTGCTTCAAAACTTTTCTGAACTTTTCTGCTTCTTGCCAAAGCTCTTATGTAATTATCTAAATCTGGCTGCTCACCAGGGTCTTGGTGTGTAAATCAATGTGTTGCTTTGGGTTTATTTAAATCAATATAATTACACACTGTATATCTGTACCATTTATGTGTCTGTGTGTGTGTGTGCATGTCTTTACTACACTGTGTGGTCCAATTTTTCTTAAGTGTCATTCTTGTGAGAACATGTTGGCATTCTGAGGATATTTTGGCTGGTTCACTCCCTTCAAAGGAACTTTTGAGGGTTAAAACTTGGTTTGATGTATGAAGTAACCGTTGTGTTCATGTGGTTTACTGTGTTAATGATACAGTATTGGAACAGGTTATGAATCTTTGGAAGAGTGAATGTTTCCATCTTCTCAATCTGTGTTCCTCACCTACTCTCCCTCTATTTTTTAATTTCTCTAAATTCTGTAGGAGGCATACATACAATTATATTACTTTCTCTTTGTAATAGTGCTCACTTTCAGTGATTACATTGCAGTTACTGATAAGACATTTTTTAATTTCTGTAAGCTCTTCATTAGTTTAATATCTTTGAATAAAATCCACTTACTGTATTTTGCCCAGAAATTGAATCATGTTATTTGCCAACAAAGAGTAGATTTATACAGCTCAGACTGTTAAACTTCATAAATATACCTTTAAATGCTTCTTAAAAGCTTTGACTTTCAAGATACAGTATTTAATCTCCAATGAAAGCTGGTAGTAATGTAATTTATTTATTGTGTTTACAGTAGGAAAAGAATGTTTAGTGTGTAATTAATTTTGTTTTTCACTGGAGAATCTCTACTAGATAATTGTTACAAGTCTCTTTTACTGTCTCTCACTGTCACCACCATGAGGAGAACTGTAATGCTACTCTTTTTGCTATTTTAAAACAGTATACAGCTTCATGCTGTACAGTACACTCTATACCCCCCACAAAGTTAATGAAAAGATACAAGACACACACAAACTTACTCACCAGCACCACAGCTGTGGTCAATTAATTTTATACCCATCAGACAGACAGGAAACAGTATAGATGGACCAGAGGCTTAAGTATATGGTTGAACTATGTATCTGTGTGTGTGTTTGGTGGGCGGGGGTGTTTACACAGTCACACTGTGGGGGATTCAACATCCTTATTTGGGGACAATAAGCAAGTCCCCAACACGCAAATCATTATATTTTAGAGTGACTTGCTTTAAGGTTAGAGGAAAGGTTAGGTGTTGCGCAAGTAGCGGTTAGTGTTAAGGTAAGTCTCCAGAAAATGAATGCAAGTCAATGTACACCAGTCAACGTTAATATTATGACCATTGACAAGTAAAGTGAGTAACACTGATTATCTTGTTACAGTGGCACTTATAAGTGTGTGGGGTATATTAGGCAGCAAGTGAACATTCAGTCCTCAAAGTTGATATGTTGGAAGCAGGAAAAATGGGAAAGTGTGAGGATCTGAGTGACTCTGACAAGGGCCAAATTGTAATGGCTAGACAATTGGATCAGAGCATCTCCAAAACTACAGATCTTGTTGGGTGGTCCCAGTCTGCAGTGGTTAGTACCTACCAAAAGTGGTCTAAGAAAGGACAAACAGTAAGCTGGCAACAGTTGCCTAGCGAAGAGATGGCACCAGGATGCACTTTAGGAAGAAGGCAGTGTGATGCTTTGGGCAATGTTCTCCTGGTAAGCCTTGGGTCCTGCCATTTGTGGATGCCCCGTCCCACAGTTTACAGAACTTAAAGGATCTGCTTTTGACATCTTGGTGCCAGATACCAGAGGACACCTTCAGAGGTCTTGTGGAGTCTGTGCCTCAATGGGTCAGGGTTGTTAGGGCAGCAAAAGGGGGACCTACATAATATTAGGAAGGTGGTCATAATGTTATGGCTGAGCAGTGTAACGTTCCCTGAAGTGATGGAAACACAATGCGCTAAAACAAATCTGTTGAGGTCAGTTTGCTGGGATGAAGGAAGGTTGAAAGGCTGCACTACTGTTAAGTTGATTAAAGATATTGAGCAGTCAGCCTTATTCTGAGCTGGAGTAGACACAAGTGGTTGCTAAATGTGAGATTCCCCCTAAACATGGTGCACTCTTGCATAATTAATTAGTGCAAAAAAGGCATGCATGTGGGTGTGCATTGTAAGATTAAATATTGCCAGGGCACCATGCCAAAAACTATGAATTTAGTAGCACCCTTAAGATAATGTGCTTTATGATAAATGCAATATGCTTCATACTTCCATTGGAGCAGTTCTTAACTGGGTTACATATCCCACATCAACATTCATTTTCAACTTGAAATACTTTTACAGCCTCATAATGTGTCCCATCTCATTGTAATGTCACATTTAAAACCAATGGCTTCATTTGAGTTTCCCAGGAGTGCGTGATATGTATTGTGTTTGCAATATGCATTCATTTTACCAATTGACCTTATTAAGCTTTTCATTTTTGCTGTGTTTGCAAGATATCAGTTAAAGACTAACAAAATCTTTATTGATTGCTATTGGTTGACTTGTGTTGTTATGATTCCCATTATATTCACATGTTATGCATTTAGATGGTAGTGTCAATCCAGAGCTGTCTTCAGTGACCAAATGAGTCTTCATGCACATTTAGAAATAACAAACCTGAGCATTACTGTACTGACAGCTGGAGACCACTGTATTATAATTGCCCTTATACTGTTCTAAGTTATTTCTAACGTTGTCACTTTTGTAGTTCTATAAACTGTGAGGTAACCCTCTCATTAAATATAATGTGGGTATGAGCCACAAGAGCCTTTTAAATATTCCCTGCATTGAAGCTCTTTTAATTCTGCTCACCCTGAACCTCTTGAGTGTTTTTCACTTTTGTGCCATCCTCCCCCCTTGTTGAGTATTGTTGTCATTTGTTTTCTTTTCATCAGTGGAAGTGACACATTGTGCTTCGCCCTTTGTTGTTTTGTTTGCTCACCCACACTGTTTCTTTTTTCCTCCAATTTTGTCAGTTTTTATCACTTGCAACAAACTATGGGCTTCAAATATAAGCTCAGAACAGCTGCATCATGACTATGGCTCAGTATCCTGATGATGCTCTTTATCTTTTCCCCCAATCCTACTGTATGTGTGATCAAGCATGAATTTAAGGATCAATATGGCACTTATGCAGTAATATGGTCTTTCTTATGCAATAATCCAGTACAAGAATTCTATTTCTGTCTGCATCCCATAATGTGCCGCTGTGTCTCCTTGACGACATGCCCAATAATAGCAGCAGGAGAGGTTGTCATGGATATGGTAACCGTAGTGATGCTCCTCATCTGTCCTTGGTTACAGAGAAACAAAGGGTAGGAACCAAAGTATAAGAAAGTCGCTTCTCTTAGGGAGGAAATACTTGCTGCATTTTTGCTAGTTCAGTTCAGGAACGAAAATGTTTATTAGGAAAAGGCAAAACTAGATTAATTTTCTTCAACCGAAATGTAGCTTGAGTGAGAAACTTCTCTTCACCCTCTTCGGCCATCCCTGTCTTTGTTTCTCTTCTACTGTTTCTTTTTTGCTTTCTTTCCTTCTCCTTTCTCTTCTCCTTAATCAATTTCTCCCTCTTGTTCTCCATTTGTTGCTCCATCTAATCAGATCAGTGTGGATACTTTCAGTTTGACAGAATAATGTTGTCATAACCAAGCAGTGAGCTAATCAATACACCTGATTAGACACTGAATGATGGAGAGGCATGAATATGCTCACCCATACACACAAACTACAAACACTTTAGACACCAAATCCTCTAAGCAATAATGATGCTTAATAGGATTCATAGTAAATCTGATACCGTGTGTGTGTTTGCATTCAGGCCTAACTAACTGCTTTATTTGATTTCTAGACTGTGAGCATGCATTTGTGTATTGCCCATAGTTGTGTTTACTTGATTCATTGTTGTTCACAGTCACCTGTTTGTGAGTGCTATGGTGTATGGTGTGTGTGTGTGTGTGTGTGTGTGTGTGTGTGTGAGCAGTAGGTGTTCAGTGTTAGATAAATTAGCTGCAGGCTTTGCAGTAGGCATATAAAATGAGCACCTTTAAGTCAATGAATCACATTTTAAAAGGTAATGGACCCATCACAACACACACACATACACGTACCTACTGGATCTACTCTCTGTATCTCTTTTTTATACACAAACAGCACTGGTAAAAAAAATTTAAGAGTTTGCCTCTTGTGGCTGTGTGAGTTTGACTATATACTACCACAAAAACTGTTGCAGGTACAAAACAGATGACTTTGACATTGTTGACCACAGTTAGTGCCCTGTCTCCTAACAGTCTTTTTTAACCATACAGGAGATCTTTTCTTAGTGTCCATCAAGCAGTTTTAGTTGATGAACCATAACGAGGCAGGTTTACAACAGTTTCATTTTTTAATAAATGGGCTAACTTTATCTTTACCTGTACTGTAAACTAAGGATGCCATCTTGCAACCTCAGACTTGTGTGTATCACCTTTTTTCTGATGTTGCTCAGGGTGTTCTGTTGTCTTCTTCATGTAAGTTGTGCTGAAATACTGACTAGGATCTTTTAGATACAAGTGTATTTATAGTACACTCAACACAGAGGTGATATCCATTTAACTAATTATGTGACTTCTAAAACCAAGAGGCCTGACCGGGTATGATATTGGTGTGTGTTACTGTAAAGAGGTAATAGTGCTGTTGATCAGTCTCATGAAAGCCACATTAATCTACTTTGATTCAGTGTTGCAAAACAATAAAACACAAAGACTTCCAAGGGGGGTTGATTACACTAGACACGGTATCTACTCTAATTGTTTAGGACAATTAAGATGATTATCCAAAGACAAACATATTTATTACTTCATTTTCTGGTGCTTTTCCCTCTATTAATCTTACCTAAGGACTAGCCTCTGTGGTTTACTTTGGACTCAATATGTTAAGTGTCCTTAATTGACGAAATAGGCTGAGTTGCAGTATAAATATCCAATTACGTATATATTGGTTTAAATGTTGTGTCTGTTCTTAAATCTCCACATGTCCTCTTGCCTTTCTTGTCCTCCCCTCTTCATTTCTGCTGCAAGATCAACATGCTGTACCTTTGGGTGCTGCTCTTTGTTTGCTGGGAGTGCCTATTTATAGTTTAAGAAGAACAATCAGCATCTGTCTCTATGTTCACTTATCTAAACAATGTTGGTCTGTGATTGTGTGTTTGAGCGTGTGTGTGCAAAACTCTGAAAAGCCACAGTGGAATGCTGCCACTCACTGTTTGGATAAGGATGTAGATGTGTGTATGGTTGTGTGTCTGGTGGTCTGGTGATGTATGTGGGTGTGTAAATTATTATAGTGGAATTGTATGCATTTATTATTTTACCAGCAGGAAGGAGTGTATGTGTCGCTTTGTGTGCATTTGCGCTGCGTATATAAACAGACAGGAATGAATATGATTCACCACTGTATTCTATCAGGTCTTATACACATCAATAGGTCCTTTGACACAGAGTGGAAGCCTAAAATCTGTTCCAAGGTTTCTGCAGTATAATGAGATCCAACCAATGACCTGAGGAGTGTTACCGCAGGTCATTCCTCC
>NW_018127921.1:3347812-3348198 GCF_001952655.1 Monopterus albus | reverse complement strand
AATTGTGTGAGTAATATTTGATTGTTCTTGATTTCCTGGTTGTTTAGTCTCTACTGCTGTTCCTGATTCTGTCCAGTGCTGCTCTGCCCTGTTTTTAGGTGCCTTTGATTTGCTTTATTTGTGCTGTGTAAAATGTAACATTCTGATGACTATACTCATGTGTATCGGTTCTGTTGCTTTGTTGCCTTTATGTAACTGTTTATTTTAAGACTAAGTGTTCTTTGTTGCACCGCGTGGAGTGGCAGCAAGTTACAGCAGCTGTGTCCTCGTTGTGGTCTTTTCCGTGTTTCTATGAAGTCCTGTTCTTATGGTGGTGTCTGTTCTTATGGTGTTATGTTGGTTGTTCTCTATTGCTGCTGTAACACAGAAATTTCCCCACTGTGGGA
>NW_018127921.1:3345841-3347707 GCF_001952655.1 Monopterus albus | reverse complement strand
TCTACTCTACTCTACTCTACTCTACTCTACTCTACTCTACTCTACTCTACTCTACTCTACAAGCAAGCCATAGCCTGGGGAATCATTATTTGCAAATGGTAAATGCTGTTCCTTTTTTCAGCTCCCAGAGGAGGCAAGGAATACTCCAGTTACCATTCGTGCTAGAGACATGGGTGCATTCCCACTCCAAAGTCGCAGCTTCCGACTGTTGTTTGGTTTCTGCTCCACTGGCTCCATATTCTGTACTCTTTACTGCTGCAGCAGGGCTTTAGTGCAATTGAAAATAAAGCTTAAACATGGAAAGAAGAAATCTGCATGGCAAGTTTTTAAAAAAAATCTTAACCATTTATTTGCTGTAGCAGAATATCTCTCAGCCTGTCTTATTCTTCTTTTCTCTTTTAACTCTTTCTTCCAGTTGGAGTAAATTTTAGTGAAGTGAAAATAAAAGAGCTGTCAGTAGTCTAATACACAAGCTAATGGCTTTTGGTTGCAATGTTACAGGAAACACAAAGCCATTTTTAAAATTGGCATACAATAGATGTGAAGTATTTGTTGAAATGATCATGTCACCTTTTATTGTTATTTATTTGGACAATTTACCGCTTTAAACTCAAAATATTATAGCAAGTGTAAAATAGTTACATTTTACCTGATGCTTTTTGTCACTGACTCTATTTATGTCTTTCTGTGTAGAAGAACTTCATCGACATGGTTGCTAAACAGACAGTACAACTAAAGTGTAACATTCTGTTAACTGCTTTGGTGATATATGAAGTATAATTATTTTGAAATGAAAATCTTGACTATGCATTGCTCACTGGCTTAGTCATTCCCTTTCTTCCTTTCTCTCTGAGTCTTTCTCTCTTCTCCTCCACCTCTAATATAAGTGAAAGATAAAGACCAAATGATGGGAGATGTGGCACTGCATTCATTACAAAACCATTTCCTCTTCCCTCTCTCCTCCTTTCTTGTGTTTTAATAGTCCCATTTTGGTGATAAAGATAGGGAGATTTCCACTCAAGGCCCCTGACCTCTTACCTTGTTCACCTCTTTTTCTTTGTCTTTCTTCACACAAAGAAAAAAAATAAGTGCAACCATAAATGTACTTATGTTTTTGTGTGTCTGCCTTTGCATGTATGTGAGTCTGCAGTCATATTCGGTCAGGTCAAATAAGCCCTCATGAAACTAAAAGGTTTCCCTAATGCTGATGCCGAGGCATGAATTAGCAATTTTAAATGCAGTAACTGTCTGGAAGATGCTAGTAATGCCAAAGTGAGTTTTTGATCATTTGTATGAAGCTCCAGATGTGCCACTGGTAAAGGCAAGACAGACAGAAAGACAGTGAGGGAGAGAGGAAGAAGAAAAGGAAGAGAATGAGAAGGATATTTTTACTGAGCTAAAAGTGTCCACCTCTGCCTCACATCGACCCACATTACAGATCCCACAGAGCACACGGAGAAAAAGAGAGTAACGTTTCTGTCCATCACTGAAACACAAAGTTCTCGGTCCAGTCTCACGACAGGGAGTGATGTCAGTCTTAATGTCCCCATTTTGGTCAGAAACATTCTTGTTATTATTTGTCATTATGGCAAATGCTGTTGACTTAAACTTTAAGGTAGCTTCTCTACCCAATCTGAAAGTTTACTTATAATGAGAAGCAAGCACTTTTTTGGTAGTTACACAGAAATGGCTAACTAATAGCCCATGAATCATCAAATCAAATGATCAATCGTTGATGATGAGTGATGTGTTCTTAGATTGCTGTGCAGAGGTCAGTGTCAAGTTTTAAAATTAAATTTAGTAACATGTGGTTCTTTCTATCCAGACTATTACTCTCAGAGTGCAGGTTTACTTGTGGTTCCTAGA
>NW_018127921.1:3333814-3345535 GCF_001952655.1 Monopterus albus | reverse complement strand
TTCTTTTGTCTCTCCTCTATCCACTCACCCCAACCGGTCGAGGCAGAAGGCCGCCCACCAAGAGCCGGGGTCTGTCGGAGGTTTCTTCCGTTAAAGGGAGTTTTTCCTCCCCACTGTCGCCAAGTGCTTGCTCAAGGGGGATTTGTTGGGTTTTCCCTATGTAATAATATTGATAACAGTAAGGTCTAGACCTTACTTTGTAAAGTGTCCTGAGATGACTTTTGTTGTGATTTGGCGCTATACAAATAAAATTTGATTTGATTTGATTTATTTTAAAGCAGCCACAGTGCTGTCCACTGTTCAAAGATAGTAACAAGACAAGAAGACTGGCAGCTTCTGCGTAACTTGACCCTCAGTTCTGCATTGTGTAGACCTAGGTGACATCTGACAACACAGTGGCTGTACTGTACAGTAGCTCTGTTTGCACAGCACAAGTACAGTTGCTTTCATCTCTTCTGTCTGCACAACGGGTAAATGTTCTGTTGGTTTATTATGTACAATTCTATTTTATCTATTCTATTTAGTTGTAGTCACATCTATTCTATGTTCTTATCTCCTCTTTCAGACATGACATGACATCTGTGATTTTTCATACAGTATAAGACCACATTATACTTAGGTTCTCTCATGCACAAGTGTTTAATACTGTATGTACAGTTCAGTCTCCCCAAAACTCCACTCCTCCGTAAGCCACGTACTTGCATATAAATGGAACTTCTAGCATGCCCATTGCATCTCTTTGCACATGTCTGCATATGAACAGAGGAAAGAGGAGAGAGTTATGAAGCTTAGTTCACTAGTCTTTTTCTTTGGGTTTGTTTTGTTTTGTTTTATACCCAGACACAAAGATGTGTTGAGCTTCATGAGGAGGAAACTATATTCATGTACTTATACAGTATACTACTGAAGCCACTGATACTTAAAGGCTTATCTCTTCTGTTTTTCTCATCTCTTCACCACAGCAGGATTAGTGCCTAGTAACTTTATAGTAGAAAATCTTAGCATCATCCCATCTCTGGCATCTCATCAGTAGTAACATGCCCACACCACAAATTTCACATACAGCAAAGATTAGAGTCATGGCAGCAACTGTAATGGAAGACCACAGTTAATGTCTGGACAAATAAGGGTGACTAACAGGTGTAATGCATACACTGAGTGTGCATATGTCATTACAGACTAATGTTTGACCAGATGTAAAAGCCTGGGTTGACGTCACCACAAGAGTAAAGTAAATTGCACACCAGCTCTTTTCATCTAAAAGACCCTCATCTGTCACTCAGCTTCAGTCACTCAGCTAAATGAACAAAAAACTTCTCAGGTGCAAACAGGAAGAAGCTGATGTGTCCATGGCATTACAATTGTGTGAATTCCAGTGAATTGCAGCATTAAATTGTTGTTGCAGTAATATTCTGCGATCATGCTCCTGTCTGTGGAAGCCTTCTGGATTATTTAAGACAATAAGTACAGCGTTTTAAATCCCGTTCAGCGCAGAATTCTTAGCTCACTTACACACTGAATTAATAGGTGATTCTGTGTTGCCGTGTGTACTGTTTCTGTTAGGGAGAACTAGCAGTGATGTTGGTGTGGTATTCAGTGACATTTAGCCATCTGGCCTAGGATCTGGCAGCCACACACACTCTTCTTCTCTCTCTGTCCTCCTCTTATACACACTTTGTGGTGGTGTGTGTTGAAGTTTGCACCCTGGGTTGAAACCTCGACTGTCGATAAGCAGTATAATGCAGGCACACTGTGTGTGCATATATCTGTGTGCTTGCTAGTGGGTTTGTGTGTTTTGCCTGCATCATCAAAGGCTGCGTTCCCATAGAAACAGATGTTTCTGTTTTCTTCCTTGGTGGCAACATGTGACAGACTGTGTGTGTGTGGGTGTGTGTGATGTACACTGGAAGTAATAACATGAGGACACGTGCTTTTTAATCAAATACAGTAAGGAGTTGAATCCAGTTGAAGGCCCTTATTCCTTATTGATCAACCATCATTAAACCTATGTCGACTATAAAGGAGGAGATGTAGATAAAGGAAAATAATCACCTTTATTTGGCCAAGTATGTTACACACAAGGAATTTGTTTCCAGTACAGAACCAAGGCAGCCATCTGCAGTGCCAACTCAACCAATAGCTCTAACCATCCGGGGCAAACTTGGGGGTTCAGTGTCTTGCCCAAGGACACTTCAACATGTGGACTACAGGCACCGAGATTTGAACCTCCGGTCTTCCGGTTGGGTGATGACTGCCGCTCTACCCACTGAACCACAGTCACCCCCTAACGAGAAGCACATAAGGGATGTTTAAGCTTTAAGATGTGAATGTGCAAAATGGAATGCAGCTCAATATCAGAAAGAGGTTTTCTATATTTTGTGCATTCATCATTTTGGGGGACCTGACATGCAGCCAGCAGCTCCAGTCTTTGTTTTATCATTGCAATGACTCATCTACAGTGTAATAGTGAATGTGCATCAAAAGAAGAACATCAGTTAGCTTTTGCTTCTGGGTCTTTATTGTTCATTGTTGAGAGGCTGGTGGGAGGCAGATTGGTCATGATCAATGAAGTGGCCTTGCTCATATTTATATTGCTGCTTCCACTAATCTGTTCCATTATCATGGAATCAGTAAGCATGAAAAATAATGTGTTACTCTGTGACACGCAGCAGAGTTGGAGGCAAATGTTAAAGAGCATACTGGTGTTTTAGCATAGTTTGTTCAACTAACTACAGATCAGTTTATTTTTAAAAACTTTCTCTCTGGTGCATTTAAAGGAGTGTTAACATTAGGCTTTGATAGCTCGCAGGCCAATGGCATACTGACCATTTTTTCAGGACAACAAATGAAATTAAACTGCAGAAGTAGTTAGATCACTTATTGCATGGAAAATACTTGCTATTAATTTTTACATTCCCAGAAATTCAGTCTCCCAGAAAGCATTTTTCAAACCAAATGGAAACCAGTAATTGCAAGACTTTTAGATAATCAATTTAAACAAATGCATAATTTTTTACCTGGAATTTTACCTCTCTAGGTATTTCCCAAATAATCACTATTTTATTTGTCTATTTTATTTATTTGACTTAATTACAACTAATAGACAGAAGAAATTGTTAATACTAGGTACCCTTAATGTATGCTTTTGAAAATGGTCCTAGTTAATGGGTCAAACCATACACATCTATGGTTTGGAGTCATTAAACAGTTAGATCATACTGTATTGTATTTTTTCTTCTTTACTTGATTTATGTTACTACTGACTAATTGAGACTACTGTAAATTACTTTACTAAGTCAAGCTGACACTTACTGTGAAGGGAATGCCACCTAAAATCTGTCAGAATGTACGTATGTGACTGCATGATTTTTTGCCAGTTACTGCATCTGGATCATTGATCACACCTATTATCTCTCATTCCCTCCTTTTTGTTATCTCCGCTGTCTTTTCTCTTATCTCATTTTCTCTTCCTGTCCTCCTGCTTTGTAGGACAATTAGACAACTGTCAGGTATGTGTGTGTGACAGCGACTTCCCTCCGCTGTACACCCCACACCCTCCCGCTCTTGGGAGGTGACCCAGTTTCCCATGATCCACTGCGGCTGCTTCTGCTGTGTTGTTGCTGTAGTGATATTGTGAGGTCCGACTGTGACTGTGCCATAAATAATGAATCGAGAGAGTGACAGAGTATTAGATGGAGAGGGAGAGAGGGAACTATGAGTGGGAAAAGAGAAGGACAGAGAGGTAACAGTGAAGGAGGAGAAATGGCGAGAGTTAGGACATTAAAGGAGGAGATGTATGGAGACACGTGGGGTAAAGAGTCAGGAATTGATGTGTGAAGGAAAAGCAAAATGATATGAAGAGAGAAACAAGGAAGAAAATGCAGCAGAATACTGGAGGGCGAGATGGGGGGCCAGAGGAAAGAGGGGAAGGAGAACAGTAATACTGGAGAAATGGAGGGACAGACCTAGGCAGGGAAAAGATTTGCAAATATTGAATCATTCAGATTTGTTAAAGATTGCATTAAGTGGGCCCCCGAGCTTATCAATCAGTCAGTCGAAACTTTATTTGTATTGCACCTTTTATATAGGTTCACGCAAATAAAAGTGCTTTACAGAAGACTGACAAAAGACAGAATATATGTGAACAAAAAAGAACTGAAAAACAGCATTCTAGCAATGACTTATGGTGTGCTTGTCGGCAAAACTTAGTAGTCCAACCTTTAATATATAATAGACTTTTATATTCTAATAACTCTGTTTTCCCCCCCACTTTATCAATTGAAATTGTCTTTTTCTCCATAACTAATTGCCCTGAGATGGTTGCTTCCTGTCCCACCATCTTATTCCCAAAAGACATACAGTAAGCAGGTAATGATAACATTTCATGGGACCTTGTTATGTACAATGCTGAGCATGAAAATTTACAATAAACATGTCAGTGCTCTGTAGTGTGCAAACTGTATGATAGTCACGCTGTATCAAAAGTACATCAAACATGTATTGTTTGTCACTGAAATATCTGAGCTGTGTTGTTATTGGTGTATACTCCAATTTAACATCTGTAGCTTCCATAAATCTAGATTTGTTCCATGCTGAATCAAATGAATGCACGAAATGACTGTCTTTGTCTTTTGCATTAGTGAAAAGATATTTTCAAGTTAATCTGAGAACAGTGCCTACAATATGAAAATCTTTGATATAAAAAAATTCATGTTAAATACGTATATTGACATTAATGACTTGATGACTACAAAAAATGGAACCACTATGAAAATCACCATGAAGTGATGATATTGTGAACAAATGGAGAAAAATATTATGAAAATGAATAAGAATATGGTACAGTCATATAAGAAAATCATAATGTTTTTACAGTAGTTCTACTGTAAATAAACCAAGCTTTGTTTGCAAAGACAAATTCATATCAATAATATTTAGCAAAAATGGACCCTTTCACCTGTCATTTTTATGCCTGGTTGTACAAGTAGAAGTGGCTTATGGGTAGTGTAGTTCAGCTTCTTTGAAGTTGAAGGTCAGCAATCCAGATTAAAGGTAGAGCTGGCATCCTGGAAAAACCAACAAGAGGGAGCTTGATTTTGAAAGTAGACAAGCAAAGACATCCCACCCTTTCATTCTGATGTCTCTCCAAAGCCACTCCTCCAAAACACGACATGCACTGCAACACACACTGCATGAATACCACTCATTTCATAAAAATAACAAATGCCTTCCAATCAAAACAAAACAGATAATTACCTACCTAGCAGACCACCATGGCATCACTTTTCAGCCCCTTTTGTCCTTTCCATTGGCCCCATTGCTCAGAAGCCAAACCAATGTTAATTCTGGTTTTACATTTTGCAGCATCCTACTTTTGTTTTAGCTGTAACTTTTTTGAATACGATGTTAGCCTACCAGGACCTCTGGTTCAAGGCTGAACTGCTTTAGCCTTGGCTCGTAGCCAGTAACTAGCTTTACAAGTCCGGGCTTTTCCAGTGGGGAGAAGTGAAGAGGGAGGCCAGCTAACTCCGTTCAAAACACAGGCTTTATTCTGTATTGGTAACGCTAACACTGCATGTGGCCTTGATGCCCAGTTAAATGGTTACAATCTTATCTATGCACTTAGCCGACTACTGCCGACTACATGCAGCAGTCTTCTTGGTCTCATACTGCTCACACAGGTCACAACTTCTGGCAACAACAACATTACCCATAAGGCTATATGTTTCCATTTGTGAACAAAAGCTGCTGTGGGTACCTTCTCTGCCATAGCTCTCTAGCTTTAGCTGTAAAACAGAGCGGTAACACATCTGCCTGCAACTGCAGTGTGTTGTTGGAGACTCTTGGCTCGCACATTGTGTGCAGGGGCAGCATGTGCACAAGTAGGAAGTAGGTTGATAGGCAGGTAGGTCGTCTATTGGTTTTGCTTGGGGCAGATAAAATTATTTTTTTCTTTATGTTGTCATTTAATGTATACATTACCATTGAGATGAAAAGATAATTCCCAGATGTGTAACAAAAAATGCTTCTTGAAGAAATTGCCACCCCTGCCTTGGTGGTCAGTGAGTCAAACATCTAACATGGCATTCAAAAGCTGTGTCTGTGGAAATGTGGTTGTGTAAGTGTATGTGTGATTTTGTGACCATGACTGTAGCCTGCAATTAATCTCTGTTACTGCTGACTGCAGTACACACCTGTTGAATAGCATGTAAGTAGTCACACATTCACACACAAACACACAGTTTGTCTCTGGTGCAGACACATACACACAAGGCCATGTAGAGGTAGCCACCCATTACTTTTCTGCCAGAGCTGTCAGTCCTTGGCTGGCATTGAGTTTGTACCAACAGTGGGTTCAAACACAAACAGAAACACACAGCAAAAACTCCCTTTCATTGGCAGCTGTGAATAATATATTTCACTTCATCTAAAAGGCTTTAAAGTGGTCACACAGCCTTTTACTTCAAAGCAGTAAGTTAACACAAGCATGCATATATTTGCCTAATAAAAGAAATGAAAAGAAAAAAGTACAGTACGTTAGCAACCAGCCATGCTTGGTTAACAGATGTTGTAGTGGCTGAAAACATGTCTAGCCCCTCTGTTTTCTTGTTGGTAATGTGCCAGAGTGATAATTGTGCACGCACAATTTTGAGGAGCCAGATGTGAAGTTGTAATAACCTTGTTTTAAACAAAGACCTCTGTAAAGAAAGAGGAGACAGACGATCACTGTGAGATGCAGCTTTACTCGGGCTTGCAGTGCAGCTCCGTTTCACATAGGGTTAATCATCCGTCAGTTCATAGATCTCACATTTAAACATATTTTTGCAGTCACCACATTTTTCATATGGCACATTTCACATTTACTCCATTCATGTTTGTTACATTCCTACATCAATCTTTGCATTATATTTTTCACAGTATCATGATGTTTTTGTAATTGTAGAAATGACAGGCCTACTTTCATGATTTTTTTAATCCAGCTCTTCGTCTTTTTGGAAACAATTGCTTATTTCATTTATAAAATGTCAGAGAAAAACCAAAAGTGTATAATTATATCAACTCCATTAACCTGTTTTGATCTAATATATGGCATTTGATTGGCAAATGCATGCAAATCAGTTTGTGAATTGCATCATTTGTGACAGTGTCGGCTCAATGACAGTTATTTCTTTCTTTTCTTATAGATTCCCAAAGTTTTACAATTGAACCCGAGTTCAAAAAGAGTGCGTTGTAATATGTTTGGCGCACACGCACATTTTCACACCCACAGCACATGGTTCAGAAGGTTAGGCAGCATATGGCTCCACATGTCAGCTATTATTCTGACCATGTCTGCTTAACAAGGTTTTTGATGTGTGAGTGAGCAAAAGCAGCCAAGAATCGAACACTTGGGGGTAAAGAGGAGGATATGAAGGAGACAGGAGGAGAGTGTGAGTATAGGGTAGCAAAGGAGGAATGATGAAAAAGAAGGGGTACTAGATAGGTGAAGCTGATCATTTCGTGATGATTCAAGTACTGTCAAGCAAACAGGTCAAGAGGCTGATTGTTAACTCACATCTGACACTCCAATGAATTTTACACAATCACTCAAAATAATTTGACACATTCAAAGTTGGGTCAGAACATGACTTGTGACCAAAGATGTAGTGGTAATTTTAAAAAATATGCATCCACGAAATTGTGTAAATGGTGAACATCCCAAAACAGACAACTACAAAAAAAATGTTTGAAGACATTCTTTTGCCCTAACACTGTAACTCAAATTACTTAGATTATTCAAATATAATTTAATATGATGCCCATCATTAAGAAAAGGCTGTACATGTTTCAAATAATAAACTGTCCTTTAAAGACAATCTTCTTTCTCACTATACAGTGGGGCCAGACCAAAGACCCCAGATCTAACATAAATAAATAGTGCAAAGGTTGTCTAAGGCATCCAGTCCTGTCTGTGGTCTTTTTTAATGGTCTGCTGCTTCTTGTCTTTGAAATGGTTTGTGTTTCTGTTTGTGGAGTAATCGCTGTCGTATTTCTGACTTCACTGTGGCTATAAAACGATACAGATTGTTTCACAGCAATAATGAAAAGGCACTGAGTTTCAAGCCAAACTTTTTCATTGCCAGGCAACTTGAGCGACACCAGCAGCCATATATAGACATTTATGTTTTCGATTTCCTGTATCTGTGACTCTTTCTTTATTTCTCTCACCTCCGATGTCTTTTTCCTTGACTTTACTACAGTCAGGTGTTTACTGTTTCTGCTATGGTCTTTCGAACTCCTCCATCTGCCTTTGTTTGTTTTTTCTCTTATGGTTTCGTTTTGTGAAAACCATGAGCTCATTATCTAAAGGTGATGTGAGGGCAGAAAACTTGAGGACAAGAAGTAAAATAAGAAAAAATGAGCAAAGAATTGAGATAAAAGTGGGTGGCAGTGAAGAAAGTGTACTCATCACTTTAGTCATGGACTATAGTTAGTCACTGCTGCTCGTTCTCTGTCTTTCATTCCCAATGATAAAGACACCAAGTCGGCTGTTTACAATTCTAATCTAAAGCCCCATTCGGACAGGATTTATTTCTATAGGGGAGATGGAGAGATATTAATATTACCTGCCCTGGTCAGTGATTTCAATCCTGTCCAGAGTGCATTTGTGGTAATTAGTAGCAGTTTTTCAGTGAACTTTCTGGTCCTCTTGTTATTTATATTCTGTCCAGAGTGATGAATAATCATTACCACCATCAGGATATCAAGATCACATAAAAGCTCATCAGGTGCTGTTGTAATGTCAGCTATAGGTATTCTTTCTTTAGCTTTTTTATTTTTAAATTTGGCAAATTAACATAATTAAAAGTATGCCAAATTATCTATTATGACTTCTTGTTTGCCAAATTTATAGATACTTATTTTATCTGTGATTGTCACTGGAGATAATGGTATCATTATATCATTCAGTGAAACTTCGTAAATTTAAATAGAAGCCAACACATCTTAGCTCAGTAACCCCAGTTTTGGGCTTATTTTAAGTCAAGGAGATGTTCAGACCTTTTCATGTAAAATCTATTTGGTTCAATACAGTGTTACAACTGATTATCACTGGCTATTAAAGGAGATGCTTTCCCATTAATTATGTAGCCAGGGGGTAACAGGGAAAGATGCACATGCAAGCATGTTCCTTATCCTTTCTCTTCTTCGCTCTTTACTTCTTTATCTCTTTTTTCACTTTCTCTTCCTGCCTTCCATGACTGCTTCCTGATCTAATTAAAATGCCATGTTCAGTTCACTGGTGAGCCCCTCCTCTCTACTTTCTGTGCTCCGCTACAGTGTAAACACGCTGTGTTATATTCAAAGTCTGAATCTGCTGTGTCATGATTTGGAAGCTTAGCGGCTGATCTGCCATGTTTGACACTTTGTCTCATATTAGACAGGCTTTGGAGAGGGATTTTGAAGATACATACATTGGTTAGGCATGCTTAGTGTCATTATTACCACCACGGAATTGATCTGGAGGAGTTTCATGTTTTATGTCATGTTGAAGGCTGCAGCTATGGATTCATATCCATCTTCCAATATAATGCAGCGTGTATTCCCAATATATACAGTATGTCCTTGGCATCCACTCCATCTCTAACCTTATTGGTTTTCCTTTTTGTTTTCCATCTTGTCATTTTTCTTTCTTGCCATAGTCTCTGCAGCCCCATTTACTGTAAATGCACACAAACCATCACCCAAGTTAACCTGTGCACAGACAAGTGCTCAAAGAAAATCTGCCAAGTTCAAGACGGTGCTGACAGATTAACCAACACATACACAGACATGCCAACTCCTTCACCTTCACCTTCCTGTGCTGATCTGGTGATATCTCATTTAATCCTAATGAGAAATGACAGATTGACAGTGTGCAGCAACACACCTATTGGTCAAGAGCTGTGATGTAAGCTTGTCAGTGTGTCATGTACATTGTTGAATGAGTGTTAAGCTAATCGAATTCTATTCTTCAGTGACTTCAAAGTCAGATTTAATTATGAACTCTAACACTTAGACACAGAGAGATTGCAGTGTACACCCCACCACCCACATGCATACAAAGGACAGTACAGTATGATACTTAACAGCCACACAGCAAAAACACAGCTTTATGAAAGTCAAAGACAGTTTGACTGATATTATTGCAGATGATTGACCACCTGAGCTTTCTTCATTAAAACCTGCATTCAGGCAACAGCATGCAAGCTACCTTAGCTCTACTGTAGCATCTGGTCTCAGGAAGTAACTGGTGTTTCAATGCAGAAAGTTTTTCTGCACTAAAGAACTTATTGGGAGAGTATCTTTAAAAGAGAAATCTTTATGTTTTTTGAAATGCTCTCACTTCTGTCTAATTTTCTTTTTTGTCTCATTAATTTTTCTTGTTTCTATTCCTTTACTTCCTCTCTCTCTCTCTCTCACTCACTCCCTCTCTCTCTTGCTGTTGCTACCTGGCAACAAGCTGGTTTCCTTGGTAACACAGCCTCTTTGCCTCACAATTGCAGAGATGGGGGCGTGTATGTGACAAGTGGTACACACAGAGAGCATGCAGCAAACACATGCTCATAATCTTGCATGCAGAGAAGAACTGAACTCACACAAACATACACAGAAATTAAACAGTTGTGCATTGATGTTCTTGTGTCTCAATGGGTGTGAATCCCTGCAGACTAGCATTCCCAGGAGAGTGGAGGCAATTATAGCAGCATATTAATGTCCTAGGCTTCAGAATAATATTCAGTAATCACACATGGAGGGTAATGTTTAGATGTATGCATACTGCATCCAGGTGCCCCCCATACCTTTGGTGTAGTAGTGTATATAATCAGTTGTCATGTGGTATGCTGTTGTGAACTGTGCTTGTACGGTGTCTGTCTACCTTACTCTAGTTTCAGATTATGTCCCAGAACTGCCTCCATTTCTCAGCAGCCAGGTTTATTTGTCAGATTAACCGCCTGAGAGGTGTGCTGCAAATTTTGGAAATTCTTAGTCAGTGTATAGAAGAACCATGAGAAATGCTCACCCTCTGTGACTTTCACGCTCACACAGGGAGACAGATGGGCTGTGAAGAAGATGGGTTTGGTTACAATGTGTCCCAGAGAGAAAGGGAGAGATGTTTATCAACTACACGGCCGCTACACACATACTCTCCATCTTACACACACATTTTCAAACTGGGGTGGTGCAGCCCTGCTCTGTTTACCATGTTTGGAAAAAGAAGGTGAACATTTGACAGAGAGGGAGAGAAAGCGAGACAGAAAGTCTCCTCAGTGTTAAGATGACATTTTAATGAGTCAAAAAGGCAAAAAGGGATGGAAGGATGAGTGCAGACGAGGAGAGGAGAAATTGTCTTGCCTCTGCATTCACATAGCTGCATGCCCATGGCATGTGTACAAGTATTCGTGTTTATTATAGTCACTTTAGTATTTACTGTACATGCAGTTTGAATTGGCAGCCAAAGTCATCTTTATTGTTGCTGCTTTATTAAAATATCATACGGTTATAGCAGCATCTACAGCTTGCCATAAGTGTCATTATCTTACACTGGCTGCTTCTTCCTCTGTAATTGTCATGTTTGAGCTACTTGACTGCTCCTTGTGTGTGGATTAATTGGAGAAGTCTTCTTCTTCTTCTTCTTCTTCTACTTCTTCTTCTTTCAGCTGTTCCCATTAGGGGTCGCCACAGCGAATCATCTGTTTCCAC
>NW_018127921.1:3328585-3331986 GCF_001952655.1 Monopterus albus | reverse complement strand
CTGCAATTTCTTGTAATCCTGTCTACTGTCTTCAGTCCTTTCTACGTCCCACTTCTTTTTAGCTAGCCTCTTCCTCTGAATGCTGTCCTGTACTTCCTCGTTCCACCACCATGTTTCCTTATCTTCTTTCCTCCTTCCAGATGACACACCTAGCACCTTCCTACCTGTCTCCCTGATCACTTCTGCTGTAGTTTCCCAGTCATCTGGAAGTTCTTCCTGACCACCCAAAGCCTGTCTCAACTTCTGTTTGAATTCCTCATGACATTCATTCTTTTGCAATTTCCACCACTTGGTCTTCTTTTCTGTCTTTCCTCTCCTCTTCTTCCTGACCACCAGTCATCCTACACACCACCATCCGATATTCTCAGACCTATACTCCTGCCTTTCCTCTTCTCTCTCTGTCTACGAATCCTTCTACCTCCTCTCCTTCTTCTACCAATGGTAGTCTGATTTCCGCCAGCACCCTGTAGGTCAACAGCACTGGTGGCGGTCGTTGTTAACCCGGGCCTCGACCGATTCGGTATGAAATTTGCACTGATGATTCACATGTTTAAATTTGGCATGTTTTTACACCGGATGCCCTTCCTGATGCAACCCTCTCTATTTATCCAGGCTTGTGACCGGCGCAGAAGTCACTGGCTTACAACCCCTGTGGCTAGATTAATTGGAGAAGTCTATTTCTGTGAATTTGAAAGAGGAAATGCTGTTAAAAACCCTTATTCAAAGTGAAGATTTAATTTGGGCAGGGCAACAGTATAAAATCAGGATTTGGCAAATGTCATGAAATAATGCAAATGAAAGCAATATGGTACAGTGGACTGTGTTCTGCTGTTCCTGTTACATCCTACCAAACTCTTCACATTCGTAAAACTACACCTCCCATAATTAATTGTATTTGTTTTTAAAAAATAATATTTGGTTTGCGTGATTCATTTGAACAACATATTTTTTAAACATTAGGCTATGTGATCAACAATTCTACCAGTCCTGCAGAGATGGTGGTGCATCTCTTCCTGTGATCAGTTTAGAAAGTAAATGATGATATCCACAGTTATTACATACAGTGCCTTGCGAAAGTATTCGGCCCCCTTGAACTTTGCGACCTTTTGCCACATTTCAGGCTTCAAACATAAAGATATAAAACTGTAATTTTTTGGGAAGAATCAACAACAAGTGGGACACAATCATGAAGTGGAACGAAATTTATTGGATATTTCAAACGTTTTTAACAAATAAAAAACTGAAAAATTGGGCGTGCAAAATTATTCAACCCCCTTAAGTTAATACGTTGTAGCGCCACCTTTTGCTGCGATTACAGCTGTAAATCGCTTGGGGTATGTCTCTATCAGTTTTGCACATCGAGAGACTGAAATTTTTGCCCATGCCTCCTTGCAAAACAGCTCGAGCTCAGTGAGGTTGGATGGAGAGCGTTTGTGAACAGCAGTTTTCCACAGATTCTCGATTGGATTCAGGTCTGGACTTTGACTTGGCCATTCTAACACCTGGATATGTTTATTTGTGAACCATTCCATTGTAGATTTTGCTTTATGTTTTGGATCATTGTCTTGTTGGAAGACAAATCTCCGTCCCAGTCTCAGGTCTGTTGCAGACTCCATCAGGTTTCCTTCCAGAATGGTCCTGTATTTGGCTCCATCCATCTTCCCATCAAGTTTAACCATCTTCCCTGTCCCTGCTGAAGAAAAGCAGGCCCAAAACATGATGCTGCCACCACCATGTTTGACAATGGGGATGGTGTGTTCAGGGTGATGAGCTGTGCTGCTTTTACGCCAAACATAACGTTTTGCATTGTTGCCAAAAAGTTCGATTTTGGTTTCATCTGACCAGAGCACCTTCTTCCACATGTTTGGTGTGTCTCCCAGGTGGCTTGTGGCAAACTTTAAACAACACTTTTTATGGATATCTTTAAGAAATGGCTTTCTTCTTGCCACTCTTCCATAAAGGCCAGATTTGTGCAGTATACGACTGATTGTTGTCCTATGGACAGAGTCTCCCACCTCAGCTGTAGATCTCTGCAGTTCATCCAGAGTGATCATGGGCCTCTTGGCTGCATCTCTGATCAGTCTTCTCCTTGTATGAGCTGAAAGTTTAGAGGGACGGCCAGGTCTTGGTAGATTTGCAGTGGTCTGATACTCCTTCCATTTCAATATTATCGCTTGCACAGTGCTCCTTGGGATGTTTAAAGCTTGGGAAATCTTTTTGTATCCAAATCCGGCTTTAAACTTCTCCACAACAGTATCTCGGACCTGCCTGGTGTGTTCCTTGTTCTTCATGATGCTCTCTGCGCTTTAAACAGACCTCTGAGACTATCACAGTGCAGGTGCATTTATACGGAGACTTGATTACACACAGGTGGATTCTATTTATCATCATTAGTCATTTAGGTCAACATTGGATCATTCAGAGATCCTCACTGAACTTCTGGAGAGAGTTTGCTGCACTGAAAGTAAAGGGGCTGAATAATTTTGCACGCCCAATTATTCAGTTTTTTATTTGTTAAAAAAGTTTGAAATATCCAATAAATTTCATTCCACTTCATGATTGTGTCCCACTTGTTGTTGATTCTTCACAAAAAATTACAGTTTTATATCTTTATGTTTGAAGCCTGAAATGTGGCAAAAGGTCGCAAAGTTCAAGGGGGCCGAATACTTTCGCAAGGCACTGTATATGATATTTGCTGTGTGATATAGAAATTCAGCTCCATTTACCTAAAGTTTGATGTTTTATTTTATAACTGTCATTTTTAATGATGTTAGCAGAACTAGACTTTATTTCGGGCAAAGTGGCCGACTTCAACTATACACTGAAGGAAACAATGTCCTATAAAAAACACTGGTGCTCCTTTGCAACCACAATTAATCAAGTACAAATGCACTCATCCATAATACTAATAATACATAAGTGTTTTATCAAAAAAGTCCATTACCTCTTGGATAATAACAGCCTAGAGGCTGGTACTAACTTGGGATGCTTGTGCCAATTAATGATGTCTAAAAAAACAAATGGTAGTAGTTCTTGTGGTACTGCAGTAGTAGGTGTATTAATAGCAGCAGTGAGATGAACTGTACGAGTGATCAGGTGAGATTTGTACGCGAGGGTGGTCTCAGCTTCTACCGCTCACTCCTTAACTGGTCCTTGTATCACAGAGAAGCTAACTGGAGAGGAATTACCTCAACAAGGCTTAATGACATGCTAGCTACAGACACAGAGTACTCTCCCCTTCAACAGCAATGAGTCAAGCTCTCAACACTGGCTTGCTCTCATTTACTTGCTTTGTAGTCTTGTTAATCGCTGAGAAGAGATCTGGACAGAGAAGAAATGTTATATAAACCACACATTTTGTACTTTAATGGGAGATGTGCATTTAGGTAAGGCAGGTGATT
>NW_018127921.1:3299992-3308965 GCF_001952655.1 Monopterus albus | reverse complement strand
CAGACAGGCTGGTATGACTGGCCATCTCCCTGTGGTCTGTGTGTTGCATGTGTGTATGTTTTATGTGTGTGTTTGGCCTGTACTGTCCTGTAGGCCATGTTGTGGCCCAAGCCTGGTGTTACAGTCCATCTGTCTAGGCTGCCAGCCAAACAGACCTCTCTGCTCACTCTAGCGGGTTCATCATGATGGTTGTTGAATGTGTCTGATAGAAATGATACAGCCCTCTGGTGGAAATTCAGTCTTTAATTGATATATGCTCACTTTCCCATGCAGGATGTACCCCTGTCAAGTAAAGAGTTGGATCAAAATGTTATTTGTTAAAGGAGGATTTTTTTGTTTTTAGTATTTATTCGTTTGCCAGGCGGAACATGGAAATTATTTTCTCTTCTGTCTCTGTGGTCACTGATTTGCCACACAGTAACAGTTGGTGGCTAAGTGCCTTGCTCAAGGGCCTCTCAATGGCAGTTGCAGGGCAAATGGAGAGTCCTTACTCACTGATGTTGCACCACATCTGAGAATTTCAACAGCTGGCTTGAGCTTATGAGCCCTTGTCTCCAAATGTTAGCCAGCCCCAACCTGTGAGCCACACAAATAACTGGAGCTGAATCAAGTGAGTGATTAATGAAGTGAAATGTGGTCATATGAGCTAAATACCAGATTTTAATTTTAAAGCTGTCACATATCTTAATCTCATTCACAAGTGCATGATAAGTTCAGTTATCTGTGTTATGTGAAAATTAGCATGTGAAGATATGATGTTTTAGTGTGACATTTTTGTTTATACAATAGAGTGGTTTCACTCTTTAACAAGTGGCTTTAATTTGCTTTGTGGTGACTGAGCACTGAACTGCCCTGATCTCTCTGCCCCTTTGTTTGCAGTAGACTATATTGATATACTGTGGCTGTAAAGTACTCTATCACAAGTCTCTAGGTACAAAGGTATAGTATATTCTAATTTACCAGGAATTAGGTTGACACTTATGTGTGGCTTGCCAAATGGTAATACCAGGTATGTTTTTTTCTTTCTAATTTTCCCAGTCACTGGCTTCAGACTGTGGCAGGCATCATGACAGTATATCCGTGTCTGCCTTGTGGTTTGCTCAGTGCCTGTGTTTAACTTCTGCCTGTGTTGGACCCTAGCCTCTGAACTGCTCTCTTAGTCATGGTGCAATGTGTATACAGTAACACTGTGTGTTTTAACTTTATTTAATCAGGGTGGGTTCACTGAGAGGCCACCTCTCTTTTTCAGGAACACCCTGTTCACATTCACACCTTACCTGGAAGCTGCACAGTACAACCACAGACTAACCTGTGGCCACCGAGCAGCTCCACTGGAGCAGTTTGGGGTTAAGGGCCTTGCTCAAGAGCACCACAGTGGCTGCTTTGTCACTTGTCTCATCCAGAATTAATCCTGCTGGTCCAGGATTTAACTGGTGATCTCCCAGTCATGCTTTATTCTCTAACCTTTAGGCTGAAACACACCCTTTGTTACCCAATCTAATGCATTTACCCCTTACATAAAATGTTTTATATACAGTATATTATGTTTTTTCCTCCTAAATGTCTCTGTAGAAATGCTGCAAGTGTGGATGGATTGAGAAATTCTTGTGCAATTGTGCAGATTGTAAAATCACCAAAGTTGGCTTGTGAATGCAATAGATACAGTATGTCTTGCCAGCTATAATCAAGGTGTGTAAGGTGCTGTGCCTCCAACCAGTGCATGAACTATACAAACACAGACTTATACATTCACACATAGTATATACTGATATTACATTTACACTGATACAGCAGTCAGGTAGAGTCTCTTTGAAGACATCACATTTCATAGTAGATTTCAAGACTATGAGACTGCTTGTGTGCTTGTTATGTGTGTGTACTGTATGTGTGTCTGAGTCGGCATGTTGCACCCTGACCTGTGTGAATAGTGACTGTGTGTGGGTGACAAGTAGTTCCATCAGTCTATAGACAGCTGCTCCCCTTGTCTTCTCTGTGTTTTGCTCACAGGGCATAAAAGCTAGTCCAACAGACAAGGTTTTACTTTATGTCTTGTTTCATAACAGACTTTCTTCCTGTCATTTGTCATATGTGCACATCCTTTGCCAGCTACACTTGGCATTATCGCACAAATTTTAGGCCTATTTCTAAAAAGAAATTTTCACAATAAAACGCTATAAATGGGTACTTTGGAGCACCTGCAATTCATCAGTACAGACTAATGACATCATAGCTCAAAAACATTACTTTTTAAGTAAAACTTTGTAAACAAAGGATTAAAGATGACTCATAAGTCAACTAGAAAGCTACAGTGCAGTTCATTTTCTTTGCCAGCAATCATTCTTTAAGCGTAGGTGTACATTTTTCAAATGCTTTGGAACGAAACTCTTCTTGCTGATGTACAGTCCAACAGGACCACATAATACTTGTAAAATATTTCCAGAAACTCCTCAGTTGGCTTCAGCAAATACTTTTAATATGATTTACAGCTATGTGGAATATTAGGAAATGTTACTGCTACATTTTAACATGAAGTTATTTTTCCTTCCCTAAAAATGTGACTTTAGTCCCTGGCGGCAGGATAAATACTGTAGAACTCTCTTCAAACTGTTGGTCAACTTTCTCAGGGACCACACTCACATGTAGACACACAAACACAGAGAAGACGGGGTAAAAGAAAAGGAAAAAGAAAGCAGTAGGAAGAATTGAGAGGAGTTAAGAATGTAGCCAGATGTTGGGACAGAAGATGAAAAGATGGAGAGAGCAGGGAAGAGAGGTGTGCACACTTTTGTATGAGGCTGACCTACATAGAAGGAGAGGATTGGACACACTTTGTTTCTGGAGGGACACTGTCACAGCTGCATCAGACTGTGTATGTATGTGTGGGTGCATGCATCTTGTCTTCAGATGAATGTGAGGAAATTGCCGCTGCAACTATAGTCCATAATTCACTGATTCACCTGATTGGTTGGTTTGCAGCCAAGTAATTACTGTATACTGTATTTGAAATTATTGATTTTAAATGATTTAATCATTTGTAATTAAATGCGGAGTCATGAACGCTTTGTGGCTAGTGGGCTTAGACCTGGTTCAGGAGTAAACCTGTGTGTCTGTGTATTTATGATGATTAAGGTTAGTGAAAGAGGATGTATTCTTTCAGTTAGTGTGCCTGTCTACATGTGACAAGAATAATAATATATTAAAACAGCAGGTTTTTTCATTGTGAATCATAAGAGAGAGAGGTGGAAAGAAGCAGGTAAAGATAGTGTATCTGTACGTTGTACCTGTCATAGTTTCAGCCAGCAGACAAACACTGTCAGTCTGAGGTTCTTTACTCTTTGATGCAGACACTATATTGCACCATAGCATGACTCATAACTATGAGTTAGGAGTTGCTGTATCACCTGTATGAAAACACAAGGTTCATTATTTATATGGAAATGAATGCAGCAGAGCTCATGTGGTTCAGAAGTCCTGGCTGAAAAAGAGGATGTAGCATCATCCATAGGTTTCTGAAGAAAGATTTTAAACAGCTGGAGATGAGTTCAGTCCTTGCTGCCATCTTGGACGTTAAACATTTGGCAACAGGGTGTCTAGGAGGAGCAGTGAAGATTGCTAGTGGGGCTGAGTACACTGACCTCATCTGCACATTGCTCTCAACAAGTTGTTGTCATCAAGTTGTCTAGATTTTATATGTCAATCTGAATCTAAATTTACTCTCTCCTCTCCTGTCCACTCTCCTCCTGCTCTTTACCTTTCCTGAATTCCAATGTTGACTATAGGCTTTAATGTTTTATATGTGGAGTCCAAGGTTGGAATGGATTAAGGGAAGAAAGGCTGGTAAGAATTTGGCAGTGGTTGGCACACAAATTAGTGTTGGTCAATGCTTCATTTGTACTGTGCATTATGCGGTCCCAGAATATCACCTGATGACTGACTCCGCATGTTAATGTGGGGAGAGGAGATCCCAGAATGAAATAAACTTCCTCACTGACCAGCATGTTTGAGTAGTTCCACATTAGAGGCAAACACTTTTGTTACTTGTAGAGACCAATAAATCATATAAGAAGACAAATTATACATCATATGAATATACATATACATATGAAGAGTCAGGATTTAGTGTTTAATTTGTAAATTATGAGGGCCCTAAATATCACATGGTGTTATGGTTTAGTCCCCCTCACCAGGAGGGTGAGGGAGAACTGCGGTAGGACTCAAGTTTGCGGACCCAGGTGCTAGTGAAAAAAAGGTGGTTTATTGGTGGCAACACAAACAAAGTAACAACGTAACAGAGTCAGTGTACAGTATTAAACTAGGGTTGGATAGAGATGGCTGAAAAGACCAGGACGAACAGGTGAAAAATAAGAGAGTGGCGAACGTACCGACATCAGTAGCGCAGAGAAACTGTCAGCGTTGATCCCGATAACACTTAGCTAGACACATGTATACAACATACTGAAAGACGATCAACGGCACAGGTACTGTCAGCCTTGAAAGTCTGATCCTGTCACGCATAAATGTATTTGCATCTAACATGCAACAAATGACATATTATATGTATAATGCTCCAGCGAAGACTGAGCGCCTGCCAGAGGTTTAAATAAAGGAGCAGGTAATCACAGGAATGCACCTCAGTTGTGCGCACCGACAAACGAATCACTAATTACCGAATGCAACACAGCTGAGGTGCTGATCCCGCAGGAAGAGAGAGCAGGAGAAAGAAAGGCAGAAGAAAGGCAGAGGCCGCACCAAGCGGACCTGACACATGGTGATGGACCCAGCATGTCAATGTGGGGAGAGGAGGTCCTCGAATGAAAAAATTCCCCAGTGACTGGTGCATTTGTAGTAGTTTACACATTAGGGGAACAGCTTAGAGGCAAAATATTATTTGCTGTATGTTTGTAATGACCAAAAAGCACATACTGTAAGAAGACATGTATTTGCAAATGAAAGTCATAAATGTCAAGCGTGATGCTAAATGCATTAGGACTACGGGAATACGGCCTCTAATCCATTCAATCAATAGCAAGCGTGACATCATATTTAGGGCCTTATTTCAACACTACACATTAACATTATATTCAGAGTAGCATATTACAGCAACAAATTTAAAGCACACCAGGGACTAGGTCTATATAATGCAGTAACTTTAAATAAACATATTCTTACCTTCAGTTATTTCATGGGGCAGGAGACCTCTTTCATGTTAGTCTGTGCTTTTGAAGTCCATGACCTCATCATCAGACTGGCTTGTACTAATCTTTTCATTAACAGTTGTAGGCTTTATACCTAGATCCAGCTTGACCTGTTTACCTTTGATTTCTGACTCGCTTCACCCTGCAACTTATAGTACTTTAGCAAATTCACCTGTCTTTTTAGCATTTTAGCTCTGTGGCTAACTTAACATTACACTGAATGTGCACCTGACCCAGTGCGACATGCATGGGCTGATTACGTTGTGACGTAATTACCTTAACTACTTGTTTTTAGTGCATTTAATTATTCAAATTTTATTCTAATATGCAGTTGTAAAAAACTAGTTATAGAAAAAGTATTAGACTTTGGGCTTTTTATATATTATTCATATATTCAATTTCTTTCATATGTAAATGAGGTGCTGGGTCCATTAAAATAGGTGCCGGCCACAGTTTGAGAGGTGCCAGAACCAGTTTGTTCCAGCACAAATGAACCCCTGGTGTTGCTGTTTGTTCTTTTCTGTTTCTTTTCTTTTTTCATAACTTTTCAGTTTCCACTGAGATGCTTTCTATAATTTATTGCTGCTTCTCTTTTTCCTGAAATGTGTGAGTTGCTGTTTTTTTCTTCATGTTCCTTCTCCCCATTGCCCCTGTTCCTTCCCATTGTCTGATCTGAAAGGTAGATGACAAAGGCTACTTTTGCAGTTGACCTTCAGACTCCATGTGGCCCTCTGTTGTCACAACTGCATGTAACCAAAGTTGGAACCTTACAGTCCTTATGAAGAAGGTTATTATAGAGTTGATTTGTTGTTATTGTTTTTACAGTAGTGATATGCTCTTTTTGCCATACCCACTGAATTTTCCTTCCTGTTCCCTTTTCTAGATAATTAACCAATCATGAGTCAGACGCATGTGAACAGGAAGTTCAGCTTTGTCAAATATGGCAATTTAGTGTCACCAATGAATCTAAGTGGCATGTCTTTGGACGGTGGGAGGAAGCCGGAGTACCCGGAGAGAACCCACATAGGCACAGGGAGAACATGCAAACTGCACACAAAAAGGGTCGGCCAGGACTCTGAACAGACATGCATGTAAACTGAAACCTGAGTGGTTGGGGGAGACATTCAACCATGAGGTAGTAATTTTTGAGCTTTCTTTTAGTTTTCTTTTGGCTCAATTTCCTTCTTTTTTCTTTTTTCCTTTCTACCTTATTTGTTCATCTAAGTGCTAAAGTCAGACACTTTGAGTCATATAGAAACTTTAAATACATTTTTAATTAGCGTGACCAATAATAGCAACCATTGCTGAACAACAAATCCATAAAAAGACCAAAACCAACAATGAATTGATCGTAACACATTGCTTGTGCAGCCATATACTGTATATAGATATAGCTTGTTGCCCAAGACACATTGGAGACGCACTGTGTTCCTGGCAAACATGTTCCATCATGTTCCATAGTTTGTTTTGAATCAATCCATTATGACATACACTGTTTTCTCTTGTTTAAGTGATAGTTGCTTAAAACTATAGTGTCCAGCTGTTTAGGGAATTTCATTGCAGTTTAAAAAAAGATTTAACCATGTAATGAATCCATAATGAAACCAAAGTCTTTTTTTAAGTGCCAGAGGCAGGGTATGAAAATACATCAACATCAGGAGATCTGTTAAGACTTCACAGTGATCTCTGGGAGATGCAGCAAAAAAAAAAAAGAATCTGCCACATATCATTCACATTTGTCACTTACACACATATTTACATGAACAATGTCTGTCAGAGCAGAGAGAGGGAGGAGAGCAAAAGTGTTTCAGTCAAAATTTCAAATGTGTCATTGTCTTTTGCATTTCCATATGTTTTCAATATTGTTTTCACAAAATGTCCACACACGAACACAATATCACTACATTTACAAACCTGTTGCCCTGGAAACACTGAGACAGGCTTTCTGCCAGCTAGTTAACACAATGAAATTATAGACACGTGTATGTTTGTGTGTTGAACACAGCAGTTGAATTGTGGCTATGTTCTCTCCACATGCTGTGTTGCCTCTCTGCCTTGCTGCCAAGATACTGATAGCTTCAAGATGTAAAAGAGAGAGAAAGAGTGACCATAAGAAGAATGCAGCAAAGGAAAAAAGTTTAACCAAATGGACAAAATGTGAAATAAAATGTGGCAGAGACATCTTGCTACTGCGTGCTTCACTGAAACCAAGCCCTGAAAATCCACTGGAGACTCACAAATCACCAGCACTGGTTTTTAAAAGCAAAGTCTCCTGCTTCTCCAAGTAGACTATTTAAAAGGAGCAAGAATGATCTTAGAGCCATTGCATGACTTTTTTACACACCATGTTCTTGTTGTTTGTGTCAGTCTGCAGCAAGGTATTCAGAAAATGCACCCATGGATGGACTGAGAGTTATTTAAACCTAAGTCAATGGAATCTTTTTCTTAATCATTATGCCTAGAAGTATGGGTACAGATCATATCTCATTCAACAATTTTGAAAAATGCTTTCTTTATTTTTTCCCATTCAGGAAAGTGCATTGGTGAGGTCAGACATTTATGGTAGGCAGTATAACTTGGCTTGCATTCTGCAACCGAGTCCAGATGTTTGATAGTTATGAGCAGTTTTTCCACAGTAAACATGGAAAACCATTTGTTCTTGGACCTTGCTTTGTGCATGGAAGAGCATTGTTTTATTCAAAATAGGAATTAGGCTTCTTTAAAGTGTTGCCACATGCTTGTCTAAAATACGTATCAGTGTATGCTGTAGAATTCAGATTTCCCTAATCTAAACCATGATATACAGCCCAGGACCAAAGAGTGTCCTTTATTCTTGCCATGTAGTGTACTAAGCATACTATATTTACACCTGCCACGCTTCGCAGGACATTATTTGTTTTGTTAAACAGGGATGTAATCTGAATCTGATGAAAATCTGTTCATTCTAAAGTACTTTTCTCTAAAGCCAAGTTCCTGCTTCAATGATCCAAAACCCACTAAAGATATGAAAATATATATTTAAAAAAAGTGGTAAGATCATGCAGCTAATCCTGCTAAGCTTTGAACAATGGCCCAGAATGTACTGTGTCCCCCTATGCACAGGGGGAGAGGGAGGATGTTTGTGAGTGTGTCGCATAGGTCTTGCTATCCATTGTTAGCTCAGGCTCTTGGTCTGAAACAGACCCCAGCCCCATTGCTCACTTGTGTGTCTTTATAATGTGATGTGACATGAGTCCATGTGTGTGAGCAGATTTATTGCATAAGTATGAGTGTATGTGTTATGTTTGTGCATATTTGTTTTTGTGTGTCTTTTGGGTAGATGACATAATATGAGTCTTCAAAACCACCAATCCCAGATCACTCACACATTTACAACAGGGAGCAGAAGCCTTAATGATGTTTATTGTGTGTGCTTGTGTGTGTCATCAGTGAGTCATCAGTGCAGTTGCAGACACATTAGTCTTACTGAAAAGCAGCACACAGAGATAAAAGATTTGTGTGTTTTAGCTATTATGTGAATAGAGCGGGAAATATTATTATATATTATTATTATTATTATGAAGTTGCTCATTTGTATTCATGTACATGTAAAAACACTGTTTCAGTGTTCAAATAACTGCATATATTTTAGTGCGTTCCATTTGGTGCTGAAATCATTAGTTGATTAATTCATTCATCATTTGATTTAGGTTTAAGATATAATTAGGAACACACAATTCATTTATTAAATTGACCAAACCTTAGTTGGTATCTGGTTTTATATATATATATATGCTGT
>NW_018127921.1:3299628-3299970 GCF_001952655.1 Monopterus albus | reverse complement strand
GTGATGAAAAACCCCCCCCCCCCCCCACTTTGGGGCGGTCTTATTCCTTCCTTCAAGCCTTGGGTCCTTTACCAGAGGCCTGGGAGCTTGAGGGTCCAGCGCAGTATCTTAGCTGTTCCTAGGACTGCACTCTTCTGGACAGAGATCTCAGTTGTATCTCCCAGTTTGGGGGGGTCACAGTCCCCAATGTTCCTATTACCACGGGGACCATTTGTGCCTTCACCTTCCACATCTTTTCCAGCTCTTCTTTCAGCCCTTGGTATTTTTCGAGCTTCTCGTGTTCCTTCTTCCTGATGTTGCTATCGCTTGGGATTGCTACATCTATCACTACGGCCTTCTTCT
>NW_018127921.1:3298845-3299283 GCF_001952655.1 Monopterus albus | reverse complement strand
TGCCAGGATTAGTGCCTCTGTGCTGTCTTTCAGTCCAGCTTTGTCCAGCCACTGGTAGGATTGTTCGATATCACCCACTTCTTCTATCTGACGGTGGTACATACCATGTAGAGGTTTGTCCTTCCATGTAGGTTCCTGCCCTTCCTTCCCTTGTTCCTCTGTTTTCTGCTGCCTGAGGTATTCACTAAGCACGTCATCATTTGGGGCCATCTTCCTGATGTATTCATGGATCTTTGTTGTTTCATCCTGGATAGTGGCTCTGATGCTCACTAATCCTCGGACTCCTTCCTTCCACTTAGTGTACAGTCTCAGGATGCTGGACTTGGGGTGAAACCCGCCGTGCATCGTAAGGAGCTTCCTTGTCTTGATGTCAGTGGCCTCTATCTCCTCCTTTGGCCAGCTTATTATGCCAGCAGGGTACCTGATGACTGGCAGGAC
>NW_018127921.1:3294451-3298640 GCF_001952655.1 Monopterus albus | reverse complement strand
CGTAACTGCTCTTGGTGATGATCTGGCTGAGGGGGTTCAGGCCTATGCAGAACAGCAGCGGGGACAGAGCATCTCCTTGGTAGATACCGCACTTGATGTTGACTTGTGCAATTGGCTTGAAGTTGGCCTCTAGGGTTGTTTTCCACATTCCCATTGAGTTCTTGATGAGTCCTGTCGATGTTGTACAGTTCCAAGCATTCCAAGATCCATGTGTGAGGCATTGAGTCATAGGCTTTCTTGTAGTCAGTCCAGGCAGTGCACAGGTTGGTATGCCTGGTCTTGCAGTCTCAAGTGACTACTTTTGTCAACCAGTAGCTGGTGCTTTGCTCCTCTGGTGTTACTGCCAATTCCTTTCTGGGCCCTGCTCATGTTTTGAGCCATGTGCCTGCTCATCTTAGCTGCTATGATGCCTGACAGGAGCTTCCATGTTGTGCAGAGGCAGGTTATTGGGCAGTAGTTGGATGGTACTGCTCCCTTCTGAGGGTCCTTCAGGATCAGGACTGTCCGGCCTTCAGTTAACCACTCAGGGTGGGTTCCATCTAATAGTAGCTGGTTCATTTGTCCCGCCAGGTGCTCATGGACTGAAGTTAGCTTCTTTAACCAGTAGGTGTGGATCATGTCAGGGCCTGGTGCTGTCCAGCTCTTCATACTTGAGACCCACTCTTGAATGTCTGCCATTGTGATGATTACTGGGTCTTGTGCAGGGAGGTTGCTGTGGTCTGCTCTTAGGTCCACCAGTCACTGGGCATTGTTATGTGATGCCTCCTTCTCCCATATGCTCTTCCAGAACTGTTCAGTCTCCAGCCTTGGTGGGTCTCCAAGGCCTCAGGTATGGACAGTGAGTTGTACTTCTTAGGTACTCCTTTGTTCATCACGCCTTTCTGCAATTCTGATAGCTGGCTAACTTCTCTCCTTGCTGCCTTGATCTTGGTCTCCAACCTCCTTCTCCATGGAGGATACTGCTCCTTATGGCTTTTGTTGAGCTTATAGCCAAGCATCTCAAGGATCACTTGAGATCCTATATACATACAGTATATACAGTACATACACATATAAAACTGTAAATGTATTTGGGTGTCTTATTTTTGGTTGGATTAAAAAAACTTACTAAGCTCTGCAAAGTAGTTTTTTTTTCTTTTACTATTTTGGTCAGTTTGAACACTACAGTAAATAAATACTTGATTAATGTAGGTTATTGTTCAATAATGAAAGCTAATGAATCTCATTAGTTGCAGCCCTAGTGCAGTGCCCACAGTTTGTCTCTGTAAAATGCCCATGTAAAAGGACTGTCAGACAATGAAAGGGTTTTCATTCCAGGAATAACATTGTGTTTTATAGAGGTGAGCCAAGCCAGCAGACTGGACTGGGGGCAGAGAAATCTTAGACTGGGAAACTGAATGAGCAACACTTTGTGCTTGCTCTGTGTGGTCGAATGGCTCTCAAGCAAGGCACTTAACCTCAGCTGCTTTAGTCAAGCTGCTCAGCGATCAACAACTGAGGCCTGCAGTTATATTCCCAGGGGTGAGTGTGTAACATCATGACTGGGGGGTATTCCTGCCCAGATGCAAGACTTTTGGATTCAGTGTCATTGTTTATTGTAGGAGCAAGCATTTTAGCCAAACCTGCATTCAGAAAACTGGGATGTGTGTGATGGCTACATTTATACATCTCATTCTAAATGAGATGTATAAATGTAGCCATCACACACACATCCCTCTTTACTGCGAGCTTGCTTGTACTAACCCCCACCTTCTTTATCTTTTCTTCTTCTCTTCATCACCTCTCCTCTTATGTTTCTATGTTCTGTTAGAGTGATGTTTATACAAGATTGCTGCAGAATCTGTGCATGTGTATTTCGGTACCTTGCTGTGTCTGAGCGTGCACACATGACTGTGTGTGTGTTTAGGTATATTAGAGTATCGCATGAAGCCCGCTAAAACTATTTGCTGAATGCTTATTAGCCCTGGTGCCCTTTACTGTGCATTTAGTGTATCAAGTTAGTTCCATAAAATTTCCTGTTAGCTCCATGCTTGCTTTCTCTCTCATAAGAGATGGCCACATGAAAAGGGAGCACTGCTGAAGGTAGAAATTGGGGGGGTCTCAGTTATTGTAAGGCTAAGTACCACACATATAAAAGCACGTAACCCTCCCCTCTAATTTCACAAGCACCTGCGCTTCCATCCTCCACCTCTCTCCACTACCCTTTTCCCTACCTTTATTTGTAAAGGCTCCTACCCACCAACTGCCTCTAGCCTCTCCTTCCCCCTTCTGCCCCATCAGCCATTTCGGCTTTAGACGGCCAACAGGGACTTTGCCGCTTGGGTCATTCTCCTGCCAGCTGAAGAGAGATTGATGAATCAGAGGTTCCTTGGAGCCTGTAGTGGGGTCTCTGAGGGTGCCAGCATGGGGGACAGGCTCCATTGAACACCAAGCAAGCAGAACTAATAGGCATGCTCTGGAGGAAATGAGTGAAGGACGGCGGGAGAGGTGTGTATTTGTACAAGTGAATATGTTGGGCAGATGGACCAACAGACACACGGAGACTTTAGAAAACTGAGGCACAGAAGCAGGTAGAGATTTGGAAAAGGTAAATGTGCAAATTGGTCAAGGAAAGTGAGTGAATAAACATCAAAAACAGTAAGGTTTGAAGTAGGGCAGGCAGCTTTAGCATGGAATACAGTACAGGCACACTGACAGATGGATGAAAAAATACAACAGGAAAGATGGCTAAAAACAAGGTTTATGTTGTGGGATTAAGGACAGATAGGGAACAATGACAGACACAAAGAAAGAGGTAAAGATTAAAACCCCTGCTTTGAAAGCTGATGACTCGAAGAGCTGGTATAGCATGCTAATATTTAAATAAAATTATACCTAATTACAAATGCTAATGCTACATTTAGATGGACGTTTATTGCAGATGCTGATATTTAAGGCAAGGTTAATGGATTCTGCAACTATTTGATGTCATGCTGCAAGAAGCAGTCTTATATAATGGAATTAGAGGAATTAGGCTTGGCCATTCTGCCCTCTTCTTCCCTTTTCATTCCTTTTCCTCTCTTATGTCCTTCCATACAGCCTTCATTCATCCATCTAACCATTCATTATCTATACCACTTATCCTGCAGGGGATTGCAGAGGGCACTGGAGCCATTCCCAGCTGATACTGGGCAATAGACAGTTCTATTTCATATAGGCTTCGCCCTCTAAGACCTGTCACTATTAGGTTTATCCCTCGTGCATGTGCAGTCCTGAAGATATTCTTTGTGCCCTGCACTGGGCTGTCCCCAAAACAGGTCCACTGTGATGGCATAAATGCCACTGTGACCTGTGATCAGTTCCCTCTTTTTCTTCAGCAGTCTAAGAAGAAACATCATGGATAAGTACATTGGGTAAGTACACCCTTTTATCATGGCTGAGAGCCATTCATGACTGCCAGACTCTAGTGCCGTGCCGCCATCACCATGTGCCCAGGCTGCAATCCGGGTTTCATAACATGTTCACACGCCAAGCCAGCGCTCGCCCCCAGGCAACTTGCCCCCCCCTTGGTGCTCGCTTGCCTGCAGTGGAGAAGCACCGGGCGGTGGTGTTTGCAGCTAGCGGCTGGAAAACACAAGGGCCACAAGAGGCGCATGCTCATGATTTCCCCCTTGGTCCAATCAGACCTTGTCAGGGTTCTGTCCTACCGCTTCCTGTTTTAGGCTCTTATTTTGTCGCCATTTCCTGTTCTAGGTTTGTCTGTTATGGTTTCTTTACAGTATCAGTGCTAATTGCCTGCACCTGTTTTCACCCCAATATAAGCAGCCTTCTCCCATCAGTAACCTGCCAGATTGTTTTTGTTTTCTGGCAGACTTTCCAGCATTATCCTTGCTTTAGTGATTCATGTTATTGACCCCGGATTGTTTCCTGACTACCGATTTCTGCCTAGCCCTCCTGAGTGTTGAATGTTTCTTCTGTGTACCGACTACTGGACCAGCTTCTTGACCTCCCGTTTTTGGATCCCTTGGCTGTGCTTGTTTGCCAGTATTGATCCGGGATTCTTGTTTGACGTGGATATTGGATTCTGGACTATCACTGTGTATTTCCTGAGTGAATACAGTAAAGCAATATTCTTTACCCCATCTCGCCTGGCTTTGTAATTGAGTCCACCGTTAACATTGTGGGTAGCTTTACTGGCTGACCCTGACAG
>NW_018127921.1:3293194-3294439 GCF_001952655.1 Monopterus albus | reverse complement strand
ATTAAAGTGATTATGTAAAAAAAAAAAATCCTGAGTGGGGTGCTCATTTTAAGAGTTAAGGCACGTGTCCATCTCAGGCTGTGGGAGGACGGTGGGATGACACCCCATCCCCCCACATCAACTGTCTGGAACTAGTTATGGTGCTGAAGGTGGTGAAACATCTTGCACTGGTGCTGAGAGAAAGACACGTAGTGGTGCGATAAGATGTTCCAATACATCGCACATATCAGTCGTTGGGGCGGTGTTGGTTTTGCCAGCTGCTGGAAACTGCAGGAAACTCCTGCTCTGGGCTCATCAGAACCTGGTCTCCCTCAGAGCCGTGTGCATCCCCAGTGAGCAGAACCACACTGCGGATCTCACGAGGCAGACCTCAGCCCAGCAAGTGGAGGCTCCATCCCTCTTTCAGACACTGTGGGACAGGTTCGGCCCAGTGGTGGCAGGACTGTTCGCAGCACGTGGGAACACGTGGTGCCACCTTTGTTTTTCACTGGACGCTCAAGAGGAATGGCTGCGCATCCTCCTGATAGCTCCGGAGAACACAAGCACTCTCTCATCTGCTTAGCGCGATCCAGTAGTGCCCCGTGTCAGGTCAACGGCTGTGGGCCTGGCCCCTGAATGGGAGTGACTGGGGAGCCTAAGGTTGCCTCCGGCGGTCATACATGCAATTCAGTGCATGAGAGCTCCATTTACTGCACTTTAAGCTGCAAATGGTCAGTTTTTCAACGTTGGCGCATGGAGAGGGGCACAGCTCCCACTTCCTGCCCACTGTCTTAAGTGCTGAATTTTTCTACAGATCCTGGTAGAAAGAAGCCTGGCTTTGTCTACTGTGTACGCAATGCCGCTGCCATCTCTTCATGCCATGAAGGCTTTGGTGAGCGAATTGTGTTTTTTTTGCACACCCGCTGATGAAACGCTTTCTCAGGGGCATAGGCAGACTAGCCTGTGACGCGTTCAGTGGCACCTCAGTGGGATTACCTCTGGTTTTACACGCACTCAGGGAACCCCCCTTTGAGCCCATAACAGAAATCTCTCTCAAACATCTCTCTCTGGAGACAACACTCCTCTTAGCCCTAACTTCGGCTAAGCGAGTGGGCCATCTGTGCGCACTGTCTGTCTCACCGGGGTGCCTTCTCATACACGAAGACGGCAGCTCAGCCGTTCTGAGACTGAATCCTGCCTGTGCATCAAAAATAATAACATCCTTTGTTCGATCCAGCTGTGTGTGTGTGTGCCCTTCCCGCACAC
>NW_018127921.1:3282558-3292212 GCF_001952655.1 Monopterus albus | reverse complement strand
TTTCTTTACCCCATCTCGCCTGGCTTTGTAATTGAGTCCACCGTTAACATTGTGGGTAGCTTTACTGGCTGACCCTGACAGACCTAGGGAATTCCCACCATAAGCACACTGGGCGAGGCTGGTGCTTGAAGATGTTCCAATACATCGCACATATCAGTCGTTGGGGCGGTGTTGGTTTTGCCAGCTGCTGGAAACTGCAGGAAACTCCTGCTCTGGGCTCATCAGAACCTGGTCTCCCTCAGAGCCGTGTGCATCCCCAGTGAGCAGAACCACACTGCGGATCTCACGAGGCAGACCTCAGCCCAGCAAGTGGAGGCTCCATCCCTCTTTCAGACACTGTGGGACAGGTTCGGCCCAGTGGTGGCAGGACTGTTCACAGCACGTGGGAACACGTGGTGCCACCTTTGTTTTTCACTGGACGCTCAAGAGGAATGGCTGCGCATCCTCCTGATAGCTCCGGAGCACACAAGCACTCTCTCATCTGCTTAGCGCGATCCAGCAGTGCCCCGTGTCAGGTCAACGGCTGTGGGCCCTGCCCCTGAATAGGACTGACTGGAGAGCCTAAGGTTGCCTCCGGCGGTCATACATGCAATTCAGTGCATGAGAGCTCCATTTACTGCACTTTAAGCTGCAAATGGTCAGTTTTTCAACGTTGGCGCATGGAGAGGGGCACAGCTCCCACTTCCTGCCCACTGTCTTAAGTGCTGAATTTTTCTACAGATCCTGGTAGAAAGAAGCCTGGCTTTGTCTACTGTGTACGCAATGCCGCTGCCATCTCTTCATGCCATGAAGGCTTTGGTGAGCGAATTGTGTTTTTTTTGCACACCCGCTGATGAAACGCTTTCTCAGGGGCATAGGCAGACTAGCCTGTGACGCGTTCAGTGGCACCTCAGTGGGATTACCTCTGGTTTTACACGCACTCAGGGAACCCCCCTTTGAGCCCATAACAGAAATCTCTCTCAAACATCTCTCTCTGGAGACAACCCACCTCTTAGCCCTAACTTCGGCTAAGCGAGTGGGCCATCTGTGCGCACTGTCTGTCTCACCAGCGTGCCTTCTCATACGCGAAGACAGCAGTTCAGCCGTTCTGAGACCGAATCTTGCCTATGCATCAAAAATAATAACATCCTTCTTTGATCCAGAGTCATTACCTGGATGGGTTCTTTCCTCCACCCCACAGAGATGAGTCAGAGAAAGAACTTTATGCTCTCTGTCGGGTGCGTGCTGATGTCCCAATATGTGGCGCACAGAGCAGCTGTCAGACAGACAACTGTTTTGTTCATTGTAGGAGACATTCTCTTGGACAGCCTTTATCCAAACCACGGCTGTCTCACTGGCTGTGTGAGGCTATCACACAGGCTTACATGTTGACTGGGTGTGATCCCCCACCTGGCATCAGAGCCCACTCTACGAGGGCTATTGCATCCTCCACTGCCATCTTTTAAGGCATGATCATAGAGGACATCTGCACGGCAGCCCCATGGGCTGTGTCTTTTGACCCTATTCTACCTTCGGGACACGTCCGACACCAGTCTATCACGGGCTTGACACCTAGAGAAAGACAACCATTCACATTCACATTCACAACTACAGTATGAGCAATTTAGAATCACCAATCAAGGTAACATCCATATCTTTGGACTGTGGGAGGAAGCCAGAGTACAAAACCAGAAAAAAGCCCACGCAGACATTAACAGAACATACAATTTCTACACAGAAATGCCCCAGTTGTCCTTAAAGTTACAATGCAGAACCTTCTTGCCTAGAGGCAACAGTGCCCCAGGTAAAGCCTATTCTTACTTTGGTTGCTGTTTGTTCCTTTTTCTAATTTCACCAGCACCTACTGTACCTACCTAAGATC
The DNA here is from genome assembly GCF_001952655.1 of Monopterus albus. Lineage (NCBI taxonomy): Eukaryota > Metazoa > Chordata > Actinopteri > Synbranchiformes > Synbranchidae > Monopterus > Monopterus albus. The sequence continues at coordinate 3,290,351 of NW_018127921.1, read as the reverse complement.
TCTCCACTGTTCTGTCGTGTGTGTGTGTTTCTGTCTGTTAACATTTCCATGCTGAAGTGCGTCCATGGTCCATGTGTTTGTGGCCAGTCCACTGTGTATATGTTATTGTTTCCAGGTGGGTACAGTTTGTCCTGTGTGCTGATCCACCTTGTGACTTCACTTTCTATGAAATCATTAGGACACTTTGCCCTACAGTTGTGCCTTCTATAGAGGAGAGAGTTTCTGGTTGCTGTGTTGACTAACAGTGCTCTAAAGTATTAGTTGGGACGCAGGCTAACAAGTACAGTCATTGCTACATGCACACTCTAATCATAATGTGTTTAAAGCAATAATGCAAGTAAGGTGGAGCCTGTATACAAACAAAGGCTAATTACGTTAATTTAATTAAGTTTATTACAAGCATAATCTCAATTGCAAAAATGTTTTAAAAATAGTCATATTTTAATAATGGCATTGAAGGGCATTTGTGACTTCTAAACACCTTAATTCAGTTAAAACTCTAAGAATTTTAATGACATTCTACAAGACATGACAACTGTTTGACAGTGCATGCCAAAGGTTTTCTAAGGGTAACACATTGCAACAAAGTTTTAACAGAGGAGCTCAAAGCATAGTTTAATAGCAGTTGCATGCAAAAATAGCCACAGTAGCATCATGAGAGAAAGATCAGTTTGTAACGAGACTTAAACCCCACTTCTTGCCCAGTGTCAGCCCCCCGCAACCCTCTTCAGGATAAGTGGTTTAGATAATGGCTAGATGGATGGATGTTACTAATGATGCAAGTTATCATCGTAATTAAAGTAATGCTGTTATTTATAATAATCAGATTATTTTACCAGCTGATACTTTAGGTTGCATGTACAGTAGATACTTCTATCATATGCGAGTTTTAGTTGATGTTGAAGACCTATTTTTGGCTACTTCCAGATTTTGCTCTTGTAGCAGATGCACAGCTACAGTACAAGCTGAACTGGAGATCACTTATCATCTCATTGCCGTTCCTACCCTTTGTCTTTGTCAATGCAAGGGCAAGATAAAGCAGCAGTCTTTGTCATTTACTGTAAATGAAGACAAAGAATTGTTTTGTGCTCTCTGAATTTTTAAACCAATCAGATTTGTTTATGGCAAGGCTAAACTAAACTGAAGTCAAGAGGATGCGGTATGCCAAAGTCGGCCTATCGGAGAGCTTATCCCAGCAGTCCACAATGACTCATCATTGCAGTGTCAGACTTGGGATCATTTGCAGTCTGACTGCCAACAGCATGAAACCTTCTCAAACACTGTCAAAATATAAGCCTGCACACTATTACAACACATAATAAAACAAACATAAAGGTCTAACAGCTTGCTACAGTTTAATTTCCACGGATTCCACACTGATTTCTTGGTGACTACACAGTTTTCTTTGGGGGGAAAGAAGAAGACTAATACTGTATTTTTAAGAGGAATGAGGCAGCAGAGAATAGTCAACTAGAGGAAATAACATGTGATAATAATGGAGGGATGGATTGCAAGAGCTTGTCAACATGCCAGCGGGGGTTTACATCACAATGCTGGGTGGAGAGTTAATGAGAGGCCAAATCACACACACACACACACTGATAGACACGCGTACACAAGGGGAGCAGGACTGAGCCAATCTAAATGGTTCAATCAAAACTAACTTTGCACTTTGGTGTGAAAAAACTGCTTTTTACAAGTCACTGGAGCTGACTTATAAGTAACACACAGACATACACATGGAGAGAGAGAGAGATAACACAGATGCAAAAAAGCATACCCAAAGGCATCACATGCAGAGAAAGTTTGCAAGAAAGTTATAATAGTGCTAAGAAAAAAAGCATGCGTATGAGATTGAATAGCTGAAATGATGTATGTGCACATGCTTGAGTGTATGAAGACAAAGATGGACAATAGACAAGAACAGACAGACGAGAGTGAGAGAATGGGAGGCAGAGCATGTCCTTGTGTCCAGACTATCTGTGTGATATACTGCTGTCTGGCCAAACGGTGTGGTGTGTTTGTCTGTGCCTGTGTGTTTGTACGTATCTGACATTCCAGTATCCATTAACATTCATGGCTCATCACACGCTCACACTGACACACACAAACATACTCATGTATATACACGCGTATATAGCAGGGACACAATGTGTAGTAAGTGACAGCAAGGGTAAAATGACAAGGAGACAGCGAAGGAGCTCTTGAGAAACTAGACTAATTTTATTACCCCTCTTTTCCTCCATCTCTCTTTCTCTCTTCCTTCGTCTTTTCCCGTGCCTCCTCATAGCTCCCTAAGCTATGCCTTCTTACTTTATTTAAACTGCTGCGCTGCAGGAAACATCATGTGTCACGTTAGTGAAAATGAAAGGTATCGTCACTGCATGTGAGCCTGTTTAAATGTAGCATTGCTCAAGAATTCAAGGATGAATGTGAAGAGATGTGGTTGCTAATAGGCAACATAAAAGCTGGATCTTAAAATCCACCAAGTATAGCCGTGCATATATATGTGTGTGTGTGTGTGTGTGTGTGTCTGTGTGTCTGTGTGGTTATGTATGAAAAGCATGTGAAACATATTTACACCTGGGAGTGGAGTGGTAGTGGTAGACACAGAGGTGTAGCCAGGAATTATGAGTCCTGTATACACCACACAATCCTTCCACATTGCCACAACTGCAGTTACACTCACTGTCTCAGCTGTAGGTGGGGACACTTTTGATTTAGTCTGTGCAGAAATAAATGCATTACTGTTTTTTCCAGTTAGTGTCAGACACCAGTTGGTTTATCCCATTTTAGATCAGTGTTTTCTTTGCATGCGGTTTGTTGTTGTTGTTTTTCAAGCACTGTTTCACACCCAGAACCAAAGAATTATGGTAAAGTAAACATTGGAGAAGCAACAAAAGTATTTTTATTTAAGGCACCCTCCCTTTGCTGCCCCTCCCACTAAGACACCCAAGGATGAAGTACAGAACGTTTAAAATAGCTGAACAACAGAGATGGTTGACTTTGGCCTCTCTTGGACTTGGGTTTAAAGCACAGCCCACCACTAAAGTGACTATTAGATCACAACTTTATTCCACATATCGGAGGTGTGGTTATGTTCATGGATGCACACCAGAAGGGGGGTAAACTTGGTAATACATTCTGACTAACTGGAACTCCGAACACAATGCTATTTAGCCCCTCACATGGTGGCTAATGTGACACACTCTGAGAACTGGAACATAACACTCGCGGGGGGAGAAACAAGAGGGGAGGAAATGGAATAGTCCAAGTGACATTACCCTTTTAACAATAGCAGTCTAACTGCATTAAATGACAAGTCAGTTTAGGGTTAATTTACTAAGGACTTTTTAAAACACTTTTTTTAAACTTCTGTTTTACAGATATTTACCACGGTCCCACCTCATCTCCTGTCCCATCTAGTAGCCCCTTGTGGGCTCCCTAAGGTTACATAAAGTGCTTCTTTTAACTTAAAGTGCCCATGGCATGCTCATTTCTAGACATTTAATGTTTAATATTGGTTACCTCTAGATAAGCTTTGCACCCATCATAACCCATCCATCCCATCCATCCATTTTCTACCGCTTAGTCCCTGAACAGGGTCACAGGGGGGCCGGAGCCAATCCCGGCCGGCAATCGGGTAAAGGCGGGGTACACCCTGGACAGGTCGCCAATCCATCGCAGGGCCCCATCATAACCCCAAAGTCTGTAATTATTTCAGAATGATGAAACCCGAGAGCCTGTTCCAAAAATGAGAGGATAGTTTGTGAACGCGCACATCTATAACCCATCCATCCCATCCATCCATTTTCTACCGCTTAGTCTGCTGCTGGTGTTATGTCACAAGTGGACAGCACAATGAGCCACAATGGCATTAATTAATTTGAATGTTTCCTCCATAGATAGAAAAACAACAGTATATGTACCGATGAAAAGAAATGTATAACACTCTATGCAAGGAGGGTAGTTGAGAAACCCCATATTTTTAACTGCCATAATACAGACATACACAACTTCTCCAGCCTTACAACATTTCTTTCTAACGTTACTGAAATAACGCATTAACACACATGCAACGTGTGCTTTATTTAAACTTACCATTAAGTCCCACTGAGTAGTGGAAACATCACTCTCTTTCTTTCAAGTAGCTCCAAGGTTGGTAAATCTAACCGGTGGTCGCTGCGTCTTCCCCCACATGATCACATACAGTCCCGAAGTAGTGAAATTAATTCCAACAGATAGGGTAGCACCGACAACATCATGGATAGTTAATCCACTCGTTAACCAGCAACACATCACATGTGGCAGACACACTGGCCTCAAGCAGTCAAAACAAACAGGTACTGTGCTCTGGAGGAATCCAGTATTGATGAGCTGATCATTCACCACCCCAGGGTGCTTCATTGGCTGGCTGATCGTAGGTTAGAGCTGGTCAGGTAAAACAGGGAGTCCCTGTACAGGAACACTCCCCCACATGCAGTAACCTCAGGCCCTGTACTTTTCTCCACATCCTCTAGCTAGAGTGCAGCAGCAGGAGGTAAAATATACTGTATCCACAAAACTGGGTGCAGTCGAAAAAATTCTGCTTTGACAATGGTAGCCTGGATGTCTTTTTTTTTTTTATAAGATTTATTGAAAATACAAATGACAAACAAAGCAATATAACATTTTGCCAATATGGTGGGGGCACCAGTGGATGTCAGGAAAGCTCGCATGACTTATTTGTACCAATGGGCTTCTTAATCCTTTGGCTTGTGTGGCACATTATTCTGAGAAGGACAGGATGATCATATCTTGTGGAATGTATTTTTCATTTCGCTTTTTGTTGTGGAATGGTTATTTTTCAGCTTTTCTATCAGTAATATTGATAGTATTTCATCTGTTTTTACTAAGGACTGTTAAATGAGACTGGAGATAAAATGATCAATGTGCACAGGTATGCGATATGAACAAGCTCTTTATTATTATACTGTTATATACAAACACTTGCACAGAAAAGTTGGAATGCTTCCAAACATATATTGACTTACATGAAAAAAAATCGGTGCTCAGTCTCACAAAAACGTGCACACACAAATGTTCATACTCACACACACACACACACACTGTGTTGTGCTGCAGCACTAGCTGAATCAGCAAAAGCACAGACCAGCTGAAGGTGTTTTTCCCCCACAAAGGCCACAGTCAGCACCAAACTCTGCACTTGACCACTGCATAATCAAAACCGCCACATCACAGCTACATCGAATTGATCACGATAGGATGGCAGTGTGCCAAATCTTTTTGCTTTATGTTTTAACAAAGCTCTGTATGGTGGGCAATACAGGACTGTGGTGCTCCAAATGTTTTCTGATTAACTTACTTTTATAAGAAGCCAGAATCAGTTAGTAGAGTCTTCTCTTTTCAATTTTTATTTTTATGTATTTATTTTCTTTATTTTAAAATTCTTTTTTCCCCATTCCAAAATCCAACTCAACCCCTTGGGTGAGTGGTACAAAACAAATAACAACAGAGAATAAAAATTCAAATAAATAATAAATACATACTGTACATATGTACAATATGTATCCAAGTAACAATAACAAAGCAACAAATTAGCCAGTATCATAGATAAGAGTCAGACCCCTTTCCTAGAGTCCTAGAGACTTGATTGCCCAAGAATTCCATATGTGGAAGCCATGTTTTTAGGAAGTCTTCCTCTTTACAGTTAAGCTTATAAATTCTAAATTATACATTTTATCAAGACAAATATAGCTAGAGATTTTATTAGTCAATGTGTAATTGTAAGTACATGTTTTGACATTGTCATGTTTCCGCCCCGTTCACTTCCTGCAAATATGCTCTTATTCTTTACTGCTTCCTCTTCCCAGCTCACCCTGCATTCTCGGAACGTCATGTCATTATTCAGATTAGTTTCACCTGCTACTTCATCAGTCACACCTGTTCCTCACAGCATATAGCATCTCTTGTCTCTGTGGGGAGCTGCTAGATTGTTCTAGTATACCTTGACTAGACTCTCTAGCATTCTTTCTGCCTGAGCATCTGAATACCGACACCCTGCTTGTGCTATTGACCTGAGATTCTGCCTCACCCTTTGTGTTGGACTGCTTTCCTGGTAACGACCCCTTGCCTGCATTAACGACTAGAGATTCTGCCTGGCCTTCCCTACTGCCCTGCTGGAGATATCGACCCTGGACCAAACTAAGTACTGCTCTCTGCCTAAGCCCTTCAGACTGGTACTGTGTATATCTGACTCTGTTCCTGAGGACATTATTAAAACCTGTTGCACTATTCCATCTTACTGGCTCTTTAATCGGGTTCACACCTACACCTTCACGGGAGCTGTACTTTCACCTCCCTGACAGACTTCCACTTAAGCATTTACATTTCCTTGCAGCTAGAAGTGCAAGATCAATGTATTTCTTTTAGAATCTGTCCCCAAGGGTCTGACTTGCTTGTGCCTATTAAACAAAGCCTAGATGACACTGAAATATTAAAACTCAAGCACTTTATGAGATTATGGTGATTACCAAACTCCAGAGTGGTTGTAATATATCCCAGGACCAGGTCTTCTCATTTTTCCTGTTCAGTTCCTTCGCATCTTTCTTCTTGCTCATTGTTTAGACTTTATTATTCCTTTTCTGTTTTCTGCTTTTTCACACACTTCACTTTTCTTGCTTTTCCACTCCGATATTTCTTGACTGCCTTCTTCCAGCCTTTTTTTTTTTTTTTTTTTTAAACACAATTTGCACTGAGTCATCTCCTAATTATTGACCAGTGAATGTGGGAGGATTTGTGTTCATGTGGTTAATGATGGGTATGTCTGTACAGTATGTGACAGGGCCTCAAGCCATATCCATTTGCTCCCCACAGAGCTGAAAAGGGAGAATGTGGGTGGTGTGTGTCATTTGTTTTGCCTCTGATTTGAGAACTACATACAGGACAAACACCTCAAAACACATATTTTTCATCATGGTCACTGGTGGACAGTAAATCCCCCTACCCCCCATTTTTTGATTGGGTACAGCAGGAAGGAAGGAACAAGGACAGGAAAGATTGTCATTGTACAGGACTGTGAAAAGGTAGAAGCAGTTCAGGATTATACAGTTATATTTGCATTAGTGAAGAAGAGGCCATTTTCTTGAGGATGCAGCCTACAATGCATTCTGCTGGGAACGAAATAAGCTCCTTGGTGTGTACAGAACACACTCACCGTGTGATGATGTGTGAGTCTGCTCCACAGACTCACACAGCATCACTGAGAAGTGGAGTGTACATGCAGTAATTCACAAGGCAAGAGATGCTATAACAAGTTGGTGAAATGATAACAGGATGATGTTGGGGTGCCGGAGAAATAATTGACATAACCAGTTACAGCAACAGCAGCTTGATGATCAGAGGGGATTGAGAGAGCAAGCTTGTCTGATTATATAATCCAAATCATCTGATACTGATCAGCTGTGCATGTGCAACTTCACTGCTCCACCAGTGCTAATGTGACGCTCTGTGGGTTCACTCAGCTCTTCCATCATCTCTTCACGCATTTTGATTGTATCTCTTTTGAACTCTCTACCCCTGTTTGTGTCCTACCTCAATGCTTCCTCCTTTTCTGTTTATGTATGTGTTAGGAATACTAAATCTCTTATTTATGGGGACCAAATGCTCTTATCTTAATAGACAGAGCAAGAACGTTTGAATGAATTAATGAATTTTCATAATACAGGTCATAAATTTACAGTTAGCTGACCATAGTTATGGTATTTGTTATAAACTAAATAATTATTTTAGGA
>NW_018127921.1:3246340-3282542 GCF_001952655.1 Monopterus albus | reverse complement strand
CCCCCCCCCCCCTGTCCTTCTCACACGCATATCTCTTAGTGTGAATGCATTTTTGGTAACATCTCTCTTTTCCCCCCACATCAGTCCCTCAGACTTCCAGTTTTCGGTAAATGGTCTTATACTTATATAGCACACTCAAAGTGCTTTCACACTACTTGGCCACCCATTCGCACTCACAAAGGCTCACACATTGTTATCACAGGGAGCAACTGGGGGTTCAGTGTCTTGCTCAAGGATACTTTGACATGTTGACTGGACAAGCCGAGAATTGAACCGCTAATCTTCCGGTTAAGGAAACAACCCACTCTACTTCCTGAGCCACAGCCACCACAAATATTTTTCTTTAGCTAGTTACTCAGATAACACAAGCTCATTAGTAAAACCTTACTGTTGCTGCAGGTTCTTTCATCAGCTCATGCATTCAGTTATGGGTGAACAGTTGAACTGTCCTTTCACGGTCCACCAGTATCAAGAGTTTTCAGTGGCAACGACATAGTTGAAAAATTATCAGTAATGAAAATAATCCTTAGTTGCAGCCCTAAAGTCATCATATATGACGGTGAAGAAATGATAAGGAAAGAAGAAAAAACAGAAAGTGGGAGCTGAAGCAGAGGCAGCAGCCAAACCCAGGTGTCCTTGTCAGTTTGATAAAAAGAAAAGTGAGAGTGGTTGAGTTTCACATGGTCAGAGAGAGAAAGATAAAGCAGAGAAGGAGAAGACAGATCCGCTGAGGTTTCAGCAGTGAAGGAAGAAAGAGAGAAATTAAATTTGTTCTCGTCCATCCTGATTTATATCATGTTACAGTCCTCTGTGGCTCGTCCCCTCTATTTTTCCTTCCCTGCTCTTTCTCTTTTTGACCCATCAGCTAAATGTGCTTTAGTCAAATCAAAATTGTTAAATACCAACAGAAGGTGAGTTGCTAACCTTTATTCTCTTTACCTCCCCTCCTCTTATCTTAATTGCTTTCTTTGTCTATTTCACTGTTCACTTTCTTGAACTTCAAGTTTGTCTTTATATAGCTCATGGGTCGCTGTTTCAACAGCGCTACTATGGTAACAGCAGGGTAGTGGGTGTTAGCAGCTAATCCTGTTTGGGTGTCATGATGGCATTGCTATGGCACCCAGTAGGAGAGCTACACAAGCACTCCTCCTTTCATCAGTAAGGATTTGGGAGAATACAGTCAAAGCTGTCATAGTTCCATAGGTTTAGCTGAGCAGTCTAAACTAAGACACATTTTAATTCTCATAAAGAGCAGAAATCTCAGGTTGTCATAGTTTCCTGCTTTCCCTTCATAGTTTAAGTCCATAAGCCACTGCAGGAAAACTTTTTGTACAGCACATATCCTGAAAATGAAATAAATACCTATGATTCTTTACTGACTGTGTACAGTCACAAAATTAGCTTTTTCAGAAAAATAACAAGAAGAAAAGGTCAATATGAAAGTGAAACATACCAAAATGCACAGTGCACTCCATTATGAATGGCTCATAACAGAAAGTTACAAAAATAATGATTATGATAATGATAAAACAAATGCTTACACTAAAAGTAAGTGTAAATAAGTTGTGAATAATTGACATAGTACATCTATTAGTACATTAAAGTGTTTTTTCCATTATACGAACCTACCGAAACATACCGCTCCAGGTAACGCTCATCACGAATTTTGCGTTGGTTTCCACTATACTCGAATCGCTTTGGAGGTGCGTACCGGGAGATACATTTTGGCACCCCTCAGGAAGTAGTAATAAAATCAAGTACCTGAAATGCACAGGGGAAGGGTGTGTGTGTGCAGAGCAGTTGCCGGCGATTGGTTAAATTTCTGCGTCTTTACACCTCAAGCATTAGCATTACAAACACCTTGTGTAAACACACAAGAGCAGCCCCTCCTTCCTCTAAACCAGGGGTGGGCAAACTTTTTGGCTCAGGGGCCACGATGACTTTTAAAATTTGACAGACGGGCCGGGCCAGCAACAGATGCATACATATCAAACATAAACATATAAAAGGTATTACAGTGTTAATACTTACATTCTCTTTTAGTGGGAACAGTGTTGTTGATCACCCTTTTTTGCCAGTGCATCGAAGTCTGGTGTTAGTTTTGTTGTGGCAATTCTCAGAACAGATCTGAGGTGTTCATCACTCAACTGGGATCTGTGGGGTGTTTTGTTAAGGTTCATCACACTAAAAGTCTGTTCACACACATACAGTAGGTAGAGCCAAACAACACCAGCATCCTCTGTGCCATTTTCTGGATGTTTGGAAATTTGGCTGCACTTAATGAAGCATAAAACTCATCCAGTTTAAGGGAGTTGAACTTCTCCTTTAAGACGGTGTCACATTGGAGATCAATCAGTTCCAACTGCAACTCCTGTGGCGCCGTTTCAGGGTCTTGTGTGAAGGGACATGACACCAGCTGAAGTGACTTGTCAGTTTTTCCAAAATCGTGGGGAAATGAGCGAATTACTTATTTGACATTTGCTTTGAGAATAAAGCTAGCTTGGTTTTGAAGACTCTGACGTTTGTGAACATTTCGTGCACAAACTGATCTTTCCCTTGTAGCTTCACGTTCAGCTCATTCATGTGTGTCAGTGTGTCCCCAGCAAAAGCTAAATCACAAAGCCAATCTGTGTCACTCAGCTCAAGAAAATCGTCAGCTTTCTCAAGTAGCTCCAAAAATGAGCTAATCTCCTGTTTGAGCTCCCACACTCAATACTTTCCCCAAACTTAACCAGCAGACATTAGAATGATAAAGCAAGTCCTGGTGATCAGTGTCAGTTTCTTCAAAAAACTTAATAAACTGATGATGCTGAAGTCCCCTTGCTCGAATAATGTTACCGAGCTTTACAACTGTCTTCACTACGTGGTCAAGCTGCAATACGGATTTACACAGTGCTTCCTGGTGGATTATGCAGTGTAGGAAAATTACCTCCTGCTTAGGGTTGTCCTCTTTCACCCTCTCCTGGATTCATTTGAGCAGCCTGACATTTTTTCCAGTCAGATTTGGTGATCCATCTGTGGTAACGTTGGCAAGCGTACTCCAAGGTAGCTTGTGCCTCTCGATGACCCCCGACACTCTGTCATACAAGTCCTCTCCCTGCGTTGTCTGGTTCTTAGCATAATTAGCATGCTTGGTAGAAAAGTGACGGCTGGTGTTGTATTCCACTAAAACCACAACGGTTTCTTGGCAAATAAGACATACAGCCTTTGACTGGACTTCAGTAAAAAAATATTTAGTTGTCCATTCCTAATTGGACATTCAGCACTCACTGTCAACTTTTCTTTTCTTTGGCCCACTCATTGTTGCAGATGGGTTCAGGGCAGTAGCAGAGTAATAACTGAGAGTATCCCTGGCTCCGCAAAATCAAGTCAGTGTATCATCGCACCTAATGCGCCACCTGGTGGAATGCCAGGAATTACAGAACAAGGTCAAATGAATGCAGTCATAATTATGATATGATTTGATTTGGGCAATCCTGTACCAATCTTTGGCGGGCCGAATTAAAAGGACCAATGGGCCGGATGTGGCCCGCGGGCTGTAGTTTGCCCACCCCTGCTCTAAACAGAGGCTGACAGAAAGAGAATACAGCGGAAAAACAAAGCATGATGGTTCGCATCAACCCCAAAGGCTATGCTTGGTGATGCTTAAGGGAAGAACAGAGTATACTGCTTGTTAGGTTCCGATTGTCGAAACGCGACATAAAGCTGCACTAACCAATACTTTTTTGATAGTGAGTCAAACATGATTTAAAAGGAGTTACTCAAAGTGAGGGTCCTATAGATAAGGATAGTCACCTTTATTTGGCCAAGTATGTTACACACAAGGAATTTGTTTCCGGTACAAAACTGAGACATCCATCTGTGGCGCCAACTCAGCCAATGGCTTAAACCATCGGGGGCAACTTGGGGGATCAGTGTTTTGCCCAAAGACACTTCGATACATGAACTACTGACACCGACATTCGAACCTCTGACTCTCCGGTTGGGAGACGACTGCTTCACCCACTGATCCACAGAGCGTTATCACCTGACTCTTTATTTTTTCCTCTCTGTATAGATCATTTTAGCATCTTTCAGCTCATTTGTTTTGGTTTGACAACCCATGACTTTGCTTTCTTTGTTCAGTCTGCTCCACCTTTTTTTTCAGCAGCAGCCATCATATCTCTGTTTCTCCATTTTCAGTGGCTTGTGCTCTGGTTCACTGGGCATTAAACAGGGGAGGAATGATGGAGCAATTCTCAACACAGATGTAAACACACACACACACTCACAGACAGGGCTTTTCCAGAACTTTGTAAGGAGAGAAAGCAGTGTGTGTGATTCAACATGGAGAGAAAGTGAACAGGAGAGACAGACTGAGGTTTTTTTTTTCTAAAATTTCTTTCATGAGAAACCTGCTCTACACAACATTTTGGATACTGAAAAAAGAAAAAAAATAACTACAGAACATAGTAATTCTGATTCAGAAATAGTGAATCAATATTTTCTGTGGATTTTGGTAAAAATCAGTGCTATTGAAAGATAAACAAAATTCAGTTGATTTAGCTGAATAATGTGTAACCATCGGGTTGCATTTCAGACAGAGTTGAATCTCTTTTAAACTTTTTTCATTGTTATTTAAAGGTTAAAGTATCCCTCAGCTTTGTTGAACTAGATTTCCACAGATCCATGGCTCTTGGCCCATCCAGCATCATATCTGAGCAGACCATATGCCAGAACTTTGGGGTACACACACGTCCACATCTGAGGATACATGCAGTACACACAGTGTTTGGCTGCCATTATTGCAGCAACTGACTAAAACTGTGTTTATTAAGAAACTTTTACAGCAAGGATTTGTGTTAGAGTTTAGATCCTTAAGTTTTATTTGTGCATTTCTGCTTGCGTTTTTTCATAAATGGCTTTACTATTTTGTGTGTTTTATTGTCCCTGGCGTTGCTATCAGGTCTGTATGCTGTAGCTGAACCTTGGTGCATTGGGATCAGAAAAAAACTAAACCCAGGCATTTTCTGTTTTTGTGTACTGACTGTAGTGATGCTGGAGATGTATCTTTTTAAAACACTTTTGCTATTGCAAGTTGGAATTTGAGACAGAAGCTGTGGGGACAATGAAGCTGATAATTCAAGAAAAGAATCTAAAAGGGCACATTTGAAGGCCACTACAACCTAAGGTGGAAGACAGGGACTCATCAGAACACTGTAATTGGAATTTTTGAAGTCTCATTTGGTTACCCACAGGGTGAAAAGTCTCCAGATGGTCATTATGGGAACATTTAGAGTGCTTCTCAGCAAATGAGTGATTATAGTTCTTTTCTGATGCCACTAGCATGACACCAGTACTCTCTTTATTTATTTGTCTCACTTGTATCTCTGTTAAATCAACCCTTTTGTTCATTCCAGTCTTTCTGTATCGTCCTGTTATGCTGACAGGATAAATGATTGGTAGGACAGAGAGCACAGGGAGAGATGTAGATACTAGAAAAGAAAAACAAATGGACCAAAAAGGAGAAGAAAGGGAATGAGAAGAATGAAAGAGGTAGACATGGACAGAAACGGGGAGGTAAGAAGAGTGAGAGAACTGCAGAGCAGTGAATGAAAGAATGAGTAACACAGCTTTACTCATCTAACAGAGAAGGGCTGGGATGACGAAGAGGTAGATGAAGAACAGTTGAACTTCATGGTGATAAAAGTCTAGATTTAAATAAATGATCAGAATTACCTTGATAATGGCAATATTTACTTTTTTTATACATCATGTCATACATTTCCTCCCTCATGTACTGTAAGCCTACTTCTCTTTGTCCACATTTGTCATGTGTAAATTACCCATTGTGCATCATCAGACCTCTTTTCATAACTCTCAAACATTTACACATAAACAAGAAACATCCATTCATTAACTTAAGGGTGACTTTCCATCTGTACTTTGCTACTACCCTCAGCTTCTCAGTGCTCATCATCACCCTTACTTTTTTATTGAGCTGGACCCGTATTCACAAAGCATCTTAGAATTCTCTCAGAGAGCTCCTATCTTAGCCTAAAAAGTCCTAGCTGGGAGTCCTAGACTAAAAGTGATTTAGGAAACTTCTCAGAGCAACTCTGAGCAAGGAAAGTACAACAACTTTTATCTTAGTGAGGAGGTGTGGTTGACCCCGTTGCTAGGGATGATGCGGCAAATCATTGGTTGATAAAGAATCTGTCACGGTCTTTACAAAAATGCTGTTTTTGTGAAAAGAGAATATATGATAATATGATGGACAGTGAAATCTTAATGTTTGTATATAAAAATATATATCATGAATACAGGCTACTTTATACAAAGTTTTTGTTATAGGCTAAATATCTTAATTAAAACCGCTAAATATTGAAAATGTGTCCACTTTTGAACCAATTAATTTCCATGCAGTAGTTACTATAAGTTCTTACCTTTATTTACCATACTGATTTTAGTACTTGCAAGCCATTTCAGATTCTAGCAAATTGGCACACCTTTTACCAATTTACATGATTGCAGGATAGTTTATGTAAGTTGTACCTTTGGATGATATGTAGCCAACAATTGAAGAGAGATGGAATGAAGTAAGAAAACAAGAAAACCAAATTGGACAGAAGAGCAGTATGTACTTTTAGCTCAGTTAGTGGAAGAAAGTAAAGCAATTTTAAAAAGTAAATTTGGCTCCGGTGTCACAGCTCAAGGAAAGAGGCAGACCTGGGATAAAATATCTCGCCAAATAAACTCCTCAATTCCTTTTGGTCTTGTGCACCAGCAAGGAATGTGAAAAGCGGTGGTATATGTTGCAGTCACAAGCCAGAAGGGAGATTGCAGCACACAAACGGGATTCTTCAAGCACAGGTGTGTGATATTGTAGTTTCTTACTATAGCTTGCTTGGTTAAATATGCTTACAGAACTATACACCTAAGCTACTGTGTTTTTAGGTGGAGGACCACCTGCTAAACAACTGTCTCAGGTAGCGGAAACAGTATTTAATGAACTTGGACATTCTGGACACTCTGTCACTGGGCTGAAGGAAGGCACAGACAGCTCAATGATCCAGCTAATGGGATTACAGCAAAGGTAGGACAAGTAGTCAATAGGCAAATAAAGAAAAATATCAAGTGCTGTTTAATATACAGACAATGTGCCACGCTTTGTGCTCTCGCATGTGAACAACAAACAATACAATAAATCAAAACATTGTATTACGCATTTTCTGCAGCATGGAGCCATCAGAGGAACTGGGGCCGTTAACGTTGCAGGTGTCTGACCCTCAGCCGGTGTATCAGATTAGCCCGCCTGCTGCAGCAATCCCAGCAACATCCCTGTTGGACAGAAAATTGGAAATTGAAATTGATACCCTCACACAGCACAAAAAAGTTCTCTGTTTACAGGAGGAGTATTATAAGTTAAAAATCGAGCTAATAAAATCTAAGATGAATGAAAAATAGAAAGTGTATCATGGTCATGTGGTCTTTATTTGTGTTCAACTACAGTTGGAATGTTTGTTCAATAGGCTACAGACACCAGTTTGGATATGACATCAACTGCTACTTACCGAAAATGCAAATTTGTAAATTGAGCTCTGTGACTAATCCCACTCTGCGCTGGGTAAACTGAATGTCTGCATCATCTTCAACACCATCATCTTCATTGCCATTACCATGGCTGCTTTCGAGAGGTTCTGGGGTTTATCGTGCTTCGCAGATGTTGTGAAGCACTGCACAGGCCATAATGACTTTGCAGACCTTAGCTGGTGACAGGCGCACTTCTCCATGCAACACATGAAACCTCCTCTTCAGCTGACCAATACCCCGCTAAACAACTGAGCGTGTTCTCTTGTGGGCTCTAAAAGTCAGTACAAAACACATCACAAGTTAAGGTGGCCTAATGCGCTCAACAATAATGTGAATGTTTGATTACATAGCTTATCTCTTGTTTGTGGTATATTCAAGAACATTTGTAACTATATTTTTATACACAACGATTCACTGTTAGTCTACTGTTTAGGTACCTGTTGTAGTTTAGCTGAGGTCCTGGGTCTGGGTGGAGGTAAGGTGTGAGGAGCCATGGTTTGCATAGATAGCCACTGTCCCCTAACAAATGACAGTTTACTGGCACATAATGTCCTTCAAAAAGCTGTCTCAGGCCACTCTCGGACAGTATCCTGGCATCATGTCTACAATCTTGTAATCTGCACTGAAAGCAAGTTGCGTATTGATACTGTGGTACCTCTTTCTGTTCACAAAAACGTCTTTTCCGATGATGCGATTATGTGAATGTGCGTCCCATCAATTGCACCAACAACACCGGGGAAACCTGTTATGTCCATGAATGCCCTTTTGTGAGTCTGCAGAGTGTGAATGTCCAGTGGAAATGAAATAGACCGTGTCACTAGATGACACTGTGAAAGCGCTTCAATAGTTTGTGCGATCACTCTGCTGATGGAAGGTTGTGACAGACACAAGTCATCACTGCTGCACTGTTGCATCTTTCCGGTTGCCAAATACCTCAGCGTTGTAATCACTTTGATTTCTGGTGTTATGGCATTACTACGAGAGGTGGGAGATGTGAGCGCATCTCTAATAAGGTCAACCACAAACATAATCCCATCGTGATCCAATCTGTAGCGTTTAATTAACTCACGGTCGTTCATTGTTTCGAGAATATTTCTTCTTTCCACCATTTTGTCAGCTGCTAGAGGAACTCTTAAGTCCTCCTCTCTACTCTTACAGATTTTTACCTTAGGAGCTGTTCTTAGGGCTAAGATGTTTTGTAAATCACTTTTATCTTTAAGATTTAGTCTTAAATTTAAGGGGAAATTCTAAAAAAAACGTCATAACTCGAGTTTTCTTAAAATTTTGTTTCTGGGAGCAACTTTTAGGCTTAGGAAGCTTTGTGAATACGGGCCCTGGCATATAGGAATAGAGGTGCCATATTATTTAGATTATGTCTATTTCTTTTGTATCACATTCGATACATGGGGCATTTTTGGTGATTTATTTTGCTCAGAAAGCTCACGTATCAAATATGATACTAATGGTTTTATAGGATTAAGGATTTTTACCTTAAGAGCTGTTCTTAGGCCTAAGATGTTTCGTGAATCACTTTTATCTTTACTAAGATTTAGTCCTAAATTTAAGGGGAAATTCTAAAAAAAAACGTCATAATTCTAAGAGTTTTCTTAGAATTTTGTCTCTAGGAGCAACTTTTAGGCTTAGGAAGCTTTGTGAATAAGACTGAATATTCAAACACATTCTGACTAACAATGTAAATTCACAGGACAAAGTTACACTAGTTGAGTCTAAGTGTGCACCTCTTTGAAGTACTGTAGGCAGCCCATATTATCAGGATAAACAATTCTTTCTGTGCAGTTCTGCACATTTGTGCGGGCAAAATATGTTTGTATCATTTCTGAGAAATGAAACATAATATTTTTAAGCATAGGCCTCAGCGGCCCATTAATGTTCACATGACTCCATAGTTGTGACACATATTTATTGGACATTGTTTGTGAAAACAACATTTTTGCTTCTTTAATCCTCAAGTTATGAGCATTATACATCAGTTAAATAAGCTGTGATAACTTGCACATAAGGGAAACACTAACACAAATGACCATTTGTGACATCATTAGTAAATGTAGGGGACTGCAACTACAGTAAGCACTAATATTATCAGTTACTCTGATGATTATGTTCTCACTTAATAGTTTTGTCTGTACAATGTCAGATAGGGTAATTTCCAAGTGCCCAATGTTGAATCATTCACATTGGTTATTTTTGTTGGTAATGTTGCTGTTCACAGTGGTAATTTGAAAACTTGGTCTTGTTATTACTGTAAGTGCTGTATACTTGTTCCTGCGGGGGACGGAACACAAATGATATTGAGACATTTCATGTGCAGCTGTAATGGGAAGACATTCGAGTGAGTGACTGTGATATCTGTAATGTACAATATTGATTTACTTCTGTATGTTTTTGTCATTCAATAGCCCCTTTCAACCACTCCCTATTCCTTTTAAGTGCCAACAACATGATTTACTCAAGAGGCATACTAGAAGACTCACAATCACAGACACACAACTGCACACATACAGTACGCTCTGTACCATGAGTCATGCAATGAGTTACAGAGTGTAGTAATCTGTCTTGTCCTGTCAGTTTAGCAAGCAGCTCCTCTGATCTTGATGCGCTACAGTGATCTGTGTGTCACTTCACTTTGTCTTCATTTGTTCCTCAGTTTGTGTGTCTGTGTGGAAGGGCCGTGCAGCATCTGTCTCCCTGTGTGGTGAGACAGGAGAAAACGTGATAAGTCAGCACACACAAACACACCCCAGAGTGTAGAACTGGAGCTGTAGCATTTTACACATGAGTGAGAAGAGGAAGGAGTGAATCTTTGTTGGTAGCTGCAATGGAGGGAAAACAGAGGAAAACAACAGTGTTTCTTCAGTCTTTGCACCTCAGCTTTTCATTTCCTTCTTTTTCTATACAGCGTCTCACTCCTGTTTTCCTCCTGCTTCCTTCTCCTCTCTCGAGGGTACCAGTTACCATCCCCACAGACACCACCTAGCATACACACACTCACTAACACACACACTGGTTGTGTTAAGGTTTAGTCCCCCTCACCAGGAGGGTGAGGGAGAACTGAGGTTGGACTCAAAAGTGCTGACCCAGGTGTTAGTAAAAAAGGTGGTTTTAATAGTGGGAATCACAAAAAGGGACAGAGTCAATAAACACATACAACCAGGGCTGTGCAAAGGCAGCTGAGGAGAACAGGACGACCAAGGGAGTAGACAGACTAACGGCCGGAACCAGGAGAGGAGGACGAGGACGGCTAGGCAAAAAAAATAAGAGTGTGGCGAACGACCAAAGAAAACAATAGCACAGGAACTGTCAGCGTTGAATTATATGTACACTTCGCTAAGCTTGTAGAAACAGAAACGTGCAAATAGGTCCACAGCACAGAACCTGTCAGCTTGGCCTTCTATAAAAGTATAACAACAAAACCAACATACAAAATGTGATCCACAGCACAGGCATTCTCAGCGTGGAAAACACAATGACGCATAATACATACCACGACTATAGGGCTATCACGGGGTATGCACATTAGGTAAATTACGTTAATGCTCCCGCAACGACGGAGCATCTGCCAGAGGTATAAATAAGGAGGACAGGTAATCATTGGGATGCACCCCAGCTGTGCGCACCGACAAACGAGTCGCTAATTACTGAATGCAACACAGCTGAGGTGCAGATCCCGCAGATCAAGAGAGCAGAGGATAGAAAGGTGGAAGAGAAGTAGGTTGCGCCGAGTGGACCCGACAGGTTGTCTATATAACATGATTTATGCTCCTGTCTTTTTGTTTTTATTTTTAGACCAGTTACTCTTTCTTTATCTTCTGTCTATATCCATCCTGCTCTCTTTTTCAATTCCATCTTCTTCCTATTTTACCACTATCCTCTAAATATTGTCTGCTGTTTTCTACTTCTTAATTTGAAGCTACATATTACATGTTTCTTTTACCTTCAATATGGGCACACTGCTCTGTCATCCAAAGACACACAGGTCACGTTGGTTCTGTAGATGAAACCCTGGATTTGTTTGTATGTTAGAGCCTGTAATGGCCTGGTAGTGACCTGACAAGGGTGTTCTTCCTGATGCATGATGAAAAAGGTGAACGAATGAATTATTAATTTAGCAAAATAGAAGCTTGATTTTAGCCCAGTTACTTCTTCCAGAGAGGAACAGTGCTTGTTAACAGGGTGTATGTGAAAGCAAGAGAAATTGATAAAGGAAGAAAAAAATAGTATGTGACATTTTCTGTGTAAGACAAAGACAAACTGAGATAACATGTGACCTGGAGCTGTAAGTTCTTTCACCAAACCATTAGCTTTCTCTATTACTTTTTCTCTGTCTTTAGATCTTAACCTACCAAAGAATTGACACTGTAAAAATGTATATTGGTAAAAAAAAGTGATGGAATGAGAAATAAAACTCATTTATTTATCATTTTAGACACATCACCAAAACTAAAGCAAATAATAATGTTACAGTTAAAAATAATTATTTCTTTCTGTCTTTTTCTATCTGTCTACAGTGCCTGTTGCCTGGAAACAGGAGTTAGTGTTTCTGTAAACTTTGATATTCAGAATGCTCGAGGAAACAAAAAACAAACACAACAAGAAAAGTAATGGATTTAATAACGTGGTGTCCCCATTAATGCAGAAAATTGGAAATATGATTGCTCTTAGAATATTTTCAGTTTAAGCTAATATTTCCAATCGTAGTTAAAAGCTCATGAGTCACATTACTGTGAGCTGCTGGGAATTAAATCATCTAGATGTGTTGGGTAAAGGCAATGGCTGTGTGTGTGATGAACTGATGTGGTCTTCAGTGGGGTCGGCCAAGGGTTAGAGGTTGGTGATGACATGATACAATCTGTGTCTTTCTCTTTCTCTCATACTCGTGTCCTTTCTAGTCAAGCATAATTGTTGCCCACAGGCCCACGGACTGGAACTATTTTTGGTTAGTGACACTCATGTTGAACATTTTAATAGCAACAGAGTTCAAAGGCAGGCTATACCCAAAGCAGGAATCCTACAGAATAGTTCTGTTTTTTTTTTTATCCTGGGCATGACTTGCTTTGTCATCCTGCCCAGTAAAACCACAGAATCTGTGAACATTTGGTGGAACCTCTTGGTTTTAACTTCCTGTCTATAATGTAGAAATCTTAGGTGACCTTTTTAATTAAGTCAACTTGTTTTTAAAAATCTGCTAAGAATCTGCTTTGTTTATTTATGCGTTGAAACTTGTTTTTCCATTAAGTGAGAGTGAGCGGCATGACAAGAAAACACTTTTCCATTTATGACTCAAACAGCACAGGGCAAGTGACAAAGATGATTGAAAATGTACTATACACTATGAGGCTTTATAACCCAAGGTCCTATCATTGCGGTCTAAATAGAATGTCATTATTTTGCCTAGCCACCTTACAAATGTTAACCTCTATGCTGCTTCTTCCCCACTGATTCTCCTCTCATCATCCTGAGTAACTGTAAAAATCTGGTGTCTGTATTTAGTTAAGGGCAGAGGATGGAGAGTTTTCAGGTGGAAATTTTCTCTTTTTATGGTTGTTAGCTGTGGTGAACTCTTCACTTAACAAGAAGATTGTCTTAAGTGCTGTCACAGTGACCCAAAGAGCTGCTGCTGTTTTTTACTATTGTGGGTTTCACATCAAAAGATGATATGACATTATTATCATTTTTTACAGCTTCTTTTAAGAGCCGTCAGCTTTGATTTGTAGTTTTTTGATCTCCATTATGTAGCAATTACTACCATAGACAAAACAGACCAACTGCTCACTGACCCAAAACGTAATCCAAGATTCAAGTTCCATAAAAAAAAAAATCTCCTCCCACTGACGTGAAATAATAACCAGGCCGTAATTCGATGAATTGTTTACTCATTTTACCCAGACTAACTATACTCCTCAAAGTACTCTGTCTCAAAGTTTGTTACCTGTAAAGATTCTAACCTTAAGTCTCTGAATTCGGTCACTGCCAGTTTTTAAAAATATGTTACGTCACATACATGTCGCTCAAGTGCAAGTCAAGTCAAGTTTACTTATATAGCACATTTTCAGTTCAATTTAATTCAAAGTGCATAACACAATGCACACAAATAATAAAATATAAAATGCATACAGACAGATAAAACATTAAATGGAAATTAAAAGTAATAATTAGATGACAGGATGAAGTAGTAACATGTGAGTGTAGATACTAGTATAGTACTTTTAGTGTATCTGTGACTGTGGATTTTCACTCTTCCAATTATACTTTGTACCCCTTTACTTCATTCGTCCCAAGACTAACCTCTGAGTAGTTAAACATCAGAGGTGGGAGTGCTTTCTTTTACAAACACCAGTGTCTATACAGTCAGCTAAACAGTCCCAAAGACTTTTAGCAGAGCTGTGGCAAACTGTGGATTTTCACTGGGAGGGAGGCGTAGTGGTAACTAAACAAAAGTTAATAGTAAAGATTCAGGAATGGCATGTAAAAAGGACGGTAGCGTGAAAGTCCGCTGGACAACTGAGGTGGGGGAGAAACTGAGTGAACTGCGGCAGAAGAATGAATACCTCTACAACATTAAATCAAAGATATCACAACAGGACAACAGTTCCCTCTGTGGACTCTACATTCAATGTTGTCTACGTCGCTCCATTCATGATCTTTTCTCTCGTTTTTTGTCATTTTCAGCACAAATTTGACTGTAAACAGTGGATAGATGTTAACATTGCAAGCTGGCTGCATCCGTATTTGTTTTGGTAAAAGAACACAAGGATTGACGTGATCTCATGAGATTACAGACTTGTCTACTGCCAGAACTTTCTGTTGTTCTGTACAGCTGTTAAGTGTGTTTGTCCACACTGTTTGTTCATTCAAAGGTGCATGTGCTCCTTTCCCAACTGTCAGGGACAAAAAAAATCTGTGCATGACTTTTAAGTGTGGCCTGTCCAGCTTTAGAAGGTTTTAGCTAGTCATCAAGTGTTTCCCCGCCTTAAGTTCAATTCTATCAACTGGTGGCACATGGTAAGTAAGTAAATGACAAGGATCACTGACATGCAAACAAACATATATACACACAATACACGTGCACACACAGACACACAATAGGAAGTCTGGATGCAGAGTGAAGAGTAGTAATTAGGACTTTGTGATGTGGATATTCTTAGTACAATACTGATCAGTGTCATCTGTGTGTGAGAGAGAGTCAGCTGCTGCAGCCTACAGTTTCCATGGTAACATCGAAACCCATCTTGGTCTCTATGGTAACTTGTCACTGGGACCCACAGACAGAAAGAGATGAGTGGAGGAAAGGAGAGGAGGTGAAGACATAGAAATGAGGGAAGAAAGAGGAGAGAAAAAAGATCTGAGTGAGAAGGAGTTAACCATTAACAAGACAGAAGATGTTTAAGTAATGTTTTCTTAATATAACTGAGCATCAAAAGTTGTCCATAGACCTAAGAGTTTTACTTCTGTATTCCTTTTTTGTCTCAGCCTCTAGTTTTGCTGAGTTACAGTCTCACATGGGAAGATGATTTGGCTTGAGATGAGGTGGTTGTTGGACTGTTAAACAGAAGGAGAGAGTACTGAGCATATATGCCTTACATACTGTGCCTAGTAGTTGTGCACTTGTGGTTACTGATTCTCACTAGTTGCTGAGATCTGTAAAACACCATCCCAGATTTAGAAATCATCTCACTGAATGCAGTGTCATTATGACATGAAAAATGACTGAGTTAAAAAGTTATAACAAAAAGGTTAATTAAATAAAATAGAATAATGTTCTCACTCTGTTTGTCTCAGTTTACAGTACTGTATTTGTCTTCTTTTCTTCTTGTGTGTCCAATAATAAAGTGCACAAGTCCAGACTCTTGTACTGTTTTACTGTGATTGCTACTCCTGAATAAATCATTATGGATGCTGGCAGTGTGTTATGGTATGGTGGCACAGAAATGTTCAGTCAGCAAAAATAAACCAGATTCTGCAAGGGTTTCCTGCTGTTTGCATGGCTGAGGAGTTCACATTTGCAGCATTGCTGGAGTTGGATGTAGGAATTTCACTTTAAGATCAAATGCATGAATTAGATTAGAAGGTATATGCATGTTGTTGGGTGTTAAATCATTCTGTCATAGTACATATGGTGTTTTTATCCAAGTTTTTCCACTGTAGATGCTTTTGTGTGTGTTTTAATGGCTGAGCAGTACAGATGTGCAAGAGGTTTTTTTCTGTTCTTCTCCAGGCACTGAACATTGCATCAAAGAAGCATCCACTACACAAGCATAAATACACATTAAACTATGATGTATTCACGTGATATTTCAAAAACAGCCTGTCTTGCAGCACACAGATGCATAGAAGGTCATGGCAAATAGATACATTGTCCGCTGTACAGGCATCAATACCATGATCTGATTGGCCTAGTTGATGGATAAGCGGTTGGGTTGACCTATTACAGATAGCCGAACTGTTGCTCCCACAGACTCACCTTTCTGTTATTCTGTTTTTCTCCCGTTAACTCTTTTGTCTTTCTCTCTTCTCCCCTCACTCTCTCTCATCTACCTTCCTCCTTCCTCTGTCTCTCATCTTTTCTCTCTCATTTCATTCCAGCCACTAATCAGATTAGTTGGCCCCTTATGGATTTTGCCCTTTATGGGTCTGTATGAACAGTAGCAAAGGAGGCACCGAAGTGTTTCTCTGTATTTGCATGTCAGGCTGAACTGTTCCCACCAGATGTTTTTCTCTGTTTTATTCTTCAGAGCGCCGCACTGTCTGTCTGTCAGTGGTAGATTCACAGCCTGGGTGTGTATGCACCTCTTATGTGTTTGAGAGAGAGAAAGTGATGGAGACCTTTTGTGTTTAAGAGGGAGGATATGTGTGTATGAGATTAATTACTTCCACACAGACTACGAATATAAAAATAATCGATATGCAAGTCTTTGAAACTGATACACGCAGAGAGGTAGAATAGGAAGACAGGTGTTTAATGTTAAACTCTTGATTGTTATCTTTAAGATGGATACTTTTGTGCCAGTGAAGAACACCGGATGGGCTTGAATTAAAATGAGAGGAGGTTAGAGAGATAGGCAGAGGAAACAAACTAAGCTGAAGACAGCTTTCTGAACTGCCCATGCAGAGGCAGACTCCCTGGCTTGTTGTTCATCTTTCATTCATGTTATTCCCTCCACTGTCAAGCTTCTTGAACATTTATACATATGGGGAAACACTTCCAAATAACAATATGTATGATAATCACATCATTAAATCCAAAAATCAAAGCATAAGACTTTTATCAATATCTAGCAGTTGTAATCTGTGTGTCACTGATGCAGGTTTGTTTATAGTGTTCCGAAAACCAACTTGAATATCACATTGCAAACTCAATTTGAACATTAAATTTACAGTACAAATAGAACACACAGCAGTCATGGCCAAACTGTGGTTACATGAATGACCAGGATATACTGTATGTGTTTAATGTGTAATCAGGCTAATGGTAGTTTGTTTCACTGACCTCACATCAGCTTAAACAGAAATCTTAATGCAGCCTTATCTAATGCTAAAGAAAAATTAAAAACACTAACAGAGCAAGTTTTTTTTTATTGAATCATTAACATTTTTACATTTTTAAATGTACTTATGCAAAAGGCTGTTTCTATTTCATAGCAGCATTTTTTACAGTGATGCTTATATTGTACAATTTCACATTTCATGATAGTACGGTTACAACATTAGCAACTCACATCCTTCCAACCTTTTTTCATGCTATGCAGCTGCTCTTTAATTTAGCTAGCTACATAGCTCCTTCTTGCTAGGGCAAGGATAATGCCACAGTAATTCAGACTTAGCCAAGCCATATTATCTGGCTTTTATTTGCCTGAAAAAGTAAATTTAACATAACCAGGCCATGATATTCTTTACAATACCTTTTATAGAACAGTGCATGCATACTGTAAATAGGCCTGAATAAGGTCCTTGTGATATCAAGTTATCATTGTTATGTGGGCGTTCCTTGCTAACCCTGTCAGCCTGTGCAGCTGTTTGGGTAAACTACATACAGAAGCTCCGTCCCTCCAGATTCAGGTTTAACAGATTCTTCCCAGGGATGAGGCTGGAGCCTGAAGAGACCTGGTTGGCCTTTCTGGCCCTCTGGGAGTGTGCATCCATGGGAAAGCAGTGGGAACAGGGGGCGGAGCAGGGACTTAGATGAATGGAGGGGTGGATAGATGGATGGATGGTGCTAAATATATTTTTACTTTAAAAAATTTTACCTCAGAAGGACAGGGAGAGAACGTTCTGTTCTGTTTACACAGTAGCTCAACAGTTTTGCACCATTGCCTTAATTTCATTTCAGGTATAGGCATGACACAATACATTTGGGAGTCAGCTATGATGCATGATGGGATGGGTGAAGAATTGTTTGGAAATGTACGATTGTCAGAAAGTTATATAATCCCCCTCTCTCTTTGTTAAGGCCATTTCAGGACATTTCCCAGGACCCCGTAAGGCAGAGGTCATCACTCTGTCAACACTCTGCATAAACGTTGTTGTAGCCTCCTCCATCTGTATGCTTTTATACACACACATCCATTTCCCTCCTCATCAGACAGTAGCCCCTCAAGACAGGAAGACAGCCACTTTGATTAAATAATCAAATTGCTTTGATTGTGTACATGATTACAACTTAGACAAATACAAGTTCACACATAAATAATCAAACACACACACACACACCAGAAGCCACACAATCTGTAAAAGGATATCTTGTTCTGATAATAAACTCAGAGGAGTATGCAGCCTTAGCCTCTTAGTTCTCACATTCAAGGTCTTTAGTGTTGATGTGGGCATAAATAAATAATGTTATGAGTGCTTTGTTATGGACAGTTGCTCTAATAAAATTACCTGTCAAAAGAAAAAGGGAACTGCAAGGAGTTTGATTTTAGGAATTATGAATGAATGTTTGGTTTTCGGGTGTTTCTGCATCATATCTTGTTAATAGCATTTAAACCTAATCAGCTTACTGCAAACAGGCCTTTCTGTATTCTTTTCTTTCATTTACTTTCTTGTCATCTTTCTCTAATGCTTGTGCTCTGTCATACTAAGTCTTTCTACATTCTTTCTGCAATAAATGGACCTGTCCTGTTTGTGTTCCTCTACAGGAGCGTGTGGAGTATCTGTTCCTCATCATTTTCACAGTGGAGGCATTCCTAAAGGTAATAGCCTACGGCCTGCTCTTCCACCCCAACGCCTACTTGAGGAACGGCTGGAATCTGCTGGATTTCATCATTGTAGTCGTAGGGTGAGTGAAACGAAATGCATTGATGAGATAGATCCTGTGAAATGTTTTATTTATAATCCTAAGTGAATCTGTTGTATGTAGTTTGGTGCTGGGAGTGAAAACGATAGCAAATATGATATAACTGAAACTCTGAATCTCTTCCCAGTGTTTTTGAAATCACTACCTGACACTTTTAACAGCAGCCCATCACTGGCATATTTATCATAGTACCTTGGTATAATTACTGTCAACAAATAAATATACAGCCAAAACAACCTGTCTCTTATGCCAGAGGTTCTCATAGTGCTACAGTCTTTCAAATTAAGAGCACATTTCTTGTGAACACCTTTGATTCCTGTAGTAAAGACAAGGAAGCAGCTGCACTCCCATTCATCCTTATTAACATATTGAATTTTCACTTGAAGCTTGAACAATTATCTAAATCTATTTCTCTCAATCATACAAATGTACCTTTGCTGCTGATAGATGAAAGATGTAATAGTGTACATAATAGTACACTAATACTGATCTTTTAGTGTATGAGATGTTTTATTAATACTAAAATACTACAGTCCACTAGACAACAACTTTTTAAAGAAGTAGTGTCAAATAACAAGCTTCCTTCACAGTGAATTTGTAGTAAAGCCACAGTAAACTTTGGCCTAGAGTGTGTTGGTGAAGCCTAATCTGATTATCTTGTTAGATGATGATACTGTAGCAAAGCTCTGCAGTTTTTCTTTATCTGAAGCTCATCAACTTAACCCATCTGCTAAATCCTATGTGCCTTATGTGTGTGCGTGTGAGTACATGCATGCCTGCCAGCTGTGCATTGTGTACAGTGGTGTGTTGTTGTAATAGCCAGTGGACCTGACGGTTACATTAATGCCGTTCAAATGGCCTAATTGGCCGTGTGTGCGCAAAAGAGCAAGATAGCAAGAAAGCATCCCTCAACCTGAAGGAAGGCTGTGTGAACACACCAGCATGTGCACACACTCAGTGAGTCTTGTTCATTGCCGGTCAAGTTTTCACTCACATTAGCCATCACTAACTGAACATGGCTGGGTTTACTGTGTAGACGCAGACAAAACCCCTCAGCTAGCGCCATGGTGCCAGTGCCCCTGGCATAAACACAACCTTTACCACTGCTGTTATCTCTGGCTGCTGCTCTCGCTCTCTGTTTCTTTCTGTCTCTGTTAGAATGATGGCTTTTATTGTAACAGAATAATTGTGTAATGTTAACATTTACGCTGAGTCACAACATGTTAATGTGTAATAATACAGTGTTGATCCATGTAAGAGAGCTCCTTCCAAACTTACCACAAGAGGTTAGAAGGTGAGATACAAGCTGCAGCTGTGAAATTGACAAGTTTCAGTGTTTCACTCAAGGACACTTCAGAAAAGTCAATGCTTGCTGTTCTGTGAGATTAAACCTGGATGGCCTCCCGAGACCTCCCCAGGGTTCTTAAAATTTTCCTTTGTCACTTTGTGACTTCTTTGTCTTTCGGCACATGGCCAAAATAAGCACACCGTTAGAGAACACAAAGTCGTTCTTTCTCCTTTGACGCAGATACAGTTTAGAATTTTGACAGGATGATAGCAAAGCTTGGGCATGTTGCGTATTTGTACATAGAACTGAAAACCAGTAAAAATCAGTCTGAAGACATGACAGCGGAGACTGTACTCATGAGAAAGACACACAGCATTGGTCCCTGACTTAAAACAACCCTTGTTTATGTTTTTCTTACAAGTGACCTCTTGTAGTTGTGCAAATAATGTCCTCTCAAGAATTTAGGCAGAGTTAGTTGGATTGTCGAAAGGTAAAGATCATTTTCCTCTGTAATAAAAAAAAAAACATGGAAATCTTCTTCCTAACCTCAGTCGAGCACTTTTAAATATGCATTTTGCTTGTGTGTATGGTCACTTTGAAAGATTCAGAGAGAAAACACAGAGCCAGGAAACACTGAACTGTGGCAGCACTGTATTGCTGTGTGTGCATGAGTGAGTGCTTGTCTTTGTGCTTGTGTGCCCCTAACTGCCAACCCACCTGTGCTTCTGTGTGGATAGATGAGAGGTGACAGAGTTCTCTGTCTCTGGAACATCTACCATATGGGTGAAAGAGTTTGTACCTGGTGTTGAGCAGCCTTAGAGACACATGTAGTCACACATTCACACAAATGCTAGAGCCCAGAGCCCCAGAGTTTATTAGTGAAGGTTCAGGGTGTGTGTGTGTGTGTGTGTGTGTGTGTGCTTGTACAATAACAGTAGGTAGTATATAGACTCTTTCTTTATGCTTTACATATCTTTCCTACTTTGTCTTGTTTTAACAGTACCAATAGCTGTACGATTATCATAAAAAAGAATAAAGACCATGGGAAACCATTTAAAGTCTTGCAGCTTTGCAATGAAAAATTTAATCAATAAATCCATTATTCAATCAACAAAACAATTATCAGCTATGTAAAGCCATTTATCTAGCAAAGCAGTCAAAGGTTCTTTGATATATGGATTTTCTGTGACTGTGTTTTATATCACTATAGATTTTATAACGTAGGCTTTGGACTGGTGGTGAAGCACTGTAAAAAGAGCAATCTGAAAGTGTCACCTTGGAGCATAGATAGATTTTGTGCAGCCCACAGGCCACATGTTGCCTGCAAGGCATCTGTTTGCAGCCCAGGATAGCCTCGGTCTTACATGTAGGCCTTTGTATTGCTCTAAACTTGATTAGCATGAGGGAGAAGCACCTTGTTATTATAAACTTCAGTTGTATCGAGAGGTCAGCAGATTGAATCGCCATCAGAAGAGTGGCCCATGTCAAATTGTGGATCATCTTCTGTGATAAAACAACAGCAGCCTGGGCAAGAACAACCGACAGCTACACAGAGTGAATTATGTCCAATGTAGGACAAAGTTGGAGAGACAACAGCCAGAGAAAAGTTCATGCCATAGAAAATAAACACTCAACAAGTTACTTTGTCTTTGTGGGAACAGCTGTGCTTAGACGTGCTCTTAAATTTAAAAGATGAAGTTTTGAATGACATTTTAAAGCTACAGTATGTGTGCTAACATTTATGAATAAGATTTATAACTCTGATTTTATTGAAGAGCAACAAAATTGATCATGTTGGTAACTGCTTTATTATATCTTGTGTAACGTTTTATGTTACTCAGTGGTGTCAGTTTATTGCAGCCCTCCTGATGATCGGAATCTGTGAGAATGGCTCGCTGTAAAAAATTACTGAGCACCCCTGCCTTTAAATAAAGGAGCATGTGATGGACATTTTCACTACAGTACTGTGTGACGTCCAGTACAGTAGATTAAATGATTAGTAGGTTATTCAAAACAAACAGTTGATTAATTGATAATGAACATAGCTGCAGGTTTAATGCAAATTTATAATAGTTCAAAGATGAGTTCACTGTTTGTCAGTAGTGTGATGCTGACATTTTACTATGAACCCTCACAGCCTCTGATATCTTGATGAATGTACACAGTTAGTACTATCTTTAGCTGTGGATGTACACAAGCCATTACGTGGTGCTACACACAAAGGCTCTATTTATCTTTTAACACCCCAGCGGAGTAAAACATGCTGGGCGAAATGCTGGTGGTGCAAAACTGTGGATCCTTGACATGTTTTTTATACTCGGTTTCAAAGGCGTGCTTCCCACTGAGACAAAGAGAGAGAGTAAATCAAATTGAGAGGGAGGTAATGCAAAATGGAGAGAGTGTGAGAGGGAGAGAGCGGGTGATATGTTTTGAGAGGTCTTTTCAAGTGGCCATTTCATCTGTGCTAATTGATAATTCTCCATGACTAACGTGCCGCTGACTGGCCTTTGAGCCGCGCTAGCTGGAAAATGGTATTGTATGGTGATTTCTAAAGGATTGCAGAGGGACAGAGGGAGAAGAGGGAGAGTGATAAGCTCAGCTGGACGCACATAAATTCAAGCTTGTGAGCCAAAGAGATGTCTGTAAATAATTTTATAGAGGATAATAGCTAACAAAAGGATACAGCATAAAAACATGTCTTGGCCTTTTATTGAAGATTATATTTGCATTGTTAAGTATGTCTATGTAGTTTTCTATGTACTGCTTAACATTTGGTCAAATGTGTGAAAAACAAAACATTACCTTTGTCATTAATGTTTCACTGTAACAGCCTCCATTTTCTTGAAAGGTTATCACAACAATTCTAAATCAGTCTCCTGGGATTTAGTCCCATTCAGACACAAGAGTGTTAGTGAAGGTGAGAAGTAAGGTTTAGGCCCGGCATGTGGTTGGTGTTCTTCTGAGAAGATATTTCATTATGGACCTGGCTCTGCATGTGTTTTCTGTCAGGTTTGAACAGCAAAGGGCCGTCCTCAAGTTATCACAAATTTGAGAGGACACTATTGCTAAACCAAACATTTTGGCTTTAACAAAGCACGGTTAACTTCCAGTCTTTTATCAAAAGGTATATATGTTTAAGCTGTGAGCAGTATGACCAAAGTGAAGATAAAGTCAAGGTAATAGATGCTTGTTTTTGTCTGACAAACAGGCAGTTTTTTAAGTTAGATCCTAATAAGATATTATAACTTGCTATTGAGATTGTAATACTGGTTTTGAGTATCTTAATGCTGAAATGAAGTGAAATTACCCTTTTCTGTTTTTGAGAACTCTGTTTTTGCAATGAGCTTCCTCTTTCAGATTATTAATAAGGAAACTTGGAATAAATTAACAATTTTATGACAGAAATAAGTTGTGTGTGTGTGTGTGTGTATGCTTTACTTTCCTATTTTCTATCATGTGACCTTCTGGGGAGTCTCAACCCCCTAGGTTGAAAACCGGGGATCAGAATTTTCCCTTAAATAAAATCAAGAGGCCTTACACAAACCATGAACAACAGCCTCAGACCAGAATTACACTAAAGTATAGGGCAGAGGTGTCTGTATATTTGTGCCATATATTGTATACCACGAGACATAAACAGATGTCTGTAAATTATTTCATGGAGGATAATAGTTAATAAAGAGCAACACAGAAAAAAATAACACTTAAATAGAGCACAAGAATTTGTATAATTGTGTATTTCTGCATACTTTGTGCCAGTGAGATAGGAACGGATGTGTGACATCTGTAGATTTGTGTTATATTCAATCGTAGTGCTGGGAGCACACATAGACATACACACACACCAACACAATATGAAGACACCTCTTTCACTACAGACATGCACAATGCACAGTGTTCTGTGGAGCTGAATGTCAAATCTTTAAATCCAAGTGTCTCACATTTCTTTATCTGTGAAAAACAGAGGGAACAGATGAAACACATTCTATTGTTGTGTTGGAGAGCGAACTAATTAGCTGTTTTATTTTCCACTGTTGACTTTTCTCTGAGAAATGCATTTCATTGTTGAAACAGTGCAGATGTCTTCATTATTCCCTTTGCTTTTAAATGTTGGTCTTAGGCCGTCTGAATTTAAGTCTAAACACCTACGTTGCTTTATAGATTATGATAAAGATAATGTGGATGATTCAGTTTGTATTGACAACAGTGGGTTCAGAGAAAATCTTTAATGACAACAGCTGCAGATACAGTATCTATTATCTGCTTTGTCTCTGTATGTCTCTTTTTATTGTTTCCTCTCTTCCAGACATTCTCTAATATGTAGAAATTTGATGTCAACATGAGATGTTGGTTGCTTTTCTGTCTTGCAGGTTATTCAGTGCAATCTTAGAGCAGGCCACCAAGGTGGAAGGAGCCACTCCTATTGGTGGGAAGGCAGCAGGCTTCGATGTCAAAGCTCTGAGGGCATTCAGAGTACTCAGACCCCTCAGACTGGTCTCTGGAGTGCCCAGTAAGTATTGAGAGCTGTGAAAGAAAGACAGAGAGAATGAAATACAAAAAAGAAAGAATGCTCTGGGGATCAGGTGTGAACAGTGAGTGGCTAAAGTGTGGAACAAATGAACCACAGATTGGAGCTGATATTGATGCTTGATACTGCACATACAGGCTCAATGATGCACACATGCACATACACACATATTCACACACACAGTCCTCATGTCCTGTTGTGAGATAGTAGATGAGTTGTCTGTCAGCCTGTCTGTGTTAGTGACTACAGAAATCAATAATCCAACAAGCCAGATGTCAGGAAGGGATATCGGTGAGGAAGGCTGTGCAAGTGTGTTCACCTACCTGTGTGTGTGAGAGAGAAAGGTACAGTAGCTGTTGTGATAACAGCACCAAATGAATGCACGGGGTGCTAGTGCACATCCCACACCTTTGCTTGTTTTAAAAGCATGACTGCTGCAGTGCACAGTGTTTACAATGAACCCTGTCCAGCATCACTGGGCTATGTGTTGAATTGGTGTCATGGCATCTGATCAGAGGCATGTTTGCTAGCTGATGAGCACAGTGATTGACACATTTGTCTTTTTAAAAGCTTCCAATCCCATTGTTGTTTATGTCTAGTAGAATTCACCAAAACAATGATCTTGAAATGAACATGTTTTAATTAAGACTAGATGTTTTAAATGCCACAGCCATTCCCCTTCCCATTTTACAACCAATATACAGAATAAGTACTATGTTACCACTCCAAGTATTCCTCAGTCATTGAAGGCACTGTAATTTAGCAGTTGCATTTAATTCTCCAAATTATACATGAATAACACAACAACCATGTTCACCCAAATCCAAATTAATAAAAATGTAAATATGATCATCTTGAGCTGAAGAATCTTTATTTACACAGGAAAAATGTTGGCTTCTTTACTAGCTACAGTTCAAAAAGAATTACTTCATCATTGTTGTTTTCCTTTCCTATAGAGCCGTAATAGTATACAGAATTCATGCTTTATAGGAACAGAAATTTTGCATAAATGAATCGCAGTCAGTGGTTATAGCTGCCTGTGAAACATTTAAAAAACATTTGAAATGAATTTTCAAGCAAAGGTTCAAGATGAAATGTTACAGGTGATCTAATAAGATGTGTATCTGTATACACAAAATCATATGTACTAATACATTTTTGACAAAAAAAAAAAGAATCAGTTGAATAAACCTACATCCCGTATGTATTCTCAGCATTTTCTCTTTTGTGTGTGCTGCAGGTTTACAGGTAGTGTTGAACTCCATAATCAAAGCCATGGTTCCTCTGCTCCATATCGCCCTGCTGGTCCTCTTCGTCATCATCATTTATGCCATCATTGGCCTGGAGCTCTTCATGGGCAAGATGCACAAGACCTGCATTTATGAGCATTTAGGTAGAGTAGCTAGTCGATTGCACACTGATTCAAAGATGCATACACTTGAATCCTGCACTTCAATGCTCGGATAAATTTTGAATCATGTATTCAACTGTGTGTGAAAGTATGGTTCAGTAAGCACATATTCACACACAGAGACATACTTGCATCAGTGATGGAAACAGAGGTGAATGCTGTGCGACACGAGCCTTTTCAATTGTGATATCGAAGTCAGCCATGGCTGAATGCTCACCTTACTATTCCAATAAGTCTGAATGATCTATCCTTAAATCTTAGACTGCAGTAAGCCATCAACCCTCCACAAGCAAGGCAAAGGGTTTAAATGATCACCTGCTTTAATTATTTAAACCATGATTTATGTTTCTGAGTATGAACAATTTGAGCAATAATTGAAACAGCAGCCGCCGTAAATGATTGAAAGAATTTTCAGTAAAGGCCCCCAGGTATAAATGGACTGGAGAGTTGTTATGGTGATCCCATGAGAAACATTAGCTTTACACTGGGAAATTGCTAGTTGAATGCTCTCTGTTATGCTACACATCACCCAGGAGAGCTTGTTTTGTATAATTAGCACACTTTTTCCACATGGATTTTTTTTTATATTGCTGTTCTATTTGATTTTAGTGTGTCCTTTTTTAACTTTATTTTAGATGTGGGATTGTTTCTTTGGGATAAAATTCTTTCAAATGTAGAGCAACCAAAAGTGTATGAATGCTTATTTTGTATTTCTTCATGAAGTAAAAGCCTTGTTGCATAGATAATGTTTCAGTGGATGGGCATGAAACTGATGTTTTTCTATCACTACAAAAGATGTGTTAGAAAAAAATCCTTGATAAAAAAAAATTAAGTACCAGCTTGCGCCCATAAAAACATGAAAAACATTATTTTACAATTCCCAAGTAGCATTTTGGTAAGAAAGACATACTGTTGGTGAAGGCAAAAGATTATGCTTTGATTATTATTGCTGTCAGTGCAGAGTATACCATAGTGCTCCAAAGAAACCGGCTGAGTCTCATGGCTATAGTGTTTTGCACCATCCACCATAGCAAACACGGAAATTGTTCTCGATTTGTCATAAACAGCCGCATACACATAGACAGACATATTGTGCGCTATTGTTAATGTAATTATCTATAACAAATTTTGCAGCTTCTGTTGCTTTGCAACTGTGTAAATATAGTCTCATCAAAAAAGGGATAAAGACGGTAAAACGCTTTCCGCTTACTCTTGTTTCTTTTGTCAAAGGCACCATTGCGGAGGAAAAGCCAGCACCGTGCGCACCTGATGGAGCTTACGGTCGACACTGTAAACTGAATGGAACAGAGTGCAAAATGGGATGGGAGGGCC
The DNA here is from genome assembly GCF_001952655.1 of Monopterus albus. Classification (NCBI taxonomy): domain Eukaryota; kingdom Metazoa; phylum Chordata; class Actinopteri; order Synbranchiformes; family Synbranchidae; genus Monopterus; species Monopterus albus. Next base: position 3,255,103 of record NW_018127921.1, on the reverse strand, counting down.
CAAATGACGGCATCACCAACTTTGACAACTTTGCTTTTGCCATGTTAACGGTGTTCCAGTGTATAACCATGGAGGGCTGGACGGATGTGCTATACTGGGTGAGCCGGACGCCATAATACTGTCTTTGCATGTGTGTGTGCCTGAGTGAGTGTTATACTGTCTTATGTGTGTGTGTAACCAGTATACTGTAATCATAACATCAGCAACACATGAGTGCTTTTTAGAAAACAATATAAAGCAATAAAATAGTAACACAAACACTCCTCTCAGAAAAGCAGGTATGCACACAAAGATTGTTCAGAGAAAAGCAGACAGACAGAGACGGTGTTGATGTGTGTGTACATGTTAGCTCATACCTCAGGCTAAATTGATGCAGACAATACACTGTGTAATAGAGGACATTTGGAATGTGTGTAGAATCCTGATGCTTTATTCAGGTGTCAGGCGAACACACAACGCATACAGCCACAGAGGGGTGTGAACAGAATGGCCAGAAGCATGCTCCAGCCCTGTCCAGTGGAATAAGCAGATCAGTTCATGCTCTTAATCAGTGTGAAGACAGTTTGCTCAAACTCCCACATGTGCTTTCCTGAGAAAGCATTTTGCAATGAAGGTATGGCTTTAAAAACACAAAGACAATTTATTCAAAATGTTTTTAAAAAATTATTAAGGATGAAAAAGAAAAGAAAGATTTACAGTACCGTACAGAAGTTTATTCAGAGACTGACATTTCCTCAGGTAGATGACAGTGTAACTTGAACAGTTTGTGTGTGTGTGTGTGTGTGAGAGAGAGAGAGAGAGTGTGTAATCTTATTGTCTGTCTGCTGAGTCCGTGTTCATATACACATAGAGCATTGAACCTACTAGCTCTACACCCCTTCTTCCACTTCTCTATCTACTATAACCTTTTGCACACAGACACACATGCAGCATCACATCAATTTAAAAAAATCACTTATTATGAAAGCGCCGGTGTAGCCAGCTCCTGCTTGTCAGGAGTTTTAAGTACAAATGATTGTGGAAAACATTTAGCAACACCAAGCCTTTAAATGTATTTGGTTTGCATGGGCCATTAGGTCTGGGCCATGCATTTTCAAAGTTTTTATTGTCACATTTTTGGGAATATAGATTAATGACACTTGGTGCTGTTGTAGCAAAATAAGCCTAGGTCTCTTGTCTTCCATCGTGTCCTGTTTTCTCTCTCTGCCTAGTAGATTGTGTGTTAAAATGGCTGCTCTTTAATTTATAAGAGCGAAAACAAACAACTTTGCTCATATTTTTTCTCTATATTTCCTTCCATTGAATTTATGTGCACTCCAATAATCTGACACACACTCTGTGTAAGTGCTAAGTTTTCTCATTGAGTTTCAAAAGCATCTGCAGTTAAGTGTTGTTTAGTGTTCTTAATTGTGGATTGTCAACGACCTGCTCTCCAACAGGCAGATATAAGGGTGCACACACATTTAATCATACAATACTGCCACTCTTGCTTTGCCAGGCCTTTCTACTGCTGTTTTTAACATGCACTTGTTTTCTCTTATTCCCTGCTTGTCATGCTTTCCCTTTCCCTCTTTCTTATCCTACTGCCCCCCATCATTCACTTGTTCATTTTCTGCCTACTCAAACCTTTTTCTCTCACATTTCTTCTCAACCTACCTTGTGTTCCCTCTATCTCTATCTCAACTCTATCTCGGCTACCCCCTTTCGCACTTTCAGATGCAGGATGCTATGGGCTATGAGCTGCCATGGGTCTATTTTGTCTCTCTTGTCATCTTCGGCTCGTTTTTCGTTCTCAATCTCGTTCTGGGGGTGTTGAGCGGGTAAGAGGTTATCTTGTTGTCATGTGTGTGCTTGTGTGTGTACAGATATGTGTACTGTTTGTGATCTGGTAGTGTTCTAGATGTGATAAATGTCCATGTAACAAGACTCCCTTATCCAAATGTTTAAAACACATCTTAAGGCTGATTTTTGAGGATCCAGTGACCAGAGAAGAGTTGAACTCAGAGTAAATAATCCATGACTATGAAAAAAGGCTGTGTATTATTATAAGTATTATTGTTATTATTGGGCCAACTTTATTAAATTTGCATAGCAATAATTCTGTTTAAGAAAACAAAGTATGTTTAAGCACTTTGTTTGGAGGCTGTAAACTTTATTAAACACATTAGAAGCAGGTGGATAATGCACACACATACACTTCCAGACTTGTTGGACTGTCTTCTTTTGACAGTCACAGATTTAATGACATACAGGAGCAACGTTCTTATTGTCTTTGTGTCATCTTTCTTTAAGTTAGCTGTTTTTGTTCACTCCAGACTCCTTCTGTAAAACCTGACTGCATTTAGAGTCTAGTTTTGTGGGTATACATGTGTGTTGATTTCCATACATGTTTGTCTCATGTGCCAAATTATCTTGCGCCATCTGTACATTTGTGCAGTATAGTGGCACATGCTGCTGTTCACATACAGTAATGTAATGTGTTTATGTGTGTGTTTTGATTCAATAAATTCTGCTCTAAGAGGCCAGCTGGGTGCTGTTGTACCCCCTCTCTGCCAAGTCATCCTGTTTAAATACAAGCGCCACCCAGCCTGTAGGGACACAGTGGAGCATGAATAATTCACCCCTCGGGTGAATGGAGAAAAAAAAAATCTTGGACAACAGGGAAACTGAGCAGGCAGAAAAAGTTCTGGTGGAAACATGGCGCTAAAGATGGAAGTTATTGGATGGAAGGCTGTAAAGAAAAAAAAATAGGTATACAGATATAAATAATTTGGTCATTAGATATAAAAACAGTACAATAATGATAACACAACAACAACAATGGCAGTATTATAATATTAGTAACAGTGAGTAACACATCAAAATTGCTTTCAAAATTTATAAAACATAGAACATTGATTACACTGATCAAGAATAATTTGTGATGATGTTCATGTATCACTAAAATGCTCTCCCTCCACAGCGTTTACGCCTGAAATGGGTTGATCTGAATTCTAACCTCTAACCTTCTCTTTTTGCAGACCTACATCTGCTCACCTTCTACACACAAATAATTAAAGGAGGAGCTGTTTTGTTTATGATGTGGACTGTTCATAGCCTTGTGTCGCTGCCACTGTTTTGCATGGCCAATTTGTCTCCTAAATCAATGAGTACATTGAGTTGTAATTTTTCAAACCTAAGTTAAACACAGTTGATCAAATACACCACCATGTGGCCCACTAACTGACTCTAAAAAATACAAATGCTCTATTTCTGCAGGGATTGTGCAGAAGGAATGTTAACTAAGGATCTAACAACTTCCCTTGTTCCCTTGTTCCTTCCCTCTTAACATTTCTTTATTTATCTTTTCTTTGATCACATCTGTATTTTACTTCTTTCTCCCTCAATCTCTACCTTCCATCCTTCCTTTCTGTCGCCACTCCTTGGTCCCTCTCCTCCATTCCTCCATCTTCTAGGTGAATGATGCAGTAGGTTACAGGTGGCCCTGGGTCTATTTTGTCACCTTAATCATCATTGGATCCTTCTTTGTGCTAAACTTGGTTCTGGGGGTGTTGAGCGGGTAAGGGTAGGGTCAAAGGTCACTTGAAACTAACTTCTTTCTCACCTTCTTGCTTTTGTTCTTGGAGAGCTTTGCTGCTTATCTTTGCTGGAACTTTGGAACTCTATATTTCTTTCCTGTATCTGGAAGTAGATGTGGTTTAAATGTAACAAGTACACAGTATGTACAGGAATGTGTTGTAATAAAAGCGGTGCAGGTACAGTTTGATGACTTGTGTAGAAATACACAGTGCATACTAGCACATGTGGCACAAGGAAAAGTATAACCTGACAGCTGACATTTACATTTATACTGTTTACTATTGGGTGATGCTTGTATGCAAAGTTGTTGCATTACCACATGTGTATGAGGACTTGGAGCCTTACCATTAACTGCTCATACTGTTCTAGTCATTACCATTTGTAGCTGACTAGTGAAATTATACTTCAGCATCTGGCTTCAGGAAATTTCAGCAGAACAGATGCAGAGTCTCTGCCACCCAGACCTTTTGAATATTGCCTCTCTAAACACGGCTCTACTGTGCTGCCTCTATAGAAAAGCATTATTACGATCGTGAAATGCTTAACTCTCAGTACTACCAAGATGGCACAAAGCATTGCCATCTCCATTTATAATAAAGAAAAATATTGGCTAGCAGCAGTGTATAAATTCTCAGCCTCCCAGTGGGCACAGCCTACTGTAATATCAGGCCAAATAAAAGTCGTCTTCATAGACGACTGTAAACGTATTGACAAATACTTTTCTGCTGGCAGTTGGGTTTCACCTTTTTGAAATACATGAAAATGCTTATGAAAATATACCCAAATATGCAACCATACAAATATCACACTTATGGCCACAATAATTTACCTTTGTTTAAAAGCTATAAACTTTTGAATCCTACAGTAGCTTTTTTTTTTTGTCTTAGCCTGACTGACTAACCTGAATCTAACTCTTGATATCCACAGTGATGTGGCGGCAGCATTGTGGTAAAAATAATAGAGGTCTATCTGGTCCAAACAGCTTGGGGGGTTTGGCTGTCTTAGTCTTTGTCTGACTTCTGACTAATGATGCTGTCAACACACTACACAGCCTGACCTTTTACCAACTGCTTCCTCCGTGGTGTATCTGCGTGGGTCTCACTTTGGTATAATAAGCAATGGTTAAACAGGAAGAATGAGGGCAGTGAACGCACAGACAGAAACACTGTGTGACTGCATTTGTCTGGATTTGATGAGGAAAGGAGAAAATTCATAGATGATACAGGGCAGAAAAGTGACAAAATGATGCCTCAAGAGTTTTGTATTTACAACTACACTCCCACACACACAGCTTCTACACACACTGATACACACAAGCACAGATCAATAGAACTGAGATTTCTGCTAACATTCTGACAAACAAGACAACAGCAGTTTGTCCTAATGCTCACTGATCTGTGTTGTGTGTTTCTGCAGTTTGTAGATGTGATCTTAGGGTTTGTCATTGCTCTAAATTTCTCTCTTACACACACACACACACACACACACATACTGATTCTGTTCCAGACTACCAGACTATAGACTGACTGCAAAAATCAATGAGAATGGCAGGACTCTCTATAGTCCTTCATTATCAAGGCTGTTGCTGCTCTCCAGGGAACAGTGAAGCTTAACATTACACAAAGCATCCCTCATGTTTACTTTAACTTTTTGTAGTGATTGCATAATGCCTGTTTGAGTATACTTAGAAGAAATTTTAGTTTGAAATCTTTTTCAGACTTCTGTAGCAGCAAAAAAAATCCCAAACTGCAATGTTTAAATGCAAGATGACAAGGTGTGAGGAAACTCTACTGCTGAGTCACTTGCTGAATTTTCTTGTCGACCTTCAAATGTGAATTTATACACTTTTTAAAGGCAAATGTACCAGAGGCTCCTAGCACCTGTCAGCTCTAATCCAAATGAATTTTCTTTGTTCAAACCATGTCTTTGACTCCAACCTGCCTTTGACCTTGCCTAAGTATAGTGTTAAATCAAATGCTCCTTAATTCTTTCTTCCATCTTGATACCTAACTGAAATTTCACCAGGTTTCATCATAATATTTCACATTCTAACACTGATTTTATTAGTCTTAAATCATCTTTGTTTATGTGTCATGGCTGGTTTACAGAGCACGGGCATGGAGGAACCAAATGCAGACTCACCAGCAGGCAGGTGCAGTTCAGTAACTTTAATCATGAAAATGACAGGCTTACAAGCAAGCAGGCTGGACAGGCAGTCTAGCACAAAAAAGGCAGTAAGAGCAAAAGGAGCAGGCAGAAAAGTCAAAAACAAACAGATCAGAGCAAACCAATCCCTGGAACTCTGCAGCTTGTGTGGCACAATAGATGACCTGACGCAAGAAGGTAGAACTGTCAGGTTTCAATAGAACTGATGAGAAAACTTAAGGTCAGGTGACTGGGAATAGAAGGAAAATTTGAGGGCATCTGGTCTGGTGGCTGGATTGAATTTGGCAGGAGACAGATGCAGATCAGCAAATATGTAAATAGAATAAAGGGAGTCTGGCTGGTGATTCACAATCAGCTGTCAATTTGGATGATCTTGTACTAGGAACAAATTGTAGACAAGTAGCCCAGTAAAACCATAGGGCAGTACATCCTGGATATTGGCGATTAGATAAAACCTAATTATTGCCAGCGTACTGCAGAGCCTCTCAAACTGTGTGTTTATATGAAGGCTTATTGTGTGTTCAAGCAGTTTGTACTAATATAAAAACAGAACTGAGTTTACAGTAACTTGGATTGTTTCAAATGTGAAGCCAGCTTTAGTTTGGCTGTGTGGATGTGCTTTCATCTCTCTTTGCACACTAATACATTGTCTACTTGGCAGAACTTTTCTCTCTTCATTTTACTTTTGTTTCTCTCCTTAACAGGTTTTCCCTCCTTTCTACTCTGAAGTATAATGCTCTGTTTTATCACAGTCTTGTCACCTGTGTTTTGCAAAACCTTCAGTCTAGATTTTCAGATGCCTTTTCTCCTCCCTCTGTTTCCTGTTTCTTTCTTTCCATCCCTCTATCCCTCCATCCTGCTCCCCTCCTCCCAGAGAGTTTTCCAAAGAGAGGGAAAAGGCCAAGGCACGTGGTGACTTCCAGAAACTCAGAGAAAAACAACAACTGGAGGAGGACCTCAAGGTAGACCTCCATGTCCCACTCTAAAATGATGTAATAGTCTCGATTGGCCACATCTTACTGTGTGTTGCTGTCAGGCTTTCAAGAATTACATCAAAGTTTTAGAGCTCCCAGTCCCCAGTGGTTAATACAACTTAGAATAATGTGTCACTATTAAATTAATAAGTAAGGCCACAAGATGTACAACATTAGATAAGAATTAAGACAACATGTTATCGTAGCCATTTTGACTTTATTAAATATTGAACATCCTTTACCGCTAGCCAGGGAAAGGCCAATGAATATGGAGGTCAAAGATCTCAAATTTCATTAGCAAACTTCATTCACAAGGCAGTTTTATTTGAGTTTCAGCTGGGTTTGAAAAAGGAAGGATAGAGGAATTTAAAAGACAGACAAGAAAATACATTAAATGATCAAAACTCAAATAAATAAATAGTTGTTATACTGTTTGTATTTACAGTACATTACCTAGAAAGACTATAAGAGTAGGATATATGTAGGTACATAATGAAAGATAACATTTTTAATTAATTACATTAAAAACAGTCATCGATAACTGAAGTTTGGTGTTTCTTTTGTTCATTCAGTTCTGCTTAGCAGTCAGTACTTTCTTTTTCTGTGTTTGTGTGTGTGTGTGCATATAGGGCTATTTAGACTGGATCACCCAGGCTGAAGATATTGACCCAGAGAATGAAGAGGAGGGCTTGGATGATGACAAACCCAGAAACCGTGAGTACCACAGTGTGCGTGTGTGTTTTGAACAGTAGGAGAGGTCAAGAGGGAGTGAAGACACTTTGAGGATGACTATGCATATGTATGTGTGGTTTATCAGTAGTTGTGTAGTGGTATTAGCAGGTAGGATTTTCTGTATTTTGGGTACAATGAGAAAGGTTAGTTGGAAGATATATACCAGAGGTTGTGAGAATGTGTGTGTGTGAATATCTCTGTGTCAAATCTAGCGTTTGATCTTTGAAGTGATGAACTCACTGCAGTCTCCTTCACATGGTGGTGGCTCATAGCCAGTGAATGAGCAGTGGAACTAACTGACTGAGTGACTGACACTTTGAAAGGATGTTAATATTGTCTGCTTGCTTTGGCTGAAAAATCTCCTGAGAGTTGAAACCTGTTTAGTCATTAGTGGATTGTGTTAGACTGTAGCTAATAGCCCCTGGGCACACATTCACATACACACAACAATGACGCACACTCACACACTTATGCAAATTCACACATACTGGAGGTATGCACCGTTCCGAATGTGTTCAGATGGAAATTATACAGACACATTAACAGCACGTCTTCCTCTAGAACACCTCCAGATAGAGGTTGTCACACATGGCACACATCTTTCCAGGACTGAGTTACATTTCCTGGGGAGAGAGAGTAGAGCACTGCCCTCCTTTTACCTGACAGCATGAGAAGATAAATAGAACTTGATGGAGGGAAAATGAGGAAAAGAGGCAGGGCTTTGATGAAAAATGCATCTGTATTGTTTTGAACTGTACTGTTCAGTATGTACAGTGTGTTCTGCAAGATTTCTAAAGGCATGGAGCTCAGATTGCTCACACTGATGTTGAATGAATCAATAATGAAGACTAAATACTCTGAGGCAGAGCATGCTTTCTGCATATATTCTGCACAGAGCCTGTTCATATCCTGCAAAGCACTGCGGTGTGTTCTCTGAAACACTATGTGGTTACCAAGGGAAGAAAAAAGAAAGGAAAAAAATTATGATCTAATCTTTCAGAGAATCACAAGAAATTAACACGGTCAAATGAGCAATGAGCCAGTTTACAGGAAAGTAAAGCACAGCATCCCTGTGGCTAATCCCTAACAAATCTACTTGTTTTCACCTGTTACCTTTGGGCTCCCCCGGGCCAATCAGTGTTTAAAAAACATCAGCGGTATCTGAGATATTGGCACATTAACAAACAAATACGGCATTTGCGCTCCCATTTGGGCCAATTTGGAAAATGTCACATCACAAAATTGAGATGCTTCTTTCCGCTAAACCTTAGGAATTCCACATGACTGATATTATGCACAGAGTCCAGACAAG
>NW_018127921.1:3243481-3245126 GCF_001952655.1 Monopterus albus | reverse complement strand
ACAGCGGAGTGCGTTTTCCAGCTCCTGGTTCAACTGTTCAGCTTGACCATTAGTTTGGGGGTGATAACCTGAGGAAAGACAGGGGCGAGCACCGATGGCTGTGCAGAAGGCTGACCAGACGTGTGAGGTGAACCGCGGTCGGAAACAATGGTGAGGGGAGGGCTGTGGATGCGAAAAACGTGTTGAACCAGGAGCTGGGCTGTTTCGAGAGCAGTGGACAGCTGAGGAAGGGCAAGAAAATGAGCAGCCTTGGAGAAACGGTCAACTATGGTGAGAATGACTGCGTTGCCTTGGGAGGGGAGAAGACCGGTGACAAAGTCGAGGGCTATGTGAGAGACCAGGGCTGGCTAGGCGTAGTCAGCGGCCGAAGGAGACCAGCGGGTGACTGATGTAGGGGCTTGGACTGCGCACAGGGAGCACAGGCGGCTACGTACTCACTGGCGTCTTTTTCTAGGGTGGGCCACCAGAAGGAACGTTTCAGGAGGGAGATGGTATGATGTACCCCCGGATGGCAGTCGAGTGTCTGGGCCCTAGCAGCCAGGGGGACGTATACTCTATCTGGCGGCCCATTTGGTGGTCCACCCCCTGGATCGGGTTCTTGTTCTTGGGCCTCCCGTATGGTGTCTTTGATTTGCCTTGTAATGGTGGCCACCATACAGGAGGCGGGCAGAATGGTTTCTGGTGTTTCAGGTTTGGCTGGGGGACTGTACTGTCGGGACAGAGCATCTGGTTTTTTTGTGCATAATTTACATACATTAGCCTTATGCTAAAGTTTAACAATTGCTGCCTAATTCATCAACCTCTCTCAATCTGCACCTGTGATGAGTATAGAATTATTGTAATAAATCAGTGAGGATCAGTAGCTTTTACCTGAATTCACCTCATCAGTAGCTATATTTTATTAAGCAAGAATGCAATCCTGATAGCCTATAGACTCATGTGTAATATGGTGTAAATAATGAGCCCACGGTTCACTGTAGTAAGAAATATTAATCTGAAATTACAAAAACCAAATGTGTGTGTGTGTGTGTGTGTGTTTTGGGGGGATGGGGTGCAGGTAAATTATTGCAATAAAATGTTTGGTCAGTGAACATCACTCACATCTGTACTAGATGATTATTACCCTATTTTTGTGTGTTGCGGTTTTAATGCTTTGTTGCCTTTCTGTAACTTTATTTTAAGACCAAGTGTTCTTTCTGGCTTTTGACTCTTTACCTGACTCCAAAAGAGAGCTGCACAAAAATTCCTATATGCCTAGACTGTCGGTTTATGCATAAATGGCAAATAAAAATCTTGGCTTGACTTGACTTGACATGGGATAAGCAGAAAACAACACACCCAGAAGTGACACCTGAATGAAAACAATTGATGAGGGCATGTAGCAAGCTTGATTTCATTAGAAATGACCTGTTTTTAGGCAGAAGCTCTGATTATTGTAATGAGCAGTTGAAGAAGGGAGAAAATATATTATGTATTACTTCCATTTTTATCCCAGGGATGAGGAGGAGGTTTCTGTGGGACATCCAAGTGCTGGTTGTGGATTTGTGTCATACAAGTGTTTGTGTTTTCATATGTTTGTGTGTGTATGAGAGAGAGAGAGAGAGAGAGAGAGAGAGAGAGAGAGAGAGAGAGAGAGAGAGAGAGA
>NW_018127921.1:3209695-3242969 GCF_001952655.1 Monopterus albus | reverse complement strand
ACGGTGAGATGAAGTGGTGGCGTCCGGTGGGTGATGTGGGTCAGCAGCCGACCGTCGATGGCCCGGGTCTCGATGGCACGAGGAGACATTCTGGGGCCAGAGCGGCCGAGCAAACCTGACAAAAATAAGCATATACATACAGTATATGTAGTTTTTACTTTTTCATTCATACATTCATTCATTTTCTACTGCTTAGTCCCGGGGGAGCAAATCCCGGCCGGCAATCGGGCGAAGGCGGGGTACACCCTGGACAGGTTGCTAATCCATCGCAGGGCTTAGTTCTTACTTAAATCAAACAAATTTACCATAGAAATAGCGATTTAAAACTATGGACATCAGTCAGGTGCAAAATTCAATCCATTACTTTTTTCTAAATAACGTAGTTTAAGCTCTTATATTTTGATGATCTGACAAAAATATATGTGTTTCGATGTTCTCCATCAGAAAGATCAGTTATACCTCTGTGGAGCTGGAAAATCAAGTCATTTACCTTTTCTATCACTGTGTCTTCCTCTCCTCAATTGATGGACCCCCCTCTGGATAGATGAATGAGGGCAGTTTGTTCCTACTGCCCAGTACATTTTGCATAGAGGCGTGCACCCACACATACAGTATGTGTCCTTAGAAGGGACCGGAGACATGGACAATAGAGTAATCGACAGGAGAGATATAGAAGGGAAAACTGATGTTGACTTACAGAGACCAGAGGATAGAAATAGAGTGAATCTGTGTGTGTGTGCATGTGTACATTATGGAGGCTGTTGCATATATTCAGAGACAGTGTTGTTTAATGTTTTGATACATTCACAGAATATTGCCAGCACTGGTAATAATGAATGAATGTGTTTCTAATAAAAAAGTCTGACCCTTCCCTGTCTTGCACATTGCCTCACTCGCTCCTTCCATGTATCTCCCTCCAGTGCTCTGTGTTCCTCTTATTTGTTTTATCTTCTTCATCTCCTTCCTTCTCTCTAAATCTCTGGTCTTCGGGGTTTACTCTAACAATAGGTATTAAACTAGTTACTAGTACTCCATTGAGGAGAAGGCATAGGGCTGGTTTTATATTTAAAAGGCTTTAGCCTCGGGAGAGACCGAAGGGCCCTGAGTGCTTTTAACTAAATGGTGTAGCAGCAGGTGGCACATGTCAATGTGAGGGAACGTACAGCATGTTCACAACAAAGGCTTTAATGTTCACAGAGACCATCCTGATCACCAAACGTGTCAAAGAACACCAGTTTTACACACAGTTCACTCACTGTACTCTTCTCCCTTAGCTCAGCGCTTGCAAGCCAGCTCATGATATAAAACATTACATAAAAAATACTTTTTAATTTAAACTTGCGAATGATGTAAGCACTCCTTTGGAATTCTGCTCTTGGAACCAGGCTGACCTCCAAAAAGTTATCCAAATATTTTATTGTCAGCATCAAAATCTTTTTCTAGTTTTTATGCTTATTCTCAAGGAACGAGGAATGGCTTGATGATTGCTTCCCCCTTTAGACTGCTTGCTTGCATTTTGTTGCTTTACTTGATTATTTACTTGTTAGCCACAACATTATTTACTCACCTTTATCCAGGGTTATATAACTCGTACATTAGCTACACCTTAACAGTGGTTTGTCTGTTTTTTATATGAATCTGATGTAGATTTGTAGATCTGCCATGACCAAATCTGCATGAAGCTCTATTAAAAGTTGAAATGTACCAGTGTCACGGGTACAAACTGTGTTTAGGAAACACTTTCTAGTGAATGTGTATGTAAAATGTTCTGGAGTAGATAAAGCAGAACACAATTGCATTACAAATGTTTTTTAATGCAGTCATTGGGAGTGCATCTCTTGAGATCAATCAGTAAGTTAAAAAACTTATATTTTCAAGTCAAGATTATGATTATTCAGGTTTTATGCCTCTGACAGCTGTGGCCGTGTTTTTGTGTATGTCTGTCCCATTGTAACGAGCGCAATATCTCAGGAACATCTTGAAGGAATTTTTTCAAATTTGGCACAAGCATCCACTTGGATGAAGTATTTCAGTTCTGGTGGTCAAAATTCAAGGTCACTCTGACTTTACATTTGTACCATTCTCATGAATGTGATATCTCAGTATTGCCTTCAGGGTATTTTTTTAAATTGGCACAAACATCCATTTGGATCCAAGGACAATGTGATGAAGCTCTCCAGCAGTCCTCAGTACTCCTCTATAAAAATACAGCAGTCGCTAAGTGATGACATCGTGCATCTCACTGAAAATTATTCACTAGAATCAAATTATCAGTATAGAGATAACATATTTTGCCAAAAAAAAAAAACAATATATTTTAATAGCCGTCCCTGGTAGGCTAGTGGTTAAGGCGCAGCGTTCTTGCCACTGTGGCCCAGGTTCGAATCAGGGTTGCGTCAGGAAGGGCATCCGATGTAAAACAGTGCCAAATGTCAATATGCGAGTCATCAGTGTGACGATTCGCTGTGGCGACCCCTAAACGAGAAAAGCCGAAAGTGACTTTCTTTCTTTCTAAACAATATATTTTAGTACATTCCTTCAGGTTTTCACTACATACAGTGGGTATGGAAAGTATTCAGACCCCCTTAAATTTTTCACTCTTTGTTATATTGCAGCCATATGCTAAAATCATTTAAGTTCATTTTTTTCCTCATTAATGTACACACAGCACCCCATATTGACAGAAAAACACAGAATTTTTGACATTTTTGCAGATTTATTAAAAAAGAAAAACTGAAATATCACATGGTCATAAGTATTCAGACCCTTTGCTCAGTATTTAGTAGAAGCACCCTTTTGAGCTAATACAGCCATGAGTCTTTTTGGGAATGATGCAACAAGTTTTTCACACCTGCATTTGGGGATCCTCTGCCATTCCTCCTTGCAGATCCTCTCCAGTTCTGTCAGGTTGGATGGTAAACGTTGGTGGACAGCCATTTTCAGGTCTCTCCAGAGATGCTCAATTGGGTTTAAGTCAGGGCTCTGGCTGGGCCATTCAAGAACAGTCACGGAGTTGTTGTGAAGCCACTCCTTCGTTATTTTAGCTGTGTGCTTAGGGTCATTGTCTTGTTGGAAGGTGAACCTTTGGCCCAGTCTGAGGTCCTGAGCACTCTGGAGAAGGTTTTCGTCCAGGATATCCCTGTACTTGGCCGCATTCATCCTTCCCTCGATTGCAACCAGTCGTCCTGTCCCTGCAGCTGAAAAACACCCCCATAGCATGATGCTGCCACCACCATGCTTCACTGTTGGGACTGTATTGGACAGGTGCTGAGCAGTGCCTGGTTTTCTCCACACATACCGCTTAGAATTAAGGCCAACAAGTTCTATCTTGGTCTCATCAGACCAGAGAATCTTATTTCTCACCATCTTGGAGTCCTTCAGGTGTTTTTTAGTAAATTCCATGCGGGCTTTCATGTGTCTTGCACTGAGGAGAGGCTTTCGTCGGGCCACTCTGCCATAAAGCCCCGACTGGGGGAGGGCTGCAGTGATGGGTGGCTTTCTACAACTTTCTCCCATCTCCCGACTGCATCTCTGGAGCTCAGTCACAGTCATCTTTGGGTTCTTCTGTACCTCTCTCACCAAGGCTCTTCTCCCCCGATAGCTCAGTTTGGCCGGACGGCCAGCTCTAGGAAGGGCTGTGGTCGTCCCAAACGTCTTCCATTTAAGGATTATGGAGGCCACTGTGCTCTTAGGAACCTTAAGTGCAGCAGAAATTTTTTTTTGTAACCTTGGCCAGATCTGTGCCTTGCCACAATTGTGTCTCTGAGCTCTTCAGGCAGTTCCTTTGACCTCATGATTCTCATTTGCTCTGACGTGCACTGTGAGCTGTAGGGTCTTATATAGACAGGTGTGTGGCTTTCCTAATCACGTTCAATCAGTATAATCAAACACAGCTGGACTCAAATGAAGGTGTAGAACCATCTCAGGGATGATCAGCAGAAATGGACAGCACCTAAGTTAAATATATGAGTGTCACAGCGAAGGGTCTGAATACTTATGACCATGTGATATTTCAGTTTTTCTTTTTTAATAAATCTGCAAAAATGTCAAAAATTCTGTGTTTTTCTGTCAATATGGGGTGCTGTGTGTACATTAATGAGGAAAAAAATGAACTTAAATGATTTTAGCATATGGCTGCAATATAACAAAGAGTGAAAAATTTAAGGGGGTCTGAATACTTTCCGTACCCACTGTATATGATATGAGTCTGGACAGACATGAATGTAAGCTGGAACTTGACTGTTTGGCAGAGGTATACGCCTGCCAGGCAGTAATTCTGTTTTTTAGTGGCTCTTATCCTAAGTGTTGATCATGAGTAGCTTTTGCTTTTTTTTAACAATGGACATCTTATTTTAACACAAGAGGCATTGAGATTCATATGCAGTATCTGACTCTGTTACCCAGAGGGCATTACAATAAGTGTTTGAAGTGACAGTGAGGGAAGTGCATCGCATTTCCGCAGGCAGGCAGGGAATGACAGAAGCAATAAAAAGCAATGTATCACTTCATATCACTCTCTCAAGCAGCCATCCCCACATTCATCCCCCTCTCCCTCTCCTTCCATCCATACCTCCCTCAATGCATCCATCACTCCCAGCCCCGTTCACAGGTTTTTGTCCTTTTTCCTCTTTAACGTTTCCATCCATAACTGACAATTCATATTACTCCTGTCCTTCCTCTGCAGCACTTTCTGTTCCCATCTGCCCAGTGCTCATCCTTCCATCTTTACAAATCATTACATTTGCCTTTAAATGAGGACAAAGTGACGCATTTGCAGTGTCCTTGTGGCTTTATAAACAAACAAAGATTGGGCTCAGGGAACTTTCTACCTGTTAGTACAGCTGCAAAAACGTTCTTGGATCAAGGAGTTAATTTTCAGATGTATGCATAGACATAAATCCTGCTAAAGCTCTCACAGCTTGATTAAAGTTTAGACTACTGAATAAAAAGCAGTACAAGGATTTTTTTTCAGACCTTGGACGAACCTTGAAACTCCAGGCTTCTCCACAACTTCTACAAGCTAAAGACATGATCTGTGCAAAATTTGTGAATGGTTTAATTGACTCAAGGGTCTGTGTGTAACTGTGTCTTAATTAGTGGTGTGGGACAAGGCTGACTTGTGCATCTCTATGTGTCAACATCATTTTTGAATTGGTTTGTATAATGGGGCAAAAAGATTATATTTTTTTTATAAAAAATTACTTCATAATCTTATAGAAATTAGAGATTTTGAAGTATTTGACCCAGTGTCTGACATTTAAAACAAGCAATACAGTAAAAACCAGCATGAGAAGGATGTAAGCAAGCCTGTACAACCCATTTCTCTGTCTTGTTAATTTCTCTTTCTCTTTCTTTCTTTTTCTCTCTGTATCTACATCTGCCATCTGTTATTCTCTGCCTCTGCTCCTGTCTGTCGCCCAGTGAGCATGCCAGCCAGTGAGAATGAGTCAGTCAACACAGACAACGCCCCCGGGGGAGACGTGGAGGGGGAGACCTGCTGTACCCGGCTAGCGTGAGTACCTCACCCTGTCTCTCACACACACACACCTCTTCTACCTCTATTCCTGAGCTCTCTCAGTGGCCTTCTGTGAATCCCAAGGATAAACTCTATCCTTACTATTAGCAGTTCAGTGTTAGCCACTGTAGAAGGGGCTCAGCCTGCCTCTATCTTCCATGGGTCTCACAAGGCCAGACCTCTGTCTCTTACAGCTCGTGGATGTCAGGAGGCAACAAGCTTAAAAGCTGGTTAGAAAAGGGCAGATAACAGTAACAATGTGTTGTCATCATAATAAAAGCTGATATAATTTTAATAGGGAGATCTTGGGTGGATACGAAGAGACAACTAGGTGCTGACCCAAGCAGTGCTCTTTTTCACTTTCCCTGCAAATGAAATTACTTCAGTGACCTTGATGCTAATACTATTTTTGTCATCAGTGCCTCAGTACTGCAGCAGCCACCATGTTTTTGTTTGGTTTTGTCATATGCTACAACTTAGCAAACATATTGAAGTCTGATGTTGGGTCCTATACTAGTTGCTGAATTTTCTCTCAGCTAAAAATTTTAATGTTTTGAATCTTGCTTTTTTAATATTAAAATATAAAAATTTCACTGCTATCAGGTGAAAACATTTGAATTTTAATTTGTGAAAAACTAAGAAATATGGGTTTAAAGTTTGAAAATGTTGCAGTCACAGAACCCTAAAATGGGAACATCATCACCATTTGAATTGTTGTTACGATTAGCTGTGCGTGAGTTGTTTAGGACCCAGTAAATATGCAGATTCAAACCCAGGTTAGACAAGAAAAACGTATTTAATGCTCCACAAAAACAAACAAAACAGAGCCGGTCTCGCCTGCTGTTCTTGGGGCAGCTGTGCACACTGATTTGACTGGACTACCATCTCCCGGGGGTGAATGAGAGGCGTTGCTCGCTAAATAAGAACAGAGAGAGAGTTTAAGAACAAGCAGCAGGTATGGTATAGATTGTTTCTGGTAGTCACTCTGGGGACCTGAACAGCTGAGTGCGCCGCAGGCCCAGGGAGTAGTCCAGGTAGTGGGAGACTGGTGCCATAGATCTCGGGTTCGGTGTGTGGGTCCCCTGATGAGGCAGCGCTGGTAGCATGAGCGGTGCAACGTAGGATTGTGGCGCTGTCCCAGGATTGCTTTGGAGCTCTGAGAGGAGGAGCAATTCACAAAAAGCAGTCCAAAAACCAAAAAATACTGCTCCGATAATGGAGAGCAGGTGTGCCTCGTCGCCTGGAATGCACCCTCACCTGTGCGGGGGCGGAGCTGCTGGAACTACCTGTGCCTGCTACCTGTGCGAGGTACATGGGGCGGCCCGGGTCACGGACGGTAACAATTGTTGCTTTTTCATAACAATAATATTATCTGCTGATGGGTCAGTTGTGTTTGTAAAATGACAGAAATGGCACATTGCAGTTTTCTTTACTGAAAGCATCACACAGGCACATTAGCAGAGGAACATCACAAGGTCAATGTGTCTGTTGACTCACAAGGTAAAAGGAAAGTCCAATCATTATTTGAGACCAAACAGAATGTAGAAAAGCAGGACATCTACATCTGCTCTAATAGTAGTTGAGTTTTATTTCCTTTCTTCTCTCCCTGTTTCTGCTCTGTCTTTCCTCCATGTGTTTGCCTGTGAAATGCTTTCCTCCCCCCGTGGGAGCTCACGAACAGCTGACTCACTCCTGTTCTCCCCTCTCCTTTCATTTTTTACATTATTCAAACAGCTGCATTGCTTATCCTTAGACACAAGGCCGCGCAGTAGCCATGACCCCAGCAGGCGCACTTCAGCACACATGAGCAAATGCACCTACATTATAATCTGTTCATCTCTGTGAAAACGGCAGAATAGAATCGAATAGAATGGTGAAAGTTGAAGTATAAAATAGACAGTTTAGAGGTGAAATCAAACTAAGTCAAAAGCGTTCAGAGGAAGAGTAAAGCTGGTAGACACACTTGGATGGCACACTGTTGTTTCTCTGTGCTCTCGCTGTCCATCTGTTACTTTGTCTTTTGTTATGTTGTTTGTTTGTCCCTTGTCAGACCAAAACAAATCAAAACAAATACATCATAACTGGGTCTCCAAGAAGTGCCAGAAACCCAACACATATGACCAGATTTTCTCAAAAAACAGACTTTAGTGAATCTGTCATTTTGTATAGTCTTTATGCCATTTGCCAAGTCGACTCGATCATATTGTGTCTATAATCTGCTAATAAGTTGTAATCATTTCTAAATCATTTTCTAATAAAGTGTGAAATATGCCTGTTGTAAATAAAAGATTCTTCAACCAACAATCCAAAACCCAAATGTACTCTATTATTATCCCTCTGTTATGCAAAATGATCAATTATCAGAACAGTTGCTAATAAATCTTTTGTTAATTTATTAATGGACTCATCATTGTGGCTCTAATGCTGCACTATATTATCTTTAAATACTATTAAATTACATACTGACTATTTGTGCACCAGTAAACATCTTGCTGTTGTTGTACAGGGTCACACTTTCTCATTCATAATTTCTAAACCTGCTGCAGAATAAACCTAACTTGGTTTGAAAATTCACTTAAAAATAGGTCTGCTATATCAAACTCCCTTTTCCACAAAGACGCTCAGGCAATTTGTGAGTTTTACTTAAACAGTTTTACAGTCATCTCGCTGTCACTGTTCATGTCCTAATGAAGGGTAGACCTTGCCATCACTGGAAATACAAGCCCTCATCCTTCCCCTGTGAGACTTTTAGTGTTTGTCAGTTTTTCTTCCCATTGGTATGGAGACAGACCTTAAGGTAGGAGCTACTGTCATGTGCACTGCTCTCATAATTGAGATGGACACATGGAGAGAAGAGAGGTGTGTGCTGTCAGCCTCCATATCAGTCAGTCATTTTATTCTTTCATTCATTCAGTCAGTGGGTCATTTCATTGCTTCACTTAGTCTGTTAGCCATTCAGTACGTAAATCAGTACACAACACTGACAACAATTCCCTAAATGCTTCAAGGGGATTTTGTTGTTTACATTGCATGTTGTTTTCAAGTAATTTTATCTGAACACAACTGATTAAAATGATTTGATATGTTTTGGATGCAAATTTCCACCATAAAAGTCTTCTCTTCTCTTCTCTTCTCTTCTCTTCTCTTCTCTTCTCTTCTCAATTCTAAAGCCAAATGTTTTCCATAATCTCTTGTCCTCAGTTCTTCATGTATGTACCTTTTGCTGTTACAGTGGTGAACAATCAACACAGTTTTCTATTAATAAAGTGTTTTTTTCACACCAAGGTTGATTGGAGAAATTCTAAACTCACAGCATTATTTCTTTTGACTGGATGCCACTGTATGTACATGTTTGCAGGGGGTGATTTGTTCAAAAGAGAACTGGGTGAAGATGATGATTTGTAATTTTCATTTATATAGTACCCAAAATCTGTTACCAGCAGGTGCATAGCTGATTTTAGTAAACATGCTCTTTGATTACCTTTCAGTTTTGCAGAGAGGAAGGCTTGTGTGTTTCACCTCAGACTCTAAACTAGCAGATTTTTACTTTTCTGATGCAAACTGATTGTATCTGGAAAGTCCAGGAAATACTGGACACACACAGCTGACCTGATCAAGGAACATATTTGTTAAGGCATTTGTGATAATGAGGGAAACTCTTCCCCTTTATCCCTCTCAAATCACCCCTTTTATGTTGTGTACCTGTCTGTATGTGTGTTATGTGTGTGTGTATAATCCATTTTGTTTTCTGTGTTCCAGAAATAGGATCTCCAAATCCAAGTTCAGGTTAGTAGATGTTGTTTATCATAGTCCTTAAACTCATCTGCTCTAATGTCTCTACTTGTATGGTGTCTGTATAGTACAATGTGTGTACACATATCCACAAGAAACAGACAAAGCGAAAGCCTTCTGTGTAGGTAAAAGAACATTTTCAGCTGGTAGCAGGTTAACTTAGCTCAGCACAGAGTGGAAACAGTGGGAAACTGTTTGCCTGGCTCTGTCTAAAGATAACAAGAAACGCCTCACTAATTAACACGTTATAGCTTGTTTGTTTTATTTGTTGGCTGGGCACAGTAACATATCGCAGCCCCTGCAAAGTAAGGATTTTGTCCCCCCTTCTTCCAGTCCTTGTGTTATGCTAAGCTAATGGGCTGCTAGCTTCATTTAACTCTCACCAAGAAAGCAAATAAGGGTCTTTCCAAATATATTGAACTGGTCCTTTAAAAAGAATTGGTCATTTGCCTGTGATGATGTTTTCAATTTGCATAAATTAATATAATCAGATTACTGTAACAAAACCTTGTTTCAAAAGGTTCCAGATGAATGAAGAATGCATGTCCACTCATGTTGTGTTGTGAGTTGTGTCTCATGTAACATTCACTGTGTGCATCATGGCAGAAACCGCTGTGTGCCATGACTGACTCCAAACAGGTTTCACACACTCAAACAGAAGACTGGTGAAACATGAATTTTGTATAGGCAGAGAGAGAGAGAGAGAGAAGACTTCCTGGTGAGCTGTGCTGATCTCTTTGAAAAGAGGCCTGACACTTACAGTGGCTGACATATGCCCTTGCATATAAGTGTGGTGGGGCGGACAATGGGATCAAGTATAAATAAAGAGTAAATACTTGATATACAGTAGATGGAAGCTAATAAATACATACATTTTTAATTTAAGTTACTGCAGGTAAAGTGTGGTACAATCAGAATGCTCCTACATGGATATCCACATGTTTATCCACTTTGTTTATAAAGAAGTCTATAATTAACAAATTATTACCTCATCATTAACTTTTAAGGTAGCTGGGAACAAATTCTTGTAATTACATATTGCCATTTTTCCACTGTATACTGTATGTAGCTGTATGCCTACATTTGTACATATGGAAAATGTATTGATTGAAAAAATACTGACTTATTGGATTCCTCCCACAAAGGTGACACATAAAAATATGAAACTAAAGTGAGATTCAAGCTTCACTGCTTCTCTACAAAAACACAGGTTACTGTTGCTTTGAGTTTGCTTACAGAGAATAGGACAGTTATGACATTGTACACTTGTCAAATCACTGGTACATGGGCAGCATGGCCCTTTGAGTGGACCGTTTCACATCAATGTGAGTGCGAGGTGTGAAGCTGACAATTACCAGAAACAATAACTGATTTTCAACAGTGGAGGGCAAGAAAAGAGCAAAAGACCCTGTGCACAGCACAACATAGAGCAACATATTGAATTGTGTAAAAAGAAAAAAATGTGCTTTTTGTGCTAAAATGAATCATTTCTTCTGTTGGTTGGAATCACAACACATTTCACTTTAAATTGGCCCCTTCATTCATTTAGCAAGAATAAATGTTTCTTTTTTTCTCAAATCGAGCATATTTCATTGTATAACAGAGCTCTTCATATTAGCTTCTTCTTGGTGTGAACTGTGATGACTAACTGCTCCACAGCTCTGCTCTCAAATAACAGACAACCACGGGATGATGTCATCACTACTGTGAAGACTAACTTTCTTTTTCTTCTCTCTTCTGCTGTACTCTCTTCTTCATTTGTTTCATTGGATCATTCTTTGCCTGTTGGGCTGTTTATCATCCTCTTTCTTTCCCCTCCTCATCTGCCTCTGCATTTTATTCTCTTCCTTTGCATTCTCTCTCTCTCTCTCCATCCCTCCAACCCTCCTTTCCCCTCACATCTCACTGTCTGTAACATTCCTACCTCTTTTCTCACCCTTCTCTTTCTCCTTATCTTCCATCTTTTCTCACCTTTCCATCTCTTTCTCAGTCGCTACTCTCGGCGGTGGAACAGGCTGTGTAGGAGAAAGTGTCGGGCGGCCGTCAAATCGCAGGTTTTCTATTGGCTGGTCATCTTCCTGGTTTTCCTCAACACTCTGACCATTGCCTCTGAACATCACAAGCAACCTCAGTGGTTAACTGATGTACAAGGTTTGTAAAAACATGGCACATACATAGATATATGTATACACAAGCACTGGCGTATTGCTGAACTTCACCTTTCTGCATTATCTTTATTTTTCCACCTTTCCTGCATTCTCATTCCATTCACTTCCCTTGTTTCTCCTTTCTCTTTCTCCTTTTCCCCCTTCCCCTCAGACATAGCCAATAAGGTGCTGCTAGCACTCTTCACTGGTGAGATGCTGTTGAAGATGTACAGTCTGGGCCTGCAGGTAGGAGGCTAAGGCTAATAAGTCAATGTTAACTGCCAAAAGTATTATGTGGGAAAAGGCTGCCACTGCCTGAATAATCTTATTCTCCTCTGCTGTCTACCTTTAACTAATTTCTCTTCTCCCTTTGCTTTCCACAGGCATACTTTGTTTCACTGTTTAATCGCTTCGACAGCTTCGTAGTTTGTGGAGGAATTCTTGAGACCATTCTAGTGGAAACCAAGATCATGTCTCCTCTCGGCATCTCTGTGTTACGTTGTGTGCGGTTGCTACGAATCTTCAAAATAACCAGGTAAGTAAAGATATCTGTAACATTGACAGTTATTAAACAGAGTTTTAAGAAGGAGTGTAATTTTTTATACATACTGAAAATCACCTACTGCAGTACTGGACAATAAAACAGCAACAATAGCAACCAAATGTCCTCAGGATGCATACAGAAATCCATAACAGACAAAGTCAAGTTGAGTGTGTATTTGTAAGAGATACATCTTTATGCATGTACCTTTACACCTGTTTACACTTTTATTTTTGCACATTCGCATTTCCTTGAGTTTCTCCGTTTTAACTGAACTCTCCCCCACAGATACTGGAACTCGCTGTCCAACCTGGTGGCCTCCCTGCTAAACTCTGTTCGTTCCATTGCATCCCTGTTGCTCCTGCTGTTCCTCTTCATCATCATCTTCTCCCTGCTCGGCATGCAGCTCTTTGGGGGGAAATTCAACTTCGATGAGACCCGTCGCAGCACCTTCGACAACTTTCCCCAGTCTCTGCTCACTGTGTTTCAGGTATCGATGCTGTGAATGTTCCTGCTCTGTGTCTTGTTCTGCTGCTGTGTTCTCTTCCTTCTTGGTGTCTCATCCATTCTTAGTTTACATCCATGAAATTATGAACTTTGTCTTCTTCATTTAAGCTACTATGAGGCTTAAAATCAAATGAAATGTATCACTGTCAATGAATATCATTGTCACAAGGGTGAGAGGTTCTTTCCAATAAAAACCTAAGTTTCCAAATACTTCCTTTATCAGATGAGATTGTTATTCTGCTTATTTCTTTCTTCATAGATCCTAACAGGAGAGGACTGGAACTCTGTGATGTATGATGGCATCATGGCATATGGTGGACCGTCCTTCCCTGGCATGCTGGTCTGCATCTACTTCATCATCCTCTTCATCTGTGGAAACTGTATCCTAGATAGTTATGCAGCAGCCTAGATGAATCTTAAGGATGGTTGAGAGGTGAAAGGTCTGGGGCTAAGCTAGACCACCAAATGTGTTTTCTGATTCTCTTAAATGTGACTCTATCAAATAGATAGCAGTGTGACTGTAATTTGAATAAGATCAGATATGGTTTCTAGTGCCTCTTTAAGATACAATTGTAGGAGCTGTAGATCACTCAGTATCTCCAGTCAAGCAGTTGGGCGCTCAATGTCTTTCATCATGCATACAGTTTCCTGGTTAGTCACTTAGCGTAGCATATGGTTTGCGGCCAATCGCACCGATGATCTGACAGATCAGCAACATCCTTAACTCCACCCCTTTGAACAGATATCCTACTGAATGTCTTCTTGGCCATTGCTGTAGACAATCTCGCAGATGCTGAGAGCCTGACATCTGCCCAGAAAGAAGAAGAAGAGGAGAAGGAGAGGAAAAAACTGGCCAGGTAAAGCAGAAGGAGAAAGAAACAGAAGCAGACATTTAGTTTTGAAAAGAGAGTGGGAGACTTTGGCCAACAGCATCAAGGGAGAGCTTTAGCTCACAGTGATCAGTCTGTAATGCCTAGAGGAAGAATACTAGAGGCTGGAAATCATAGCATTAAAGTACTTAACAATTAGAATATTTAAGACATTTGCCTGTTTCTGTCTAAAACCTATTTTAGTGGGTAATTTTAGCATCTCATTGCCTGCAAAGGTAATTTGTCAGTAGTGGTAATGTGAGATTTTAGTGCAGGTGAGGAAAACAATGTTCCCCTCTGTGGCATAAATCATTAAATGTCTCTTTCCTGGTTACAGCCTGTATTGATCTGAGGAAGAAGTGTGATGGAAAGCATTTACCTGCCCACTATCCTCTTTGTATGATTATAACGGCACTCTGTGATTGAAATATACCCCATCATTGAAAATCTAAGTGTTTATTTTGTTCTTCTGGTGTTAATTTATATGTGATCCAATACAAGGAAGTGGATTAACATGGGGCTAACACTGCTAGGGTTAGACAAAGGGGAAAGATGCTACAGATGAGGATCTTCTCTTCCCTCCTCTTTCTCCAGGTTGGCCAGTCCAGAGAAGTGTCAGGACAATGAGAAGCCACCTCTGGAGGAGAAGAAGGAGAAGATAGAGCTCAAGTCCATCACCTCTGATGGAGAGACCAACACTGCTACTAAGGTACACAGAGACAGCACATCAAGAAAGATTCAGTACGTGCCTGTGTAAGTACTGTAATTGAGGAAATCAAGGAATTTATGAATAAATGCAATGCTCTCCATGATCTGCAGATCAACATGGATGACTACTGTGGAGATGAGAATGAAGAGAAGAATCCATATCCTGCAAATGACTACATAGGTAACACGTGTAAATCAATCGTTTTCAACATTTTGCTTCTTGATATATGTAGATGTGTAAAACATTGGCCTTACTTACATGTAAATGCACGTGTAGTACAGCAGCTGCTCACTGACTGTTTTGGTATTTTATTTGATTGTTTTATATCCGGTTTTATTTATTTCTCAAAAACCTACAGATGTTTCTTCAGGTGACTAAGACTTTCCCTTCTCTTCCTGTCCTGTTTCCTCTTCTTTCTCCTCTTCCTCCTCCCCATCAGGAGATGATGATGATGACGAGCCAGAGATGCCAGTGGGCCCGAGGCCACGGCCACTCTCCGACATTCAGCTAAAGGAGAAGGCTGTTCCCATGCCTGAGGCTCGTGCTTTCTTCATCTTCAGCCATACCAACAAGTAAGAAGACACTGTACTTCTGTCGCTTACTTTTTCTTCCTTTGTACCTCCCCGTGTTTTTCCCCCTCTTCTATGTTTCTCATATTTTTATATCTTCTGTATTCTCCAAATGTTCTGATCATTTAAGATTTGTGTTATATTTATAAAAAGAAACTCTGATGATTCTCTCTTGGTCACTCTCTACTTCTGTTTTTCTCACTTTGTTTTTCAGATTCAGGGTTCTGTGCCATAAGATCGTCAACCATAACATTTTTACCAACCTCATCCTCTTCTTCATCCTGCTCAGCAGCATCAGTCTGGCAGCGGAGGACCCAGTCAAGAATGACTCCTTCAGAAACCAGGTAACACATGCAACTAAAAACATGTTCAAAATTTTAAAGTGTAAATACAGAACATACACATATAAAGCCAAGTAAACATTAAGGCACAAACAGAAGGAAAAATTGCAGCCATCTTTAATTGCATGCATCTTACTTTTAATTAAATTTTTTTCCAGAGTATTGTAACAGTGATTAACTTCATGTTAACAAAATGTGAAATGCCTGCTAAGGTAAGACCGGTCACTTAACCCTATAATATATGCAATGCACTCATATAGCAAAGAAAGTGAGTTATAAAAATGTATACCCCTTAGGTTTTTTGTTAACCTGCATTTAACTAAGAAAGTTTATAATTAGTTCAGGATTTATGCACATGTCTTAAGCCTTGAGCCAAATGTTATAAATGTTGTCGAATGCTTATGGTTATAATTGTTATATATAACAGCTGTAAATGTGAACTATATTCTAATGTAAAGACAGAGTGCATACTGTACACATTGTCTGTTCTCACTGAGCTCCTCTGGGGGCTTATCAACATCTGTTTTACTGTCTTTTCCTTAGCTTCAATATATCCTGCTGTATATTAGTCTGCCTCAGCTAACCTTAGTCTGACTCCTTAATTAAATAGTACTTCTTGTTTTCAAATTTTGTTCTGTTTTCAAAGTCAGTCTAATT
The DNA here is from genome assembly GCF_001952655.1 of Monopterus albus. Taxonomy (NCBI): domain Eukaryota; kingdom Metazoa; phylum Chordata; class Actinopteri; order Synbranchiformes; family Synbranchidae; genus Monopterus; species Monopterus albus. The sequence goes on along the minus strand of NW_018127921.1, from coordinate 3,227,322 downwards.
GGAATTTTTTATCCTTAGACCGGAAGCACAAAATTATTATTTTAGTATGCTGTAGAGTCATCCCGGACCATGCTACAGTTGTTCAGCTTTAACCCAGACAAACTGCACCTCCTCTTGTTTCTCTCATAGTTTCAAATGGGTAAACAAGCCCTAACCTTAGAAAGAGTTATGTTGTTACTGGTGGACCCTACTGAATTAGGTTTTGAATGTTGCTGAATTTATTCAGCCTTGCTCTCCAGAATGTTGTACAACCTGTTTTCAGTCATAATTTTGTCATAGTTAACAACTATTTCAATCGGTGGTGACATAATGCCTCACTCAGGAAGCCAATGCATACTGTGCAGAACAAAAACATTGTTATTCTCAGTCCTTGAGAAGCTACTGTAGAGTGTACACTGGTCCAACAGTATCAGGGAAATGGTATATCTCAACTGAAAATGATGATGCTCTGTGTTGCGTTTTCAGATCCTTGGCTATGCAGATCATGTCTTCACTGGACTCTTCACCATAGAGATCATTCTGAAGGTAGTATTCATTATTTGTGATATAGGATTTGAGGTCTGCATGATCTCTTTGCTTTCAACAGTTTTAATCTGCTGCTTGAATTTTTTAGAACTCATAAAAGGCTGCTGATACCAAACAGCGGTTGGTATTTGTTGCAGCCTAGTTGATGTACCTGTGTTTTTCTGGCAATAATCCCTTCTCACCTTGTAGTTTAAGGCAGGTTAAACAAAGACTAAGAACCATTCACAGAAAATATGCAGTGCTCTTTGTGGTCTGTGTGTACTGTACTAAATAGCGATTTCTTTATTTGACCTCGACAGATGACAGCCTATGGAGCCTTCCTCCATAAAGGTTCATTCTGTAGAAACTATTTCAACATCCTGGACCTGGTGGTGGTTAGTGTGTCCCTCATCTCCTCTGGAATACAGTGAGTGCATTATAGTGCTTATGAAATGCTGATGTCTTGCAGTGTGTTTTGTCAATTCACTCATGCTCATTCTTAACCTTTTAATCCAAATAATGTGCAATTAGATTAGTTGGCAACAATCCTAAGTGGCATCAGTGTAGCTTACAGTATCATGAAATGTATATTTGTGTTATTTCACGTTAAAACATTGGAGCAGTCAGCCAGACACAGTTGAAGACAACAAATCAAATTGTGAAGTGGCTAAATGGGGAAGTGTTTCAGTATGTAAATTCCCTCATGCTTCACACTTCTCTCTGTTCTCTAACAACTTTACACTTCATTACTCCCAATCATTTCTCTCTCTGATGTTTATTAAAGATGTTCTCTGCTTCTTGTAGCAAATAACTCCATGAAATGCTGTGATATTTCTGATGTTTAATATGCTATACTACACTCTCTGTCTCTAATGCTTAATAGACTAGACTTCTCGACGTAAGTTTATATTAGTCCGTATTAATAACCCCCTTAACAGAGCTTCACCCTAACTGTCTAAAACCGTCACTCTTTTGATTTGATATTTCTATGGTCTTGGAGAGTTTAGTCAGAGCAGGAAACAAGAAAAACCAAGATCTGTGCTGTTACTGACAGGCAATACATTTGTATCGATAATAAATGGGTGATTTGTAATTATGAACATATGGTATCATGTTGAGTTAGGTGCATGCCAAAATGCCAGCAGAACAATTGCTTTTGAACAAGAGAATGTGTCTCTTTGGGTAGATTGTTCTCTAATAAAGTCACTTTTCAAATCTAATTCATGCTAATAAGTTTGTTCATCTAGTCTATGTCATAGATTTAGGAGCAGGTCAAGCTCACCTTTTATAGTTCTGAATCAACTGAACTCTCTTGGGCTATAGAAAGAAGTGATTCCTTGCCTGTTAAAGGTAGTGAGTGAGTGTGCGGGATTTTTGAATGTATCACAGTCAAATTAATTGAGATGGTACCACAGTCAATAGTGCCTGCAAAGTGTTACAGGACTTTGATTATTTAGTTTCCTGTCATGGTGTTTTACTACTGTTGCTTCCCAATAATCAAGTATCTTAAGTATATATCCACCCCTCTCACTTGTTGTAGAAAAACAGGTAAAACCTAATAATAAAGTTAAATGATTCTAGTCATTAAAAGTAAAATCAATTTCATCAAATAACATTATAACATATAAAAAGATTAGATTATTTTTGTATTCTCTGCTCACATGATGGATCACTTGTTGCTTTCTGATCCAGACAGTTGGTAACTAGTGTACAGTAACAAGTTCTCCATCCCTGCCATCCCAGTCAGTTGAAGCACACAGCAGACATTTTCATTATTGCAGCATGTAAAAAGTTATATTTTTAGACTCATCTGACATTAGTATGACTTGTACTATCACTAGACAATATCCCTGCAGCTGCTTTGACTGTGATATGTTACTGATAACATCCTGCTCTACCTATACTACCTTTAAACCGCTTTTAAATTTTACCTTTATATGTAAAAAGTTGCACAGCAGGTGTTTTTCTCACTTTATGTTTAATATTTAATGCAGAGTAATGTCACTCCCTTTAAATCACTCATTTAACCATCTAAAAAGTCACTGCCTTAAAAGGATACATTGACATTTCTTTCTTTCTATCTTTGTCACACTATGGGAACTGTTTTTGTATTTGTTCTTCAGTTAACTGAATAAATGGCCTATTAGCCTTCTTTGCTGAAATGAAAAATAAATAACACTGGCAGGTCAAATGTCTACCTGTAGACAAAATTTAATAAGATTTACACTCGTGCCTAGTTCAAATTGCTGAAGAACAAATGTTCAAGCTTTTTTCCAAAAATTTATTGTCAAATTTAAAATGTCAAAGTATCAGTTTGATTCTTTGTGTTCGTATGTGAAAGGTTTGTTTTGAGCTACTTCCTTTAAAAGGTCACAGTGTTTGACCTTTGACCTGTACTGACACTCTCTTTCAGAGCAGTAACACTTCTGTTTGCCTGTAAATGTGTTTTTGTTGTTCCTGTGCGTGTTTGTCTGTGTGTATTTTGTGTGTTGTACTGTTCATACACATTTTTACTAAAATGTGTTGTAAGCAATTTATGTTAAAACGAGAACCCATGCTGTCTATTCCCTGTCTTTAAAGTGTTCAGTAATGACTGATGCTGTGGTTGTCTTTTTTTACTCTAGCTGTACAAAATAACCAATACTCTTTAATAGAATTGTTTTTTGTCAAAAACCAAATTAAAGGAAATGTATAGTGGTTTACTGGCTGTCTAAACATGTATCTACAATCTCACATCGGCTAAATGAAATCTCTAGCTATATTCCTTTTGATAAAATTTACTATAAGCCTCATTATAATGAGGAAGACTTCTTGAAAACATAGCTTCCAAATAAGGAACTCTTGGACAATGGAGTTTCTAGGAAAGAGGTCTGACTTGTATCTATGATGCTTTGTTGCTTTGTTATTATTACTTTGATATATTTTGTAAGTATTTGTATGTATTTTTTTTCTTTTCTGTTGTTGTTTCTTTTTGCATCACTCCCCAAGGGGATTGGTTGGATTTTGTAATGGGGAAAGAAGAATTTAAAATAAAAAAATAAACAAAATGCTATAATTTTTCAAACAGAAGCATGTATTAAAATTGTTGTAGTCGTTTCTAGAATGTATTAACTTAGACCAGAAAATAATTCATTCTCTTGTGAGATATTATTTGGTACAGGTAGTACAGTTAGTCTGAATTAATCCGAAAGGGCATCCGGCATAAAACATGCCAAGTTTAGCATGGGCATTGTCATTTAGGTGGCGACTCATATTTTGCTGTAGCGAGCCCTAACGAGAGCAGCCGAAAGTGGAAGAAGAAGAAGAAGAAGAAGAAGAAGAAGAAGTAGTAGTACAGTTACTCTGAAATATTTTTTTATAGCTGTGCAGCATATGTTTTATAAATGTTATATTCCAGTAAACATATTGTAACATCATCTAGGTTGAAGAAGCAGCCAACTTTACTTATCAAGTTTATTTTCATTTATTTCTTGTTTAATCATTTCAAGTATTATTTCGTATCATTTTCTTGTTGGGTTTCAGATATTGTTTTTCAGTTGTCATCATTTTTTTTGCCTCTTGGTCATTTTAATTTCCTTAGCTTGTATGTAGAGTTGTCTCTATCTCCACAGTTTGTTAAAAATCTCAAATAGAGAATGTTCCCTAAGATATGTGTTCATATTAAAATGCATGTCCAATCGGTTTGACTGGTCAGTAGTTTAATCTGACATGTGTTTCAGGTCCAGTGCGATTAATGTGGTGAAGATCCTGAGAGTTCTGCGAGTGCTCAGACCGCTGAGGGCCATCAACAGAGCCAAGGGACTAAAGGTTAGCACACCTACACATAAAGACATATAACTTATGAAACACAATAACTCTTTTCTAAACAAAAGAGGCACACAAGTATACTCACAGTCCTTTCTGGTATGTTTTCCAGCATGTTGTGCAGTGTGTTTTTGTGGCCATCAGGACCATTGGCAACATTGTCATTGTCACCACATTACTCCAGTTCATGTTCGCATGTATTGGAGTACAACTCTTTAAGGTAAAGAGGAAAGGAGAAAAAGAATGAGGGGCTTTCCTGGGGTAGTCTGCAGATATGAAATGTCATCAATGATAATGTAGTAGTCATGTAAATTTTCATATAGTAAGTACTAAATGTCTATGTTTTCCCTCAGGGCAAGTTCTCCTTCTGTACTGACAGCTCTAAACAAACTCAGGCAGAGTGCAGGTAAGAGATCTTCCCGCACTCAGGCTTGTTAATCTCTCTCTTATAGCCTAACTGCTGATTAAATGCGAATAAGTGTGTCTGTTTGTGTTTACAGGGGTTCGTACATCATGTATAAGGATGGTGATGTGGGGAAGCCTGAAAGAGCCCAGAGATCATGGGAGAACAGTGACTTTAACTTTGATGATGTTCTACAAGGCATGATGGCTCTATTTGCTGTGTCTACCTTTGAGGGCTGGCCAGGGTGTGTGTTTACAGCACATACAAACACAGTGTACATGTATATTTGTCTGTGGACTTGATCCAATATCACTTGTGATAATTAAAGCTTTTTACTTAGAACAGTGGAGGTGTAAATGGCTTTCGTCTCCCCCTCTTTCTGTCCCTCCCCTGTCCTCAGGTTACTATACCGAGCCATAGATTCTCATGCTGAGGACGTCGGGCCCGTCTACAACTATCGCGTGGTCATCTCCATCTTCTTCATCATCTACATCATCATCATCGCCTTCTTCATGATGAACATCTTTGTCGGTTTCGTCATTGTCACATTCCAGGAGCAAGGAGAGCAAGAATATAAAAACTGTGAGCTGGACAAGAACCAGGTAGCATTCCTGTGTCTTTTACATTAAGTTACTACAGAATTTGTATAAGCCTTTGTGTGTGTATAGCTGCACTTTCATTATTTTGTTTTGGAGCGGGGTGGATGTGAAGTGGGAGTTTACAAGTAAAATTTAGAGGGCACTAGTTTTCTAATACAGACTAAACTCCAAGCGAAGGTGCATATGGGTATGCCCAACAGTTTGGGTTTTTTTTTTTTTTGCTGACCACAAGTGTTGGTGCATATTGGGTGTAGCCAGGTGTTACCGATGAGTTTGACTGCTGTTCTGACTGAAATAAGAAAGTCTTTCTGTCATTCAGGGGGCACAAAGGAAAGAGAATGGAGGCCAGTGGGGTGTGAGACATGGAAGAATATAGAAAGGCTGAACATGTGTTTTAGGAGCTAAACTGCTTTAGGAGTCTATCCAGGAGGAAGCTGCAGCAGTTCAGACAGACTAAAGCTCAAAGAAAGAGCAAGGGCAAGTCATTGCAACTGTGTTCTCTGTGATTGGAAATGCAAAGAAAGGATGGAAGAATAGTCTGGGATGGAAAAGGCTTTTTTAGGCTGCCAAAATAATATTTGTACAGCTTTTCCTCCATGATGGTCTGAGTAGAGAGAGACAGAGAGATGGGGTGCTGGGGATTTTCATCATCAGACAGAAGTTAAGCGAAAATGTCCTTGTTGGTGCATGCTCACATGTTTGTGTGTGTGTGTCATAGCGTCAGTGTGTGGAGTATGCCTTGAAGGCCCGTCCGTTGCGTCGCTACATCCCCAAGAACCCCTACCAGTACAAGGTGTGGTATGTGGTCAACTCCACATACTTTGAGTACCTGATGTTCACACTCATCCTTCTGAACACCATCTGTCTGGCCATGCAGGTGAGTCTGGCACACACACACTCACAGAGTGCACACACAGAAAATGGGAAAATATTGCAGTCAGGGCTTTAAACTGCCACTATATATGCAAGTACTAGTCTTTGTGGACATTAATGAGTTGTTTCTTTGTCTTTTCAGCATCATGGACAGACCAAAAATTTCAATGATGCCATGAACATCCTCAACATGCTCTTCACAGGACTCTTCACTGTGGAGATGATCCTTAAACTGATCGCCTTCAAACCCAGGGTAGGTCCATTACTTGAGCTGCAGGATAGAATAAGAGAGAACTACAGTAGAGTCTTATAGAACAGCATAGAACACACTATAAGTCAAATAGAATATAACAAAATAGACATTTTATCCAGTAAATCACTCTTATTGCAAATAACTGCTGGATGATGTTGAACTGTGTATTCCTAACTCATATGTTATTTGCTCCTGATGATAATTATGATATTATGGATTTAAAACATGGTTAGGGGATGGTGTCATGTGGTTTTTAATCTCACTGTTCCCCTGTTTCCCTGCTGTTGTTTCCAACTACATTTAGCCATGTGGGCTTATTTGTCGAGTCATAGAATACCCTTGTGCATCAGCTTTTTAAACAGTAAGAGATGGGAATGTTTCCCCATTTTACCACAGTGGTAGTGGGAAATCTTTAAACATGAGCACTACCAAAAATATAATGTAATATTGTATTTTTATTGTCATTTCTATTGGTGCACAATACATGTTTCATATGAAAAGATAGCAGTAATGATATTTTACAGATTATGGTTTATCAAACAGCAATGAAAAATAACATTGTGAACTTTTGCATTTTAACTCATTACCTGTCTTCTTTAATATGGTAAATTGAACTAGGGTGTGGTTTTTTTCCTTCTCCTTCTTCTTCATTTTTATTTCATTTTTCCTTCCAGGATAACTAACAGCAGTACAAGTTTCACTTTTAAACATTAGGCTTTCACTACCATATGTAAAGTTAATTGCTGGAAGTTAGTGGCTGGGATTAATGAAAAACATCCACAAACCAGGATTTTTAAACAACTAACTTTATTCTTGTGTTATTCCAATTAGCTTCTAAATGTAAATTATGTTCTACAAAATGTGCCCTTTTATATAGATGGATGAAAGATGAGTAACATAATGAATTATTTTAAGCACTAGTGGCCCCAGTTATACTTGATCCCCTAACTGAGCAGGACAACTGCTCGAACTTGGGAACTGATATTATGCTGCGCTGCATTATACATGTGATGTTATGTTGTATTGTGTTGTGTTTACCTCAAGTGAGTCTAATTTAAACTGCTGGGCTTTTGTGGGCAGTTTTGCAGAATTGTCTTGTTTTAAACGTGAGCATGTCAGGGTTTCTTCAGTCAAGCTGTAAATATTTGAGTTGCTGACACTTTTTATATTCTTTCATGAATTTAGTCAATAGTGTAGTATGATGACACATTGCAAAGCCATATTGAACACTGCTAATGAATTGGCTTATTATTTGGATGTGACTGAATTGTAGTGGAAATGACTACACTTAGAAAATGAGCACCAGGATTCAATATTCAAATACCTTGAAAGATTTAAGCACCAGGTGGCTTGAGTCCCACTAAACTATAAACAATTCAAAGTAATTCAATCAGTCTGGATCTGAAAATAATAAATTCTTCAAGTTCAGTGAACTACTTTGCTGAAAACAAGAGACCCAAAGATGACATAATGAAGCCAGTTATAAGCTAAATAAATCTATTTACAATATGTACACAGGGAAAATGATGAGATGAGAGATGTAATGCAAATGGTACATTTATGAATGTTCTGATGAATGAATAGCTATTCTGTCTGTATCAGAGATGGTGGAAGCTTATCATTCTAAATGTAAGTTCTGGAATCTTATTCCAAATATGGAAAGGTAAAATAACTATCAATTTATATATATTAGAGACTTTAGTTTGGTAACTAATACTGTAGCTAATATCAAACGTTTTCATGAGATATCAGTCAGCCATAGTACACTTATCTGCTAACAGGAGTTTACCATTTAGCTTTGGAGACTCCATGTGGTCAGGAGGAGGGGAAGTGCTGGCTCTGAGGCTATCATAGGCCAGAGTCGAGTAGGTCCAGAGTGCCGAGATGGTTCCACGCTGAGAATTCGGAACACGTCTGTCGTCGCCAGATTTCAGGCTCACTTCAGGAGTGTAGTAGCTGCTTCTAGCTGGCCTGTTCTCCTTCAGAGGTGGCTTCAGAGGTCCTTCTATCATGACTATTCAGAAATGTTTTGTCAAAAAAACGTATTTAATTTAACCGATCGCTGCAGGATTGTTCTGATAGTGTCACTGGAGTTTAACAAAGGATTCTGCTTCACTAGAACTTTCTTTAGGCTTTGCTAGAAAAAGTTTCTCTTGTTTGAGAAGTTTGCTATACTTAGTGTTGGAGCACGTGTACTTCAGGTGGCTTCTTTTAGGTTTTCAGAATAAAGCAAAAATTCAACTTATGGTGCTAAATAATAAAACACTCTTCCTGCGGTGATGTGAGCAAGCAGTCTAAATGAAAAAGATCAATATAACACTAAACATAAAACACACTGACGAGGGACAAACCCTAAGAAGGCTCAAAGTTTCTTTTTGTCTTTCTTCGGTTTGCAGGAACTCTGTTTTTCTGAAACAAAGGGAGCAGTTATCAGCTAGTGTGGGCATGTGCTAGAGAGCAGAGACTTCATCCGATTGGCTTGGACGTCCACAGACCCAGTATTCTAATTGGTCAGGGCTCTTGCGGCTCTGAAAATGATTTCTGATTGGGTCTGCAGGCACGGCAGAGAGAAGTTCATGTCTCATCTATAAGTTTAGATCAGAAAACTTTTGAAAATTTATCTTATTTCCATCATGGCTGCAACACATAATCTCAAGCAAGAAATAGTTTGACAAGAAACAAACTTAATCATCAATACACAATCATGAAAATAAAGATTAACAAAGTCTCTGGTGATAGTTGATTTGTCAAGCATCTGAAATAATAAGTATGCTGTTAGTGTGATGAACATTAATGCATCACATTATTGAAACTTCAGGCTTTGGAACCATTTCTAAGGGAGAAGGATTCTAGTGAAGAAGTCATCTGTGTCCATCATTAGTTTGGCAAACATTTCAACTTTGTTTTGGAAATATCACACAACTCTTGGTTAACAAAAGTATCTAAAGGCATTTCTTGATCCAAGGGGAGCATTTGCAGAGGTTTAAAGCAGTCTTCACAGTCTTTGTGCAGATAAGGGAGGTTCCTTTGCATTCCCGTGTTTCATTACCTTGGTGACTGATCAGATAAGAGAGGCTAAGAGTTCTAGACTGGTTTGAGTAAGTGGAATTTTATTGTCTCGGGTGAGTTTGGGTCCTCTAGCGACATGACCTGGGAGCTCCATCTGATAAGAGAGGTAGTGCAGGGTTCATCTCTGCATGTGGCTGCCCTCAATGCTTAGAGTCGAAGTCTAGGGGTAATTATTAATATTCCGAGTCCCTCCAAATAAAACATTACTTCCAAAATGTCTACGTTGGACTTGTGGACACTACAGAATGTAATGTATGTTATTTTCTGTGTTGACTGTAATAACATGCCTTAAGCAGCCATCAGATCGAGAGGACCAGCTCACTAACACTTTTACTTTTCAGGTATTCCAGCTGGCAACATTTTCCTGGAATTAGCACCTGTAACATTTGCTCTGTGGAGAATATATATGCTAACAACTTTAACCTTTTAGCAGGTTTCACCATCTGAATTGTGGAATGGCAAGGAGTTACAAGCACTTCATAGAGTTTTGCAGTTTTTGTCTGTTTTTACTGCATTGTATACTTTTCAGTGTTTAAGTACATTTTTACTGAATCTTAGATTTTTTGTGCCCAGTAGTTTTGCAAGTCCTAAATTGATGTTCTGACTTTATGAAAGACGTTTGGGAAGTTGTATCTACAGTATGTTTACTTTGTTCAATTTACTCAATCCATACATTCATACATTTGTATACTAATGCTGAGCTCTGCTTTACTAATGTTTAACTTAATTAAAACTACTAGGACACCTTATGTTTTTTGCATAACTTCAGTGACATTATTACACCAAGAGTTTTTTCTTTCTGTGGTGATGCCTTAGCTGTTGATTGGTCTTCTCTTGGTACCCTAAAAATATATATTTTTGTTTAAACTTATACACTTACACTATGGAATTACCGGTGTAAAATATGACTTAACAATTAGACACCTCTTATCTCATTATCGAGACAGTGATTCTTCTTATTTCCCAGCCATCTTTGGACATACAATAATTCTAATAGACTCCTACTTTTGTGGCATTGATGCAAACATGGGGCCATCATTAGCCTTCATAGCCCCACAGTGATCAAAACTCAGAATGTGCTATTGGAAAACAATCATCCAGAATCTGAATGAGATGTAAATTATTTTTCAGTATATGGAAATGTTTCTGAAAGGCCACATACTAGACCAGCCTTCAAAACCATTGTCATATCTTGGTTGTCACTCAGCTATACTCGTAGCACAATCCCTGGTTTGTTCTAATTGTTTAAGGCACAGCTCTGTCTGTTTACAGTAGAGATGATATCTCTTTATTTTACCAAAATTCATAATACTGTTTTGGCCTGAGGCTACATAGATGTGTTTCATTCAGTACTCACCTCTGCTGGTGATGAATTACTCACAATAAGTAAATGTAGTGGCCTTTAAGTAAAATCACTACCAACAGTTTTGCAAAATCACCACAAGATGCAGGGGGGAAGGTTTAAATAACTGCTATCTGACATGCTATCCTTAAGAGCAGGAAATTCAGCTGTACTTGATGAACAGATACTGCAAAGGAAACAAGTTGATTCTATTTATTAGAAATAAAATACAGTACTGTACAACCTCATACCACCTTAATAGGGCTGCAAAGTGGCAGCAGATGTTGTTTTCCTTCTAACCTACCTTTCTTACCCCCCTCCTCCTCCTCCTCTGGCTCACTTTATCCTGTGTAGGGGTACTTTAGTGATCCCTGGAATGTGTTTGATTTCCTCATCGTAATTGGCAGCATAATAGACGTCATTCTCAGTGAGATCAACGTAAGTACAATGCTCACCTCACTCTGCTTGTCTCTTCCTCTCTCTGCCTTCTAGCCTCTTCTATATCTTTTATTTTTCTTCCACTCTCCTGTCCTTTGTGACTATTCTGTGTTGTGCTGTCTTTTCATATCTCTCTCTCTCTGTTCTTCATCTGCCTCCTCTTGCTCTCCTTCCTCCTCTTCCTGTCCCTCCATTATTAAATCCAAGACTGCTGCTGCCACTCAGGGGACCCCCAACCATAAGGGTTCCTGAACAAGGACAAGCTTCTTCCTGGGTTTCATAGACAGTACAGGCAACAGAGGCAGGTTTAGCTTTGAACATAGATGGGTTCTGTCTTGGGTTCTTCTTTGTTGTTCCTTACAGTATCTAAAATGTTGTTGGGTTCTTGATATTTTTTCACTTTTTGTCAGACTGTGACATGTCCTCAGGTTTGATCTTCTAACTAACTGAACTGATTCACTGACCAATTACAAACAGCCTTATACACCTTTTCATTTTTTTTACTGCAGCAACGGGCCTTTTTGTGATTTTGTTCTTTACTGTTGTTGTTGTTGTTGTTGTTGTTGTTGTTGACATTTTTCTTACATGGACAAGCATGACCGATCGCCGCTGCTCTTCCTCTGCTGTTCATCTCTTTCAGACTGCCCCTTCTTTTCTTTTGGCCATTTAATTTTGTTGATTCTTTCCTTCTCTCCTCCTGTCAAAAACTACAATGCTCATGTATATAATGTTTTTATCTTATTTTTCTCCTCTCTCCTTCAATTTTAATTTTTTCCATTTTTTGAAACATTTTACGTTCTGTCCTTTTCTTCTGTTTTTCCACTCCTTCACAGCATTATTTTGTTGATGCATGGAACACATTTGATGCCTTGATAGTTGTGGGTAGCATTGTTGACATAGCAATCACTGAGGTTAACGTAAGTAATCCAACTCCCTCCCTTTGCCTGCATGCTCTTCCATTCCCACACACACAAACAGGCTGAGTGCCGATACCCATCTCGCATGCTTTCAAATGAGTAGGAAACTTCAGATGCACAACATTTGAACTTAAGAGATGGTTGAATAAGTCTGGCAGTGAAAATAGCCAGATGTAGTGCAATCAAAACAGATTGCAGTGCCCTATTTAGTGTGGTGTGGTATTTAAACCACATGAAACACTCATTTTTTGAGTTATGTTTCTTCCCCGAACATCTGATTACCGATGGACAAGGTCAGTTATTGTTATTCCATGATATTAAAATTGTAATAATTATAGCAAAGGAGGCTGTAAAACAAATTGTTTCTCAACTCATTCTCCTCTTCTCGCATCTGTACTTTGTCCCTCAGTTTATATTCAGCAGTGTAACGAGGCTGCAAACCAAACTATTTTTGTTTACCAATTTGTTTGAATTTTCTAATATTTGACCTGCCTCAGATAGGTATTCGTGGCTCAGTCTGCTGAGCATCAATAGCCTCAGAAACTATTGCATTGTCTCAGCACTTGGTTTGTTTCATCTTGTGTTTATTTATTCTTCCATCACTGTCACAGGGGATAGTGTCCATTCCCCTGGCATGATGGACACTGTATAGCATGACAAATATAAAGGTGGTATATTCAGGCCTGGTACTAAATATAATGTTGTAATAAAAGAATCAAATTCTGCAAAAGTACTATTTCTTTGAATAATGTTTCCTTGACCCAAGGGTCATGAGACTGTCAATTCATGAATCACCAGTAAAACTTTACATTCAAATGAGAAAAATACATCTTACAGTTGCCTTTTTTTTTGTCCGACAACAGCAATGTGCGGACATGGGGAATGATTTGATTCATAAATGGATTTACTCAGGACCCATGAAATTTATGTAAATGTATGTATGAATTCCTTTATTATCAATGTGGAAGCCCTATGGTCAACAGTGAGGCTGAATAAGAAGGAATATTCCCAGACACAAAGTCAAATGCTGAGTGTCTGTCATATGTACACTGCAGGGATAATTCGGTGTCCTGTTCACATGATAGAGTGCTCTTTAGCAGGAGAATAGTCCTAGAAACATGCAACTGTGAAGTGTGGCTGTGCAAAATTCTGTTTAGGCTCAGAAGAAAATCATTTGCTGCTATGATCAGATAGGCCAAAGAGCTGAATTTCACATGTACTGTAAAGGATATCTTTGTAGGAAAGAATATAATTTAAGTCCATTTGATGCCTCATCTTCCAGTTGCAAAGCTTTGCATCTCTAGAAGCAAACATCCAGTGAAAATGCCCCACGGGACAGAATGTAGTTTGAATGGCAACTCATTAAATGGAGGCAGTTCTTTAAGTGTACAACTTCACTCTGATATTCACTCTGTGTGTCAGCATTTAAATGCAGTACTTTAGTGTTAAATAAAATTTCTTATTTTGTAATTTAACATTGTTGCACCACAAATAAATCAAACATGATGGATCCTGTAAAGGAATATTTTGCCATTTTGGGAAATTTGTTTAATTGCTTCATTAAATATGAAGCTGTAACCAGGAGAGCTTATCTTAGCATAAAGACTGAAAGCAGGGAGAAACAGTAGAAACAGCTCTAGCTCATTTGTTTAATCTGTACAAAAATTGTGGTGTAAAAAAGACAAGTTGCTATTTTGCAGGAGGATTTTGTTGCCTAGGGTAGCTGTTTCCCCTGTTTCTAGTCTTTAAGATAGGCTAAACTATCCATCTGCTCAGTCCAGCTTCATATTTAACCAAGAAATAAGAGTATAGTGTCTCAGCAAGACAGAAAACAAGTGTATTTTTTACATGTCATATCAATTATAGATTATTTCTACTGAAAACTAGGTAATTACAGTACATGGGGATTCACCTGAAATGTATGATTGGCTGAAATTCGCTCACACTCTCAACTGCAAGCATGTTTCTGGTTTGAGGAGATGAAGCAAGTAAACGGGGTATATTCCCCTGTGGTGGAATACAGACAGCACTGGTCAGACATACAAATAAGGTTAGTGTATCCCAGAGGTGTGGAAGCTTGGGACTTGTTTCCATGCCTTTAGAAAACGGATCCTTTAGTCCCCATGAGAGGCTGACAATACTGTGCATAAACAACACTTTGAACTGTATTTGGATTTTTTATGATTTATTAAGTTTTTCTGTCTAGTTATTACAGGGATTTGATGTCACTGTTCCATAAAATGCCTATATCCTGTTGTTGCCTTGCAGACAATTTATCTCATCTTGACGCAAGGTATAATTATACTGTGTATATTATACTTAATTAAGTATAATATACATGTACATCACTATATACTGTACATAGATACTAAATAAACAAAGTTAGGGTGAAAAAAATCTATTTGAGATATAACATTTGTACCAGGAACTGAATATATAACCACTGATCGACCTTTATTCATTGGGCCAGCGATATATATCTTTGTCATCTATACAAGTCACTGATGTTGCACTTAACACTCAGGTTTGGAGTTTGTCTTTGATTTGGTTTGCTTCATTTGGTTGATTGGTTTGCAGTTTTTTCTGAATGGCACATTATTTTTCCTTCCCACCTCTAACCTAAAGGCATGCCCCAAGTCTTTGTTTTATCTTCTTTGCTGTTGGTTTTTGGGTGATGACATGCCCGAGCTATCTTTTCCTTTTTTCTTTTTTTTTAAGAAACCTTCCGCTCTTCAATTCTGGGAGAACTCCTGACTGTTTTTGAGCTGGGACTCTATCACTTAAACATTTAAAATTTTGACCTGCCACTGCATTTCATCAGGCACTAAAGCACAAGTGAATGCTTTTTAACATAGTGGGCAGTGCAATTAGAAATTAATAGTATCCGCTTGCCAACAATTACTTCTCTTCCATTGCATTTCTAAGTGCACAGTGAAGTGCAGTAAGAGGCCAGCTTTTAAAATGTTATCACTTTACCTTCAGTAAATATTAAATGGCCAAAGATCTTGTTTTAGTGCACCTACTGTACTTTACTGCACCCTTGGGTGCCTATTGACTTAGAGTAGCTGCTTTTTTTTTTTGGTCATGGAAACAGAATACTTCTGTAATCATGGTACTCTGATTCTCCCCAGCAACCTGTATGGGTTTTTTTTTTTTTTTTGGTTTTGGTTTGAGTTGAAGTAGTGTGAACAGATTGGTAGTGGTTTGCTCTGAGCGGTGTCTTGCAGATTATGCCAGTATGAACTGTATCGATTCCTCTTTTTCTTTCCCTGTCTTTGGAATGCCTCCTCTTTTCCTCCCCATCTCCTCTTCTTCTCCTTCTGAGCTTTTTCCGTTCACCTAACTCTTCTTTTATGGATGTTTATTTCTCTCTTTCTCTGTCTTGATGTTTTGTGATGCTTCTTGATCACCTGAAATGCAAGCTGGGTAACATGGGTCTCTCAGAGCTTTTATTGTTTTCTAAAAGGTCAACCCATCATCTACAGGATATTCTATCTGTTAGCTATATATTTAAACAAGGATTCGGATTCTCTGCTTTAATTGTATGCACATTAAATGAAAGGAAAAGTAATTTATATATTGTAGTATTACAACATACAATGTATGTTTTATAAATGGGAAACAAAACCTGAAGCCTAGAATAAAAGGTTCTCAAGAAACCCATATTACCTACTGAACTGAAAAAATGATGAGCAGTATGAAACAACAGCTCAAGTTCATTTTAAATAAGCTCATGTATCCAGTGAGCTGGAACTACAGTCATTCACATCTGCACTGTAGCTCAGCCTGACACGACTGCTGTGTTTTTATCTACAAACTGACTGTTAAGGTTTTCTACTGAAACCTTTAGGTTAAAATGACACTCTACACACAGATGTTCCAGGGCCACTGTAGTTTGTGTAATTTGATTTGTGTCAGTTCATAGTGCCAAATATTATGTGGAGGGCTCTGAGCTGAATCTTAATCTGGTTCATAGCTTTGATTTCACTCACTGAAATAGAGCCAAATCCAGATTTAAATTGTGCTTAAAGTGGCTCACCTGCCCTTTACACTACACTACAGACAAAAAATCACATTCTGCCATGTTTCAATTTTAACTTAGTCTGCCCTGAGTGTGCATCAGTGCTATCTTCCTTCCCTCCATCCTTCCCTCCTTTCCTCCTTACCATACACCTTTCCAAATCATCCTTACCTTGCCTTTATCCATTATTCTTTCCTTCCTTTTGTCCTTCCTTTCCACAGTTGTTCTTCTTTGTAGCTTTCCTTCCCTCCACACCATTAATTCATATTAAGTCTTCACATGAACATACACACACAGTTACTTAGTCACTCTAAAATCTTGAAATCACTATTTATGTCTTGGTTTATGAACACATAAAAATATGGTAGCATGTTACCCTGTGTTGATCATGTGTGATCATAGTGGTGTGTGTATGGCCCTGTTAGAATTCCTTCAAATGCCTCATTCCTTTCTTGCTCCTTTTTTCCCTGGTATATTCTTGCTCTCCTTTCTATTGCTTTTATCCTGGATTGTTCCCCTTTCTCTCTCTCTCTCTGTCTCTTTCTACTTTCTTTCTCCTCCTCTAACTAACTTAAGATAATCTCATCTCACCCTGTTCCCATGTCAGGTTCTTTTCAGGTTCTGGAAGGAATGATGCATTTATTTTGTGGTGAGGTATTTTAACAGGGCCAATACCAAAGCAGAGTGAACAGCTCCTGAGTCAATCCCAGCAGTCTAAAATGTTGCAATACAAGGGATGACCACTGGGGGTCTCCTTACTGCATGTTATTTTTGTGCTTCTCATCCATCCCATCCATCCATTTTCCTTCGCTTATCCGGGACCGGGTCGCGGGGGCAGCAGTCTAAGCAAAGATGCCCAGACTTCCCTCTCCCCAGACACTTCCTCCAGCTCCCTACAAAGACGGACCACCCCCCCGGTCTGCCAGTCCAGAGGCACCGTCTCCAACCACCATGTGACATTGCAGAGGCGTGTCAGCCAAAACAGCCCCACAACATCCAGAGACTTAAGGTACTCAGGGCGGATCTCATCCACCCCCTCAGTGGTGGTACCTCCATGACTTCAGCTTGGGTGATGGACGAATCGACCTCCTAGCACCCGGCCTCTGCTTCCTCATCGGAAGATGTGATGCTAGGGTTGAGGAGATCATCAAAGTATTCCTTCTACCATCTGACGATGTAACCAGTTGAGGTCAACAACTGCCGACCTCCACTGTAAACAGTTTTGGCAGGGCACTGCTTCCCCCTCCAGAGGCGCTGGACAGTTTGCCAGAATTTCTTTGAGGCCCACCGATACTCTCTCCATGGCCTCATCGAACTCCTCCCAGACCCAAGTTTTTGCCTCCACAACCACCCGGTCTGCAGACCATTTGGCCTGCCGGTACCCGTCAGCTGCCTCATGGGGCC